>NC_083100.1:7299490-7603888 GCF_949774975.1 Lagenorhynchus albirostris
TATTATTAATCATTACTGACATAAAAATCATGCATAAAATTAACAATGATTTAAAATGGATATCTGAGACACTTCTGGGGACAGGAGAGTTCTAAGGTGCTAAAAATCAGGCTGTCAAAGACTATTTTGTGAATGCAGTACCAATCATCTTGGGACAGACTTTTATCTCACCAAACTCTAAATAGATAGCTTCTTGTAGTTAAAAAAAAATAAAAATAAAAAAATAGCCAACTGTTAAGTTAGTCGGACTTGCAAAATAATCCATACGCCTTGTGAAAACTTCTTTTATCTGCCTGATCCTCAGTGATCTCATCTGAAAAATGGGATAAGAATGTCTATCTTAAAAAAAAAAAAAGAATGTCTATCTTGCTGAGATACCAAAGAATTAGAGACAATGCAGTAATGAAAGCACCTAGCACAATGCCTATGAATATTTTGTTATTATAATAATTTCCAAAAGGGCAGAGATCAGGTCTTCCAAAACATCAAAAAGTCTAGCAAAATGAATCACTAAATAACTGTGCCAAGAAAAAAAAACTAAATAAAATGATAATGACAACTTGTTAGGATAATAAATTATAAAACATTAATGCCCTAAGATTTTTTAAAAATTTATAACATGAAACAGAAATGACCATCTAATCTAAATAAAGTTAACAATCAACCCAGTGTTCCATCAGCAACTCATATGTGAAGAAAATATACGAGAATGTCTCTAATATCACCAATAAATGTTAAATCAGCCTTAGGACAAAAGGGAAAGCATATACCCAGCTGGCCAATGCCCAATTCCAACAACACAGGAAGCCAGTCTCCAAAGCCCCAAAGTCCCTAGACATAGGAGGGTCCATCCAGCAAACTCAAGCAAAGCATCATTGTCATTCAAGAGGTAGGAAGGTGATATGAAACACTTCCAAGGGCATCTACTTCTGAAGGAGGAAGCATCGAAAAGAGTCATGTATAAACACCTAGTACTGGATTGTGGCAAAGAAGAAAGGCAGATTCAAGGGAAGCAAAGTTGCATTTCCCATTCTGTTTCTGCTTGCCTCTGCGTAAGTCTTTGACACCTTTGTCATATTCAAGGATGGTCACATGGAAAGTGTACATTAGATTTCGACTCAGCATACAGAGAAAAGAAGAAACACAGATGAAAACCGTTTATAGCTAAAAACTAACTTTACTAATGTTTCTAAAATTGACCTTTAATGTCTTAATGATTATTTTAGTTCATTAAACTCGAAGCTTTTTCTTCTGGTTCATTTACTTCTCTTTTTTCTTTTTTAAGGCATTGCCTTTTTTTAAAAAAATTATTTATTTACTTATTTGGCTACATCAGGTCTTAGTTGTGGCATGCAGGATCTTTAGTTGCGACACGTGGAATCTTTAGTTGCAGCAAGTGAACTCTTTCAGTTGTGGCATGTGGGGTCTGGCCCCCTGCATTGGCAGCCACTGGAATCTTAGCCACTGGACCACCAGGGAAGTACCCGGTTCATTTACTTTCAAAATTAATATTACCTTGGAATCTTTACCTGGAATTTCTTAATTTTGCCAAGAAAATAATTTTCTGTCTACCCCACAATCTAATCAGCATCTAGAATATTCAGAAGGGCGGCAATCCATGAGCCATAGAAGGAAAGACTCCATGAAAATGACCACAAAGTAACAAAAACAAATAAAACCTAATCATAGAACTTTCAACAGGCTAATTATAAAGCATACAATGGAACTATGGATCTCTAAAAGCTTACTCTTATCCTAGCAATAAGTGTGGCTTCAAAACATTTTCAGACAGTTCAACACTACACTTCTAAATGATTTCTATTTATTTAAACAGAGGAACACATATTTAATGTTCCTTTTCATTATGAATTATTCATAGTTATAAATTATTAATTAATTATGGAAAGTTGTTACACATAATGTTTAGTCAAATCAATACATACTTGAAGCCTCGACTTGTGCAAGAAAGATACAGGAGTATCAAAAAGAGACATGAATCGTAATCCCAACCCTTGGGGATTCGTTAATATGCCAAACAATATTTTAACAGTCATTAAAGGAACCAATAATAGATATCCTAAGGCAATCCATGATTAGCTATCAAATGAATGACTTAGTCAGTAAATGCTCCCTTATGTAAAGAGAAAGAGCTATCAGACTGGGAAAGCCTGCCCAGCAGTCAGGGAAGCATTCCAAAAAAATTACAAAACAAAGTCTCAGAATTTATTAATATTACCTGAAAAACAGTTAAGGGTTTACTAATTTACTCTTGATTTCAGAGAATTACAGCCTGAGATGGATGGCAGTAATTGCAAAGTTATTGCTCCTCTCCTAACTCAGAGATACCGGAGGATGGTCACCAAGGATGGCCATAGCACACTTCAAATGGATGGCGCTCAAAGAGGTCTTGCATATCTTCGAGACGCTTGGGGAATCCTAATGGACATGCGCTGGCGCTGGATGATGTTGGTTTTTTCTGCTTCTTTTGTTATCCACTGGCTTGTCTTTGCAGTGCTCTGGTATGTTCTAGCTGAGATGAATGGTGATCTGGAACTAGATCATGATGCCCCACCTGAAAACCACACTATCTGTGTCAAGTACATCACCAGTTTCACAGCTGCATTCTCCTTCTCCCTGGAGACACAACTCACAATTGGTTACGGTACCATGTTCCCCAGTGGTGACTGTCCTAGTGCAATCGCCCTACTTGCCATACAAATGCTCCTAGGCCTCATGCTAGAGGCCTTCATCACAGGTAATTGTTTTTTGTATTTTGTTTGTTTTATTTTTGGCTGCGGTGGGTCTTCGTTGCTGCGCGCGGGCTTTCTGTAGTTGCAGCGAGTGGGGGCTACTCTTCATTGCAGTGCACGGGCTTCTCATTGAGGTGGCTTCTCTTGTCGCGGAGCACAGGGTCTAGGCACACGGGCATCAGTAGTTGCAACACGTGGGCCCTAGAGTGCACAGGCTTCAGCAGTTGCGGCGCGCAGGCTTCAGTAGTTGTGGCACGCAGGCTCTAGAGTGCAGACTCAGTAGTTGTGGCACACGGGCTTAGTTGTTCCGCGGCATGTGGGACCTTCCCGGTACAGGGATCAAACCCATGTCCCCTGCATTGGCAGGCCGATTCTTAACCACTGCGTCACCAGGGAAGTCCCCACAGGTAATTGTTTTTGTTCTTAAAAAAAAAAATGTATGAATGTTTTGGAATGGGTATAGTCAGTTATAAGCAACGGTATTACAGAATAATTTATTTGCATCATTGGCAGGTAATGCCTGAGACTGAAAGGAAGAGCCTAGGGTCAAACAATAGGAGAAATTTTAAGAAACCTCTCTCTATACTTAAATTTTACATACTGAAATTTCTTAAGAAAAAAGGGATCATTATGCTACCAGCCAAAAAGATATTAACAAAAAATCTAAAAGGAGTTTTTCAGAGAAGCTAAATATTTTGTTAAATAAGTGAATAAATATGTTCAATGCATATTTTGACAGTCATTTTACCTAACAGAGGAATTTGATTTTTTTTTTTAACCTTTACTGGGCTAGAATTTTCTCCTCTGAGTTCATCTTTTCAACATTTACTCAATATTAATGAGCCCAAAACACCAGTCAGCACTGCAGATTAGAGAACAAGTATACATATCCTGAGCATGTACTGGAAATAGGCCACAATGATTGTGAAATTTTGCGTATAAACCTGGCAACACATGACACTCTTTGCTCTAATAAAGTAGGGCTAGTGATATATACAATTAAAAAATAAAAAACAAAACAAAGAGAAAACCTTGTTTTAACACACTATGGGCGATATTAACAGTGGTATGGAATAAAGTCCCAGTGTGCAACCAACTGGCTTTTACAACCCGTAGCAAATCACTTAATCTTTACAAGAAGAGTTCTTACACTGGGCCACTCGATAAAATTTAGAGGATATGTGAACTTAGGAAAAACTTACATCTTTTTTTTCTTTTACACTAACCTCCAACTGAAATTGGTATTTCCTTTGATTATAAATGTAGGCAACAAAAAACAAAAGCACTGGCAATACCCGTAACTTTGTTACAAACAGAAATCCCAGATATTTTCATATCATACTATAATACTTCAAAATTACAGTACTAAACCTCCACTGTATTTTTTTATTTAATGCATTAAAAAAGCACATATGGTACACATTGTAATTTTTTAAATGTTCAACTGGATTTCAGTGTATTTGGTTTCCTGTTTATATACTTTATTTTAATGCATTTAAAGTGTAATTCTAATAAGAGGTTCATAGACCTCACCAGCCTGCCAACATCTGTGGCACAAAAGTAGTTAAGAAACCATGATCTACCTGCTGGGGGGCACATGGAGGATGCACTTGAAGGGTACACTGAAAACCACCTTAGAGACAGAGCATTCTTAAAAGAAAAAAGGTTTGTATAAATTTCAAAGTTAAAAATTCTTCAATGTCACTTGTTCTACAGGTCCCCTCCCTACCCCAAATCATTCTACTATGAATCTAATCTCTATTTAAACTTGAAGTAATCTGGTTGCAAGTAAATTGCATTTATTTTCTGTTATTTTTAAAGCAGGGACAGGAATACAGGAAATGACCACTCCTCCACTTCATAACAAACTAAAGTTTTACATTTCTATGTAACAAAATGAATTGTGCTTACCCATTTTGAAATCGCAGGTTTAAAATAAAGAATGTATGTACCGTTTTGCAAAATCCTTCAGGCTAATGAGAAATTAACAAGTTCAATTCCTGACTCATTTCGAAGGCATGGCACCAAGAAATGTATAAAAATTTGCTAGATCCTTCTCATTCAGAAAAGGTACTGATATTTAATCTGTTCATTCTAAAAAAAATTCAATGGTTTCTAATTTAGGTGCCTTTGTGGCGAAGATCGCCCGGCCAAAAAATCGAGCTTTCTCAATTCGCTTTACTGACTTAGCAGTAGTAGCTCACGTAGATGGTAAACCTAATCTTATTTTCCAAGTGGCCAACACTCGACCTAGCCCTCTAACCAGTGTTCGGGTCTCAGCTGTACTCTATCAGGAAAGAGAAAACGGCGAACTCTACCAGACCAGTGTGGACTTCCACCTTGATGGCATCAGTTCTGAGGAATGTCCATTCTTTATCTTTCCACTAACCTACTATCACTCCATTATACCATCGAGTCCCCTGGCTACTCTGCTCCAGCATGAAAATCCTCCCCACTTTGAATTAGTTGTGTTCCTTTCAGCAATGCAGGAAGGCACTGGAGAAATATGCCAAAGGAGGACATCCTACCTACCCTCTGAGATCATGTTACATCACTGTTTTGCATCTCTGCTGACCCGAGGTTCCAAAGGTGAATATCAAATCAAGATGGAGAATTTTGATAAGACTATTCCTGAACTTCCAAAACCTCTGGTCTCCAAGAGCCCAAACAGGACTGACCTGGACATCCATATCAATGGACAAAGCATTGACAATTTTCAGATCTCTGAAACAGGACTGACAGAGTAAGAAATATCCATAGCGCCCTATTTTTTAATGTATTAAATATACTCAAGCCAGTTATGCACCTATTTTTCCTTCATCATATCTCATGTTTTCTTTTTTCCAATGCTGATTACATCTTTCTGATTACATCATGGTGATCAAGCCTCCGCCCATAAAAAAAAATGGCTAGCAATACACATTGTGGAAATATAACATTATACAAAGTTTGTATCTGTGGTTATCTGCTGAAATCAATGCATCTGAATGTAACAGATATTTACAATAACAGAAATGCTGTTGGTGAGTTTGTATGGATGTGGTATGATACCAGTAACGAAGGTAAAATTGACAGTGAAGTTTAACACAGCTGAACTCTAAGAAAATCAGCCATAAATTTCTCATTTTCATCTGCAAGTTGAAGCAGCAGCCTAGTTTCAAACCTAGCTCCCTGCGTAGAATGATGATTTCACAATATTTAGTGAACACTCTTTTAAAACTGTTATTTCTTCAAGGCAACAAAGATCAGTCCTTTGGTTCTTTATAAAACAAAACTAGGGTAAATATTACCCCCTTAATTTTTAACAGCTAAGAACAAAAACTCACAAGAAAACAGCGAAGAACAGATTTATACATAACTCTAAAAGCATTTGAGCATGACACCCAAACACATGCACATATTCATACATTTGTGGCAGAAAGTGATCAGAGCAAGTTAAGATAAGCTCTAGGCTGAAGGAAACTGCAGGGTGGTATCTGAGCAAGGAGATGCAAAATTATATCTACTTTAAAGCTACCAGGCATACTAATCAAATAGTGATTTAAAAATTATAACCAACCATTCATCTGAATAACTTCCGACCTAAGTAAAAACATTCCCTTTCTACTTAGGGTCCATTCAATGGTATAAGAACCTCGTAGATGCAAATATATTTACGTTTTTGTAGGTATAAAGGTTTAGATATAAGTCAACTAGGGGAAAAAATCTCCAACAGAAAAAGCAAAAAATAATTAGGCAATGAAGTATTTTCAAACCCAAATTCCTGTTTCAAACTTCAGATAGTTTTTTCTATAAACACAAAATGAGTGTTTATTCACCAGCAGGAGGTTGGACGAGATGAACTCTATTATTTCTTTCCAAATCTAATACTCCATGAAAATTATGCTTTCTCTGCTTTTTTAATTTTGCATATACTACGATGAACACTTTCCCTTACCTCCAGTTTAACTTAAGACTATCCTCTGTAAATTTGCCATTTCAATAAAAAAATCGAACTGTCCTCAAACAGGAACCAAAAAAGTCACCCTATCAGATTTCAAATAGATTTGTTGCTGTTATTCTTTTCTGAAATTTCCCTTATCCAGGTTTATGTGAAAAAAGTGAAAGATTAACCCTCCCTACTGGTGATGACCCACACAGGAATCATCTCTTAAAATAAATACTAGCTAGTAAAGGGAAGCAGTTGTGAAAAGCAGGGAACAGCAGCAAGTCACATTTTTGTACTCCTAGACCAAAAGGAAGAGAAAATAAAGAACTTTGGAGTGGTCTAAGACTAATTATAGCAAAGTGTATCAAGGACACAGAAACTTAATCACTGCGAACTTTTGCTGTTTGAAAACCTTAGGCATTCTTAAGTACTAGCTAGACCAACAGGTTTTCCTCCAACCCAAGATTGTTGTAACACATATAATCAGCAAGAATTCTTATTTCTATAATAAAGTTAACAAGATTCACCTAACCTGATGAAAACAAGTACTGAAGATTTACATGGTATATTTTTTCCTAAGAGCTCTACATCACTTACACAGATCAATTCCAACAGTTCAGAGAGGCTGCCTAAAGTCACGCAATTTGGAAGTGAGCAAGACCTGTCTAGGATCTGAGTCTCAATATAGATGCAGTATATTCTCCATTCAAGTCATAGAAGTCTCTTACTGTACTATTTATACATAAACTCTGCACCTGAAAATTAGATATAACTTTCCCTACACACACACCCCCAAAAAGAACTCCGTTGGTATACTAGTGCTATTTAATAAATAGACAACTAAGAAATGCAATCAAATACTTTTGTCTAGGAGGCTGAAAGCTTCTGAAAGAACTGTTCATGATTCTTTTACTTTAAAGAATCACATCTTCTATGTTAAGGATTAAGTTTTCTGCAAAGGCCCCATTATCCTTTCAGGTGAATAGAGTACAGACTGAAAGAGGGGGAAATTTACTGGAAAGTGGGAAGAGCAGCTCTAACTCCTGGCTTTACAGCTCACTTACCTGGGCCACCTGAGAAATCAGTGACGATATCTCGGACACATGATCAGGGAGACCACGTTGGAACTAAGTTAAAAAATGCTTGTGGAACCCAATCCAGATAGCATGACAGTCCCAACAAACTGAAGACAAGGAGATACTAAAAATCATAAGGCCTACTTTTATATATGTACAAGCCCATATTACCAACTGCCAGCAGCAGCCTAATAACCCAAAATTGCTATGCCTGCTTCAAAGCATTTCACACCAAAATGCACTGAGCTGAACCTTTCGGTATCACCTGGATTTTTTTTAATGATCCTTTAATTCCATCCTCACAGAACCATACCGTAAGATGATCACCAGAACTGACCTCCCCCTATGCAGCAATCAATTTCTATTGAATAGGAATTATAATTTGAATATTACAGGCCTTTTTCCACCTCCACATTCTCCCACGGGTATTCACAAGGGTCATGCACAATTCTAACCCAGATGCCTCTAATTCCACCCATTTCTCTACACATAAGAAGCAAATATATGGTAAGAACCATCTCTAACTTTAAAAAGAACAAATCATTCTGGAACCTTCAGTACTCAAATTATCTTAATTTGATGTCATAGGACGTCTCACAATTGATCAATATGTCAGTGTGTCCCAACAAACTAGTTAAGTACTGCTGTTCTTGGAGAAAGTAAGATACAGTATGAGCAATTTTTTTTAATCTACAGTATTTTCAACAAAAGTGGATTACTTATAAAAAGAGAAGCTCAGAATCATTAACACAGTTTATTTAATAACCTGAAGTGAGCATCTTATTTAAAAAAGCATTCAATAAAAGCCACTACAAAATATTTTTATAGATCTATGTGGACACTGCCCTGAAAAAAAGAAAGAATATACATCAAAAAGACCAGATGAATAAACGACATTCACAGTAAGAACATTCACAGTTTTAGCCTTCACTCTCTAATACAAAAGCGATCATTCTAGTATTTTCTCTATTTCTTCTCACCTGTGACATACAACCTGCACTGGAAAAGGAGTTAACAGCCTGCTTCCTAACTTGAAATTTCAATTCGTAAGATAGCCTTAATAAAAAATATATGTCTTGCAGAGAACACACAGACCTAAAAAGTTAAATCAAGTAAATCCTAATGGTTATATTTATCATCCCTGGTTTCATGCAATAAAGCCCTCAAATAACCATGGAACTCCAAATGCAAGCAATGCTACAACCCCATCTACTGGAGAGACGCAACTAATTTTTAATAAATGTATCCTTATGTGTGAGCCTTGTTAAGAACCAGTGTCATGGAAATCCAGATAAAAATACTTCGAAACAGTAAGAAAGTCTTACCTACATCTTTTCGCCCTGGTTTTTCAAAACGTCTATCACCCCTAGAAAAGGTAAAAATAAGTTTCAAACAAATCTTGAGAGTAATACATAGATTTCCCATTTATGACACCCATTTTCCTATCTTTCTGAATAGCATTTCTTTCTTTTTCAAATTATAAAACAAATACACTGTTACTGCCTAACCTTTGGAAAATACAGAAAAGCACAAAGATGAAAACAAAAATATCCACCATCTCACCTACCAAAAGCTAGCTTCTATAGACCCAGAAATGTTATTTTTTAATTAGATACATGTTTTATTTTAGGTATCTGCTGTACAGAGCTTTATATACTGCTTTTAGAATGTGTTTTTACATATCACTAGATATTTTCAAAATTATCCTAACTTTAATGGTTATGTACTATTCTACTGTGTGGATACACTATTATATAAGAAACCACACTGATATTAAGCTGTTTGGTTTATTTCGCATTATTTTATATTATAAATATTATCACAGTGGACATCTTTGTACATGTATCTCTGTGCAACTGCCTTTGCTCATCTTGAAAGACTTCATATAAAGTCACAAACAGTATAGAGAAGATGCTTTGATTAACAGCAACGAACAGTAAAATGAAGATGCTTCCCACTGAGCACTAATCAAATAGCAAATCTAATTAACTATTAAATATCCATGCTGGGACAAAAATATGAATGTATTTATCTAGAATGCTTCTTCCTTTAAATAAGGATCATTTAAACATTTCTAACATAATTGATATTCAATTAACAGCATTTTTTGAAAAGGGAAACCTTGTAACTCTACAAAGAGCCTTCTCCTCTGCAGAAAGCGGAAAAGAAATGTTTTTTACACCAAGAAACCTTTATACCAAGATGTGGATCCTTTTAGTTACCTTTCCTCCCAGCTCTGCGACCTATGCATTTCCCTGCCACCTCCTCGACCAAACACACCCTCTACTTCATCAAAGCTTCTTTGGTAGAAACCACATTCACCTCTGCCTCTGCCTGAAAATAAGAAAACAGAAAAAAATAATAGTCAGGTGTCAACATCTGGTACAAGTTCAACATCAAACATTAATCTCTGAAGTTCTGTCTATATACCAAGTAGGATGTCTACATTTAAATATTTAGCAAGGGCCACTGAATCTTTACCAGTGAGACCAATGACAGCACTGAAGTAGCTAGACCACAGGAGGATAAAAAAACAAGTTAGAAAACTGTGTAAGCATCCCAGTTCCAGTCCTGAACAAGAAATAGTATCAACATTAAGCTCCTTAATAAAAAATTCAATTGTGAAATTCTAAGATCAGTAAATCAATACTACAAATCAAAACTTTTATTGTATTATTTTCAACAAAAATGGAAGATGTGGAGAGTTTGAGAAGAGAGCAGATAAAGTACAAAAGGCAAGCACAAATGTCAAATTAATTTCTTTAACTCCGGAGAAAGGAAAATTTAATTGGGTCAACTCTAAACTAACAATTTTGTGAACTAACTCCTTAAAGGATATTCCACAGCGACCAAAGGCACTCTTTCCCATTTGCTCAAATCTTGAAGAAAAATATCAGGCAGCACTAAATATTCGAACTGCACAGCCAGTAAGAATGTGTGGATGTAGGAATTTAGAGGCTCCAGTGGCTCAAGTGTACACTGGCCTTTACTGAAAGCAATTTGATTAATGTATCAAAATTTGACTCAACAATTCTAACTAGAATTTATCCTAATAGAAATACTCGCACAAATATGCAAATACATATATACGAAGATGTTCACTGCAATTTTTAAAAAAACAGAACTTAATCAGTAAAGGATTGGCTAAATAAATTGATAAAACAATTCAGCAGAACACCAGGAAGCCACAGAAGATAAAGTACTGACATTAAAAGAAATCTACATTATTCTGCTGAATGACAGAAGTATGCCCCAAAACAATATATATAAAAAAGATTCCATGCATATAAATGATATGGCTGCATAGTTAGGGTCAGGAACGATATAAATCCAAATGTTGCATCTGGGGCCAGAAGGCAGTATGCACTTTCAGCTTTATACTTTCTGTATAGTGTGAGGATTTCCCAACTAACCTGTGTGTTGGATACACCATTTGCATCCAACACACAGGTTAGGAAACTGGAGGGCAGCGAGGTGCCTAGGGATGTATTTATACCTAGATGAAATCTTAGCCATTATCCCTAGCTCAACTTCTCCCACGGTATAAAACCACCCAAAGAAAAATGATGATGAATCTTGAATAAAAGCATGAATGCATTCCAAAGCTAAATACAATTGAGTTAAATAATTGTTTCAAATATCCATGCAGTATTTCTACTTCTTGGTTATAATTCATCAAGAATTGACTCAATACAATTGTATTTCTATATGACATTATGGAATACAAAAATAATGCATAGAATTTTATGTACATAAATACCCTCTCAACTAGTCCAAGTATCAATTTCTTCATCTGTAAAATGGAAGTGGGGACTAGGGTTGAACTACAATAATCTTACCTTCCAGTTACCTTCCAGTTGTACCAACTTAACTTCAAGTCATTTTAAAGTCAATGTCCAGTTTCGTACCTCTATCCTCAGGAAATACATACATTTTATTTAAGATCCTAAAACAGTGTAATACAAACTGTTATATTACACTGGGGTGATTCCCTACAACGAGATTTTTAGGGTGAAAGAAAAAAAGTCCCCTGTCCTTTTAGAGAACAATTTTCTCAAGAAAACCATTAAGTACATAGCACCCTGGAAAAGTGTTTTATTCTGGAAACAGATGAATACGAAAAACAGCCTTCCAAAGTTGCCAGAAAAATAAGCAAACCACAGACAAAATATTTTCTGCCAGTTACACCTAGCACTGGCACCGGTCCTCCTTATGAGCCTAAAGCTTTATAAATGGGCACAAAAAAAGAATCAGATTCTAGAGCTTTCCAGCTTGTAAAATGTAAGGAACAATCTTCAAAGTACAAGGCCCATAATCATCTATAAATGTAGTCCCCATATGAAGAGGAGCAAGTAAATACAACACTGTAAATCTTTCATAAAGTTAAATTTAAATGACTGTCCTCTTGTCTGAGTTTTCACCCTATTCTTTGGGAGGATTAAAATATACTTCCTTTAATAATGATGAAGACAGTAGCTGACAGTTGTGTAGATATGCTTTACTGTTGAACATCTTAACCAGATAAATAAAAAGATGACAAACTCATGCTGTTTTCCTGTTTGTTTATTTAAATTTTACTAGTTCTCATGATATTCCGAAGTCTGGAAGTCAGTCGATTTTCACATCAAAGTTTTCTCAAGTTGGAAAGGCCCAGGATAATCATCTGATGTTAGTGCTGCCCGTGCAAAAAAAAGCCACATTAATCACTATTTATTTAACCCATAAGTTAAAATTAAGTAATAAGTGAAGAAAACAAAACCACAGATTAAAGGTCTTATGAAACCATTAAAAAGAATCACAGTTGGGACAGTGGTGTGTTAGAAGTATTTTTCACCAAGTCAGTTCATTCATTTGACTAGTTTCACATCATTCACTCACATCAATGTTGATTAAGTCACTGCTTTTATCACAGTATCTTTTATACATGCCCCGTTTAAATTCTGAATATAAGAGTTCTATCCTATGGGGATAACCCTACACACTTCAAAGAAACCAGAAGGCAGCAAGAAATTTATCAACCCTTCATTAGTTTCTTGATATGGAATAATTTTAAAGCCTATTTAGAGATTGGTTGGTATTTGCAATACACAACATTGGTGGTCGCTTGAGGAACAAAAAGCAGCTGCTTGTGGGCCATACTTCTTAATTAATATAAGATCTCTCAATGCCATGCCCTGAAAAGCATTAGCGGCAAAGCTGCGTAAGTGCAACCTCTCCTCACTGCCAGCTCACTGCAGAAAAACACAGGAAACACAGAAGGAGCAGGCCACAGCCATCCTCAGAACACCATCATCACACCACCGAGAAGCACAGATCTCAGATGAATTCTGGACCAACGGAACCTAACCACATGCATATGGGAGTCTAAACGGCCTGTGGACCTTCTGAAACACAACACACACATGCTTAAATCTCCGTTTTTGCCAACAACCAATTCTTCCTAAAGCACCTCTTAAAATTACAAGGTATGTTTACACTTTTGCTATGATTTAACCAACTTAGAAGTAAAAGCTCAAGTAAATATTTATACTACAAACATTAAGAATGCCCTTAAGGGGACTTCCCTGGTGGCGCAGTGGTTAAGAATCCGCTTGCCAATGTAGGGGACATGGGTTCGAGCCCTGGTCCAGGAAGATCCCACATGCCGCGGAGCAACTAAGCCTGTGCACCATAACTACTGAGCCTGCGCTCTAGAGCCTGCGAGCCACAACTACTGAGCCCGAGTGCCACAACTACTGAAGCCCTAGAGCCCGTGCTCCACAAAAGAAACTACTGCAATGAGAAGCCCGCGCGCCACAACGAAGAGTAGCCCCCGCGCGCCACAACCAGAGAAAGCCTGTGCACAGCAACAAAGACCCAATGCAGCCAAAAACAAAATAAATTTATTTAAAAACAAACAAACAAAAAAAGAATGCCCTTAAGTAGCAGAAGATCAACGAACCCCAAATAGGGAGCAGATATCAAAGAACAAGTATATCAAAATAAGAATTATTCTTCCAAGAAAAGACACAAATCTACACAATATGAAACTACAGGTTAAATAAAGGATTACTGCATAATTTTTTTGTTGTTGTTCTACACCCTAAAATAGGTCTAGTATTGATGAGACAGCTTTTACAAATGCCTCTCTCTGGCTGGGGACACTCCTGGCACACAGCCTTATATGGCACAGACCCTGTGTCACAGAGGCCTGGCAGGGACTTGGGTGCCATTCCAGCAGCCAAGGCACTTCAGGGAGCTCTGGCTCTCAAAGTGTAAGGTCCCCTGGGGATGAGGATAATGGATATTTACCAAAGATAACTAGGACCATCTAGAATCATTCACACTCAAATCTCTTAAGCTAGAATTACCCTCCTCTACTCCAAATCAGAGGTTGTGGAATAGATACGCTGAGAAACAGTTCAGAAAACAAATGTTCAGGACATTTATTAGGCAATTAATGTCAAAGAGCAGTCTTTTAAAAACCAAATATCAAAATATTTTTAAAGCGATCTCCCTATCCTCTCTCTCCACCGTCTCCACCATTACTTGCTTCACATGAAAGCTCACCTCGCCCTCTTGAAGAACTCCGACCTCTAGGAGCCCCCACCACTGTGCCTCCTCCTCCTCGTCCTGTCAGTCGCAGGACAGCAGCACTGTTTACAGACATGGAAAAGTTTCTCTGCCAAAAAAGAGAGAAAGAAAAAAATGAATAAAACAAATAAAACTGCATGTTGTTCCTGGCCATCTCCCACTGCATCTATAAAATGGCACTTAATGACTACTAGAAATGGGAAACAATCACTACACGACCCACTAAGATGCTCCAAAACCTGATTTTAGCTGAAAATTTCAAATGAACATTTCAGATCAACAAACATTAACAACCAATGCCTTACACTATGTTAGGTTCTGTGAGGAAATATTAAGCAGACAAACTCTAAATGCTGTATGTATCCGGAAGCAGACAGGATATTTATGCATCATAATACATACAGAATACTCGGTAAAAGAGATCTGGTTTGAAAGGGTCCCTTAACTACAGAAAGGTGGAAATGACAGGGAGTCGCAAAAGGTCTGAATCAACAGTATGATAAAGAAAAAAATGATCATTTTGCCTCATTCTGCTCACCACTGTGAATCAGCAACTCCAACCAGTATTTAATAGAATGACAGGTATCGGGGTGAATGGGGAAGGGCAAAGTAAGAACCTACATAAGGTCAACCATCTAAACGGGTAGGGGGAGAGAATGCTTGAAAAAAATAAACAAAATCCCAATCGCTTGGTCTTTAGCCTGCACTTGCGCCCACAGTCAATCTGGAAAAGGGTCAAATACAACAACAGCAGCGGGTGGGCATCCTTCAAACATGAAGAGGAAGACAGGAGGTCTGGGATTCAAAAATATGTTTAGTTGATACTTCTGGATAAATGGAATATACAGAGCTTAGGAAAAGGTAAAGCAAGAAGCAATTATAAAAATATTGAAAAATGATCTGTAAGATATCAAAATCCTGGGCATTTGAAGGAGAATTTCGTAAGAGAGTTCTAAACTCAGAAAATGTTGGAATATATCCTTACCTGAATACTTTCTATAAACTTAGAACCTAACAGACATCTGTGCAAAAATGCAGGTGTGGTTACAGTGTGGCAAATCCAACTTCAGCATGGCTGTAGCCAAGGGCCCTCCTGGCAAAGGGGCAAGAAGTGAGGCTTAAGAGCACACCAATCTGGTAGCAGCTACCTAAATCACAGGGAAATAGAATCCTGCAATTCAACTAATATTTTAAGTCCAAATTGTTCTCCACTGTGAAGTCCTGATTTGCTGTTCTGATTCAAGATCAATTGAAATGTGATGTCTACACCTCTTTTGAAGAAATCAACATGTAATTGGTTTTTAAAACTTCTACTTTCATTTCTGAATTTCTTGTTTTAATATATGGCTCATTTTCTCCTCATTACCTGTCATTACTTGTCTTTTTCAGAACTGCATTCAATACAATTTGTTCAGATAAATTTTAGAAACTTATCAATGGAAGTTTTTTCCTTTGACTTTTAAAGGTATATAATCATATAATCAAGTAACTTCAACACTGAAGACTTAAAATGTAACTGATAACTAAAAACTAGAGGCAGATACCAAACTTGATTAGTACTTATTTCAAACTATTTTTTAATAAAACTTAAAAAAAAAATGCTGGTTGAAACAAATGCATTAATTTACCTTTTAACACAGAGTAACCAGTGGAGTTACTGAATAATGCCTCTGGGATCACAATTAAGCAAGACTATGAAGTCCCAAAATCTAGATTAATATATTCTAAAATTAAAAAAACAGAGGTCAGAGCTAGCTGTATTGTGTATACCAGGATCTGACACTGTCGAACACCTCATTTCCAAAGTATTACATGTATGAAACTCAAATGCACCCATCTACGGCGTTCAGGGAAACTCTCATACGCTTTCATACATCCTCACACATCGCAGCTGAAAGTGCAAACTGGTATAATCTCTGGAAGGCAATTTCTCAAAGTATATTTAAATGTCCATACCCTTTGACACAACAATTCCTCTTCTTACACATGTGAAAAATAACATAAGCAGAAAGATTTTAACTGCAGTGCTATTTGTAAAAGCAAAAATGGCAACCAGCTAAGTATCAACCAAAAGGAGCTAATTTAAAAATCATGGCCATCTATACAGGGAATTCTGTGCAGTTGTTTAAAAAAATGAGGCTGGAACTTCCCTGGCGGTCCAGTGGTTAAGACTCCAAGCTTCCACTACAGGGGGCAGGGGTTCAATCCCCGGTTGGGGAATTAAGATCCCACATGCCAAGCGGCGCAGCCAAAACATAAAAATTAAATAAATAAATAAATAAATAAATAAAATGGGTAATCATGTTAAAAAAAAAATGAGGCAACTCTATTTATTAGGGTGGACCATATAAAATGGCTAATATTCAACCATTTCTGATCCAGAAAGCTACAATTTCATACAGTCAGCCTAAAATATCAATACAAAGATATAAAGCATAGCTGGAGTTAAGAGCATGGAGAGGCTAGACTGCCTGAGAGTGAATTTTGGCTCCTTTACTCAACTTCTCTGTGCCTCATTTTCCTCATCTATATAATGTGAATAGGAATCTACTTCGTGGGTTGTTGCAAGCACTTAACACATTAAGCAACAAGTATTTACAACAGTGTCTGATACATATTAAAAGCTAAATAAGTATCTGTTATTATTTCCCAAATAGATGCTCCGGTGAAAACAGTAAAGTGTAGAACTATATGCATAGTATGCTACCATTTATGTGTATGTGTGTTTAAAGGAACAGATGCATAGACAGTTGCAGATGTATTAAATACCCTAGGAAGGGAACACAAGAAAATGCAAACAGTGGTTATTCCTGAGGACGAATAATAGCTGCGAGAGTCTGGTTTACTCACAAACTTGCTTTTCGCTCTATGCACTTTGTGAATTTTGTATACACATGTATTATCTATTCAACGATGCATAAGTGATTTTCTTTGATGTCAAATAAATAAAACACACCAATCTGGTAGCAGCTACCTAAATTACAAGTGTAATGTGTAGAGTCATGCTTTTCAAACTGTGATAGACATACAGGGAAATGTCAAAACAAAGAGCAACTGGGAGATCTTATTTAAGTGTTAATTTTGTTTTAAGAAAACCTTTTACCTAGTTATATTTTATACATGCATGCACGTATATATATGTGTGTATATATATGTGTGTGAGTGTACTGGGGCGTGGGGGGGGGGGGGCGTGGGTAGTGAGGGAGTGTGCACAAGCAGAAAATTACCTTGCAGTTTAAAGATAAAATATTCCCTTCAGGTAACTTCAGAAACCAAGATATGCAGCAAGAAGCTATTTTAGGTTATTAGAATTATTTACCTCCCCAATCAGAGTAATAGGGTGAATAAGTATACAAAACTCTAGTCTAGGAAGATCTAAGCAATTCCTGAACAGGTACCTGACCATCCAAAGTATACACTTCAAAATGTTAATGAACCTTTTGCCAGCTTTAAGTACTGTCCTACTCCAACATATTTTACAAAAAAGGCTACCAAGTGTCAGGAATTCCTAAATGATGTTTTTTTTTTTTTTTTTTTTGGTGCGGTACGCGGGCTTCTCACCGCTGCGGCCTCTCCCGTTGCGGAGCACAGGCTCCGGACGCGCAGGCTCAGCGGCCACGGCTCACAGGCCCAGCCGCTCCGCGGCATGTGGGATCTTCCCAGACCGGGGCACGAACCCGTGTCCCCTGCATCAGCAGGCGGACTCCCAACCACTGCGCCACCAGGGAAGCCCAATGATGCCTTTTTAAATGCTTCCAAAAATGCACCCCGATGGTCTTCTGTGATTACCATGAAAACTTCCCAATCCTTACATTAAGCCCCTGTGTTTACAGCATCCAGACCTTAACACCTTAAGATAAACTTTTCCATTATAAAAACAAAATGAAGAGTTACTCCTTTAGTCATGCTAGAACTAATTTTGGTGTGTAGGTGTACTGCATACCTAACTTTATTCCTTTTCAATTGTTAACCAACAGTTCCCAGCTTCATTTGTTGAATAATTTTTGATTTTTCAAATGATTTGTGTAGCCCTTAGTAAATACAATTTCTTAGAAATGTTAACAGGATTTTTCTGAATGATTCAATTACTTTTTTTTTTTTTAATTAAAAGTCTATCACGTTTTGGTAACTAGTAGCAAGTCCTCCTCCCTACGTATTAAAAAGCTTTTCTGGCCCATGTAGTCTCTAAGAAATCCAGGCAGTCATTTAAGGAAAAATAAAAAGAAATTATTAAAAATATTCATAAGCAGTTGGAAAAATAATCACAAAAGATTGAAACTGGTATACTGAACTATATAAAAATTAGCTTCTCGGGCTTCCCTGGTGGCGCAGTGGCTGAGAATCTGCCTGCTAATGCAGGGGACATGGGTTCGAGCCCTGGTCTGGGAGGATCCCACATGCCACGGAGCAAGTAGGCCCGTGAGCCACAACTACTGAGCCTGCGCGTCTGGAGCGTGTGCTCCGCAACAAGAGAGGCCGCGATAGTGAGAGGCCCATGCACTGCGATGAAGAGTGGCCCCCGCTTGCCACAACTAGAGAAAGCCCTCGCACAGAAACGAAGACCCAACACAGCAAAAATAATTAATTAATAAACGCCTACCCCCAACATCTTCTTAAAAAAAAAAAAAATTAGCTTCTACATTAAAAAAATCATAAATGAAATCAAATGCAATTAAAAATTTAGAAAATTTAACAGGTTAGGGTTAGGGCTAGCTCAAGAAAAAGATTTCTATCCAAAAGAAAAACTGGCAAAGACAAGAACAAAAAATTAAAAGAAATATAAATGCAAACATGAGAAACTCTGCACTAGAAAAAGAAATGCAAAGTAAAACAATGGAAGAATATTTTATCCAAATCTGCAGAGAATTTTTTCAATAAAAATAATGTTTGAAGTATAGAACAAAGCTTAGCATACACCATCACCTGCACAAAAAGGGGGAAAACATATTTACTTGGAAAAACACACAAGAAGCTGCTAACACTGGCTGCCTTTCGGAAAAGGAGACAGGTGGCTGGGGGAAAGGATGGGAGAGAGATTTTCTATTATATACTGTTCTGTAAATTTTGATTTTTAAACCATATGATTTACTGTTTATTCAAAATAATTAATTAATAAATAAAAATACTGAACGTGGCAAAAGTAATGGTAAAATGCTACAGGTATGGTAGCAGTGAAACAAAACAAATATCCTCATACAAAGTTTCTTGAAAACAATTTAGCAGTATGGAGTGATTTGCTTTTATTTCCAAACTTTCAATTCTAATCAGCTGATCTATATGTCTATCCTTAAGCCACAGTTTTGATTACTGTAGCTTTGTAGTAAGTTCTGAAACTGGAAGTATAGGTCCCCAGCTTTGTTCTTCTTTTTCAAAATTGTTTTAACTACTTAGGGTCCCTTGCAATTCCACATGAATTTTAAGATCAGCTTGTCAGTTTCTACCCAAAAAGCCACTGGGATTTTGACGGGGATTGTACTGACAGTAGATCGATTAACAATATTAAGTCTTTCATGGCTTAATAAATGCTGATGCCTTTCCACTTATCTAGGCTTTAATTTCTTTCAACAGTGTTTTATACTTTTTATGTAAAAGTTTTATACCTCCTTATTCTTAAGTATTTTGTTTTATTTTTATTTTTGGCTGCGTTGGATCTTCGTTGCTGCACGTGGGCTTTCTCTAGTTGCGGCCAGCGGAGGCTACTCTTCGTTGCAGTGCACAGGCTTCTCATTGCGGTGGCTTCTCTTGTTGCGGGTCACAGGCCCTAGAGCACGCGGGCTTCAGTAGTTGCGGCATTTGGATTCATTAGTTGTGGCGCTTGGGCTCTAGGGCGCACGGGCTTCAGCAGTTGTGGTGCATGGGCTCAGCAGTTGTGGCTCGAGGGCTTAGGTGCCCTGCAGCCTGTGGGATCTTCCCTGACCAGAGATCAAACCCGTATCCCCTGCACAGCAGGTGAATTCTTAACCACTGCACCACCAAGGGAAGTCCAACCAAGTATTTTGTTTTTAATACTACTGTAAATGGAATTGTTTTCTTAATTTCCTTTGTGAACTGTCCATTGCTAGTGTACAGAAATACAACTGACTTTTGTGTACTGATTCTGTAGCATACAACTGTGCTGTATTCACTTAGTACACTATAAAAGGACAAACACAAAATGTGCTACTTTCTAGCCCAAAACTCTAACTTTCTCACAATATCATTTAAAAAATTGGTGACAGGGCCACAACTACTGCAGCCCGCATGCCTAGAGCCCATGCTCCACAACAAAGAGAAGCCACTGCAAAGAGAAGCCTGCGCACCACAACGAAGAGTAGCCCCTGCTCGCCGCAACGAGAGAAAGCCCATGTGCAGCAATGAAGACCCAACGCAGCCAAAAATAAATAAATAAATTTATTAAAAAAGAAAAAATTGGTGCCAGAAGAGCACATTTTTAAGCACATTGTAAGCTGAAGATCTACATTTTCCTTTAATGGTAAGAACTGGTAAAAAAATTGGTGAGAATTCATGTTTTGCAGAACTGAAAAACTACATGTTTCTGAAAAGAAGGCCCTCTCCCTCAAAAAATAACTCTTTCTCTCTACTCAAATCCATCTCCTTACACTCAACAGCTTCAGATCTAAAGCAGAATCTAGTCAACTAAGAGAGGCATCCAAACACCAAGAAAAGAGTAAGAAGGAAGCAGATCTGGGGGGGAATGGAGGACACTCCTTAGCGCCTAAGTAGGAACTTCACATTTTCATGCCTCAGTGGGAAGGAACAAGGGTTTGACTGAAGCTCAAAGGTAGACACAAACCTGTTCTTCTTCTGTAAAGGGTACAAGAGCCAACGGCGGCAGGGGTTCCTCCTGTAGGATAGGCAGAAATTCTTTATCCAGAAGGTCTGAAGGTATCTGTTTGACCAAACACATGACCAAGAGATTAATGCTATCCCTCCAATTACAAGAAGATAAAACAAGAAAATATTCTTTGATTCACCTGTTGCTGATTATTAAAAATATGGATTAAAGCTTATTCAGACACAATTAATATTCTGAAAGGGTCAAACATTAAAAACCCCAGTCACTCTCCCTGTCCTCCCATCAGACGACCACTCTCAGATTTGATATACAGCACTGACTCTGGTATTCCAGAGTGCACATTTAACTCAAAGCACAAGGTGGTAAGGAGAGTTTTACAAGCAACTGTATCTATCCTAAGCAACCATCATTAAAATTTGATTCTTAATCCATAAAATTAAAAACAAAGTATACTTAAAAAATAGAAAATGTTATTTCTCACTAGTCAGGTAATGAAAGTGTATTTTATATAAAGTAGAAACTAATGCACCATTGTAAAGCAATTATACTCCAATAAAGACGTTTAAAAAAAAAGAAGTGTATCTTATACTGTTTGAGTTTTGATCATTTATAAGTAACACAAATGTGGTGTCACATTTTAAGATTTTGTCCCCACTGAAAAGTTTATATTTAACTCAAAAGAAAAGAACAAGAGAAGCATCTGCCCTTCTCACTCCTAACTTCTAACTGGAAAGAAGAATAAGAGATGCAATAAAGAGAGAAGAGAAAAATTCTTCCTTTCTCAGCGATCACACTGGGATAGAAACAGAGGTTCAGAGGAAACTAGTTAGACAAAGCATTAAGTCCTGACTACTCTCCTGTTTTCATGAAGCTTTCTACTCCTGTAATGAAATGTTAGGTCTTCTCTAAAAAAATAGAGTATGTAACATTTAGAAGAGCCTCTGTAAACTACTGCAGGTTTCAAAGCAGGAAAAAAAAAAGGTAGAGAGAAAAACCATGGCTGTTTCATATATCAGCACATAACTGTACATAACCTGAAATCTTATTCATAATTCTGAACTCTTTCCTACTTTCTTACCTTGTTGTCTTTAAGGAAAAGTGCTAACATTTCTTCTCTGCCATAACGATAGTCTGCTAATTTATACTTCGGCAATGCTGGAGAAAGAGGAGGGGATGTAATACTCCCACCACTGGACAGAGCTCGGAGCCTAAAATAGTAGACAGAATATAAAATGAAGTGTCAAATATTCTGGCAGTAAGGACTTTTTATTTTCATATACTATAAAAGCTTTATAAAATAAAAAAGAACAAAAAAACCCCTATTATCTCAAAGTATCCAAGATTTTAGCTCTAATACAACCTGCTATAATAGCTCACTAAGAAAACAGCTCATTGAGAAATAACTAGACAACCATTTGAAAATTCCTTAACTAGAAAGTATTGTGGCATGTCTGTGAGAAGCTTAGGGGGTGAGATGGGGACACCTTTTTCCAAACTATAAAAATAACATATAATTAAAACAAAAGTCATGTATCACCTTACACCCACTAGATTAATAAAAATTAATAAATCTGACAATACCAGTTGTTGGTAAGGATGAAAAACAATGCAAATTCTCAAGTAGTATTTGTGGGATTATAAACTAGAACAGCCACTTCAAAGAATGATTTGCTAATATTTAACAAAGTATGCTACACAAAAGAAAAAGCAAAATACAGAAGCTTATAAAAAAGATAATACTTTTATATATGCCCACAATATTTCATAATTCACTTTTAATGAAAGCAATTAGTGATCAGTATAGAGAATTTAAAAATGCAGTGAAAAAAGTGCAGTACAAGGAGAAAAAATATAAAAGCCATATTTACTAAGAAAAAAAAGTAAAACTATACTTCGAGCTGATAATAGCAGCTGCCTCTAAGGAATGGAACTGGGAAAAGAGAAACATTTTAATTTTATAATAAGATGCTTTTATTTTAAAAAGGAGCGGGGTGCGGGGGAGAACCTCAGCAAAAAAATGGCAAGAGTATGATCGTACTGCAGCACTGCATCAACTAGCAAGTGGGAAAACTACCATCAGGAGTAGCTGATTATCTGGGAGTGGCCCAAAGTTCTATAAAGTAATAGATAACAAGGGTAAAAGGGACCACGGTACTGCAATGCAGTAGTTTAGCACAAAGGAAAATTCAACAGAAGCATTAAAATATATCCCCCAAATTGCTAAGCTTTATTGACAAAAAAGGGGAGGGGAGAATGGTCTACAAATTATACATCAAAAAGTGTGAAGGCCAAGCATAGTAAATACTTGCACATTATTCAAAAATGGCAGGAAAAAACAGTATGTACATAGTTAATATATAAAATGTGCTTACATGCAGAAAGCAATACCAAAAAAAAAAAAAGGAGTATGCATTAGTAAAGTGAGACTCTAGGGTTTTGTTTTTTATTTCAATGTTTCTGTCTTCTCTTTCCACTTATTTTTTAATGTTTTACTATGGACAATTTTGAACATACATAAAAGTACCAAGAAGAATATAGCAAACTGCCATGTACCCGTCGCCCAGTCCCCAATCCATACTGCTCCTTCTGCAGCACCATCTAACCATCCTTTAATACTATTTTGAAGGAAATCTTTGGCTTTCAAGATTTTTGAGGCAAATTATTTTCAAGTTTTGAGAAAATCTTTTGAAGAAAAGTTATCTCATCTGTAAATATTTCAGAATGTTCTCTCTAAAAGATAAGGATTTTTCTTTTAAGTCTCGATTTTGCTGATTTTATCCCTGTGATATAGTTTAACATGTTTCTCTGTTCTCTGCGTTTCATGTAAATTGGTGACTGGATGCAGAGTCCTGATCAGACCTGGCAAGACTACTTCCACGTGGTGGTGTGTTATTCCATCAGGAGACACATACTGCCTGGTTGGTTCTGCGAGGCTAAGCAGTCCCTGACGACCAAAGCTTAGATCCTTATGTTCACTAAGGTTGCAAAGTGACTTTATCATTTCTTCTTTATTTGCTAGCTTGAACAGTTCTACAAAGAGAAATTTCCCTCTTACACTATTTGGTATTACCTAAGAGGATATATAGCTCATATAAGAAAGGAAGGAAAAAGCCTTCATTCTTCCTTTTCACTTATTAATTTTCAAAATAATGACTTGGTTCACTAACATCCTCCAGTAGTAACAAATTATTTTTTATTAATGTATTTCAGTTCACTGCAATTATTCTTAGCAATACTCAAACTATCTCATATTTGCCCAGTGGGAGAGGCTTCAGGTTGGCTCCCAAGTCCTTCTGACCCAACCCTAGTAGTCTTTAACAGCTTCTTTTCTATCTGGTATGTCAAATGTTCCAAAATCAGCTTATTTCTTGCCTCAGACTTAGAATCACCATTTCACCAGAGAGTCTGATCCTCTTTAGTAATATATATATTAAGGCACAATCTGGGTGCTAGCAGTGTTCACTGCTACTGGGTTGGTCTTTCAATTTTCTTTCCAATTATTCTTGGACTCAGAGGTCACTGAGTCTAACTCCTACAAGACAGGTTAAACAAACCAGTAAGAAAACAACATGCCCACGAAGGAGGGATCCAACCACTGCTGAAGGACCTTCCGGTACAGTGGTTTGCGTCAAATTCATGTACATTTGAGCTCTTTCCTGAGAAAGTGGAATTAATATCCACTAAGAACTGAAGCTGGGAACATTACACATACATTACCCCATTTAAGTTCCACAACAACCCCAATAGAACAGATGAGAAAAATGAAGCCAAGGAGTTAAGCAATTTGCCCACAATCACCACCAGCAGAACAGAGTCCAAAACTAGGTTTTTATGACTAAAAAGACCAAAATCTTTCCAAATTTTTATTTAAAATAGCCACGGTTTATTCTGCCAAAAATTAATTTTTAAATATATATACATATATATAATTAATATATAATTTTAAAATATCTTTCTTATACTGAGTCAATAAATATTCTCCCCAAGAGTTTCTACCACTAGAGGGCACATCTAAGTGCTCTTCCAAGTGAAAATCATCCCAGTATTTGCAGTTATTTCATCTCACCAGAGACTTTCCCTCTCACTCCCCAACATCCCTAATTTCATCTGCTCCTCACAAGGTTTCAAATCCACCCACAAACCCCACCGGCTTTCCATGCCTGTGAACTGAACACTTCTTATAGGCACCAGACCTAAAAAGTAACACGACCAGAATGCATACTCAAGAGATTCCTCTAGCTACTGTGAAGAGAACAGACCAAGGCAGGCTGAGAGTAATTCAAACTTGGAGAAGATGGTAGCCTGAATCAGGATAATGGCTGTGCTATACTAAATAATTAACAAACCCTATCCCAAGTCTTCCTTCACCTACAGATATCTGGAAAAGCTAAAACATATGTGGATAATGTCTCTCCCTAAAAATCCACCAGTGACCTTTAACTCTCCTAGGATCTTGCGCCATACAACCCTCTCTTAGAAATTCATCCCTTCCCTATTGGCTTTCCCCTCATCTCTAAATATATCTAATAGTGATTTGTTTAAAACTCCTCTAATGTAGGATCCCCCTCTACCTATGCAGCACTGGTCATCTTTCCTCTTCATTTCAGAGACATCTCCACATTCTCACTTCCCAATCACTTCAAAACCCAGCACAACCTGGCTTCTCCCCTACCACTCTACTGCTCTAGAAAGTTCAGTAACCTCAACACCAGGCCCAAGTGAAATTTCTCTACCCTTACCATCTTCATCTTCCTATAGCCATATGGAGATCTGTTTAACACAGGAGGCCCAGTGCTACTCCTAGTAGTACTAGTAGTAACTGATAGGTAGCAGCAGCAGGGCTGTCTAAAAGCCCCCCGGTACTCCACAGTCCTCACTTGTTAACTGTTGTCCAAAATCCAAACTTCAGCTTAAAAAAGTAATTCAGAATTTCAATGTAGATGTGTGAAGACACACGAATCAAAAAGCACTTCTGTGTAAGTTCACAATTCTCAATTCCAGCTCTGACTCTTCACTAGAGAGTAGGGTTTTCTTATTCAACCACCCACAGCCCTTAAAGTTTATCATATCCAAAACCCTACTTATCAGTTTATTCATCCCAACCTCCTTCAACACCTGTATTCCCAAAGGCAAGTAAGGATACCACCATCTACTCAGCCACTGGATTAAGAGTCTGGAAATCATCCTTTACTCCTCACCTTCTATCCATTTCCCATAACCAATTACAACATCCCACCAGTTTTAAATCCTGTATCTCTCAAACCATCCCCTGATCAAGTAACCTATTATTGTTCACACTTTTATTTCTTACCTCGACTGCTGCAGCGGCACCCTAAACTTAATTAGTCATAGTCCATCCTCCACACTACTACCAGTTATTTATTTCAAATGCAAATCTGAATAAAACACTCCCTGCTCAACAATTCTTCACTGGTACACAATGATCAAATAAAATCCAAAGCTTCTTAACATAAAAGGGCTACCTGTAAGCTCTTCTCTCCCACACTTCACATTACAGTAAAGGCAAATGTCTTGGAATTCCCCTCTTAAACCTACACTTTCCTGTCCCCTTGTCTTTACACATGCCTTTTCTATCTGGAATATTTTTTCTAATCTAGTATTTTTTCACCTGGGGTGTGGAGGGGACTGCCTGGAAGCAGACAGATTAAGTGGAAAGGAGGAAAGGAAAACAACAGAGACAATGAGGAGGATGGGGGTTGGAAAGAGAGCGGTAGGAGGGAAAGGAGAGAAATCTACACACAAGTATCTGCCCAATGTTCATGGAACTAATTGTCTAGTGGCAAAAAAAGCTAATAAACAGTCATACAAATAGAGAGCTAGTGAAGGATTCTGGAGAAAACTTGATCCAATTTACATTTTAAGATTACTCTGGCTGCAGTGGGGAGAGCAATTAGAAGAAAGAATGGAAGCCGGGAAACATCAAAAGGCCACTCCTTATAGTTTATGTCAGAGATGATGCTGGCTTACACTAGGGTAGAGGCAATGAAGATGGAAAGAAATGAATGGATTCAAGAGATATTTTAGAGGTAGAACTGACCCAACATTGTGGTGGAATAGACATAGGGATACAGAAGTAAAAGAAAATATCCAGGATAACTCCAAGACTTCTGGCTTGAGGAAAGGGGCACACTGTGGTATTAAGATGAAATAAAAGAAGAAATTTAAAAGAGCAAAATTCATAAGCTCAGTTTTGGAAAACTATGAAGGATGAGATGCCTACAGGCATCAAATGAGCAGTTGAATATCCTGTACTGGCGTTATACTCCCTTTACAGCACTGACATTACTGTGAAATTATTTAGTGTCAGCTTCCCCACTAAATAATTCAAAAGTAGGTACCATGTCCTTTATCCTTGTTGCCTCAGCACCTAACCCAAGACATAAAACATATGAGGCACTTGATAAAATGTTTTCTAAACAACTCTTAATATTCTCTTCTAAAATACACCCTAGGATAACATCTAATTTACCATTCCTTCAGATGGCAGTTATCTTTTACTCTTTTTGCAAACTGGGACTATTAATGCATTCCATCCCCTAGAACATCTCTCATTTTCTCCACAATTCCACAAAGATCATGAATAGTAACCTAGCAATCTCAGGTTTGAATTCTCTTGCCCCCATATCCCCCACCCTAAGACTTGAATCATTCAATATTTATTTACTAAGTACCTACACTAGCTAAACAATGGGTTTACCAAAATTGAGAAATACAGTGCCTTTCTTAATGGAATTAGTTCTTTTCTGAGTAAGGTAAACACATATAAAGAGACACAGTACAAGGTCATAACTACTTTAACATAGGTCTAAACAAAGTGCTTTGGGAAAAACAAAAGTGCCTCATTCATTTTTGCAAGGAAAGACCTGGGGATACTTCCTTAAGGCCATGGAGATGAGACAGAAAGACACCAAATGAGGTTCCTTGGCTCCTTCCCCATAAAGCCAGGTAACTGTCTGCAATTATTCATTCCGCTATAATAAATTCCTTTATTATCCAGACTTATCTAAGTAGATTTTGAATGCTCAAAATAAAAATAATAAATAAGTAAAAATCCCAAAATAAAGCAAGTTACAATGAATTTGTCTTGCTTTTTAAAAATGTCTTGAAGTATACAATTATTTGCAAACAAGAAAGAATATGAGGATACAAACCAAAATATTAACAATGGTCCTTTGGGTGGCATGATTAAGGGTAATTTAGATCTTTTCTTTCTCCTTTTGTACTACTGCTTCCTCCAAGGTTTTATGGAATGAGCGTGAATTATTTTACTACTGGGACTAACAACAAAAAAATTCTTTAAAATCCTAAATCTACTAGATTTAGAACTAAAAAAATTTTTTCTTCAAGGTGGTACTCTGTGTTCTGTCAAGGGTGAAGTAAACAGACAGGGAATGGGAATTAAATTCATACAATCCTTCTTGTGGTCAGTCTGTCCATATATCATCCAAAGCCTTAACAATTAAACTTTTGATTTAATAATTCCATTTCTAAGATATTACTCCAAAGGAAGTAATCAGCAACACAAAAAGAACTGTTCAAGGATGTGTATACATACTGACAATAGCAAAATATTAAAAACAACTTTCCTTTCCAACAATTCACTCATTCATTTAACAAATATTTATTGAGCACCTACTATGTGCCAGGCACTGGAGATACAGCAATGAACAAACAGTACAAAATCGAGACCAAAGTACTTGCCCTCGAAGGAGCGCACAGTCTAGTGGGGGCTGGAGGATGGAATATAAATAATAAAGAAAATAAGTAAAATATTTGGCATGTTATATTTTGATATAGACCATGAAGAAAAAAATTAAACAGGAAAAGGGAGGTAGGGAGTAAGGGGAGTTGTTATACAGGTGGTCAGAAAACATCTAAGGTGGTAATATTTGAGTAAAGTTTTAAAATGACTCGTTTTATACCTAAAAAATGATTTACTCCTCCATTAAATCTATCTCACTCTTTTAAAAACTGCTTTGGTAATTATGTAATACATTTCTTTATCCTAAATATAAAGATATGCTAAGACCTAATGATTCTTCCTGACCTACCTTAAAAAGTCCATGCTTATGGTCATTCATGGTCTGTCCCTAGCACAATTTTCAATGCTCTCCCATCTTCACTACTGTCAAATAAATCTCTTCCTTTTATACATCACTTACTGAACATTATGTTTTACACCATTATAAAAATGATGACCTTAGTAGAAAGAATATAGTATCACTAAATGTTTCTGTATGGTTCAGTTACACACAGACTCAGTGTAATCACTCTAAACTTTGATTCTCAAGTTATTCTGGACACAGCTCCTTACCTCAAGTTTCACAATGAATGTAATGTTACATGCAGAAAAAACACAGCGGCAGTCTCCATTCATACTTCTAGATCAGGGTTACCTGAGTTACTTCAAGGTCTCATATATTCCCTTTGCCAGAAGAAATTTTGAAAGATGGTGCAAAGAAGGCAGTGTGCCTACTTAGACCTTTGCTCCTCAGTTTATCAGCATTTCAGATGACTAAGGGAAGCCTCCTAAATTCTAATGCCTGCAGGGTAACAGAGGTAACAGTTAGGTAAAGCTACTGCTTAAGCACGGGACTGGTAACTTTCCTCTGCTAAAGCTACGTCAATTCAAATTTTGTGTAAAACACTGGGCTGATCAAACAAAACTTCAGAGTACCGATGAAAAGGATGTGTAAGACGCTACTGATAGACTGGGTCAATGACTCACTGAAATGACTTTGGGAACCCATGGTTTAGGACAGGGGCCAGCAAACTTTTTTTTGTAAACGGCCAGAGAGTAAATATTTAAGCTTTTTGAGCCAGATGGCCTCTGTCGTAACTACTCAACCTTGCCACCAGTGTGAAAACAGCCAGATACTATGGAAACAAATGAGCGTGGCTGTGTTTCAAGAAAACTGTACAGTCCCGTGGCCGTAGTTTGTCAACCCATTCAGCATGAAGTTAAATGTGTAATGATTCTAAAACATCACCAGGAGTGCATTTTTTTCCTTTTGTTTTAGCTAAATTCCTGGTACTGTCTCTCATTGTTATTTCTTAATAGAGGGATACTGGAAGAAAAAAAAAAAAACTACCTTAAATTAGCTGACAATTTTAATCATGTTTTTACAAAGAAAGAGACAAGAGAGTGTGTAAATACAAAAGAGCAGCAGTTACAAATTCTAGATGAAGGCAGAGAAGCTGCATACAAAATGCTTTACAAAGTGGGCTATACGAATTTAAAGCCACCTGGTAAGATGCGAATAAAGTTTTAGCTATAAGAATGTTCATCAACAATATTTTTATAATAATGAAGAACTGAGAGCAGCCTGTATGTGCTGCATCTAGAAGACTAGTTGAATAAATGATGCAACCATTTAAAGTAACAGGAAATATTTATTGATAAAAAAAGATTGCTGATGTGGTTCTTTTTTAAATGCAGGTTACAAAACGGAATGTACGGTATGATCCCATTTTTGTGAAAATAAATGTACATTTACACAAATAAGCATACACAAAACTACCTAGAAAGATACACCAACCTATTTACAGTGGTTACCACGGACAGTGAAATTATGGTGATTATATCTTCTTCTGGATTACTTGTAATTTCTAATTTTTCTAGAAGTATATACTGATTTGGTAATAAGAACTAAAAAAGGTGCAGAATTACTTAGGGCAACATTTCCAAAATAAACTCCCAAAGTACATAAGTTGCATCAGTTCTTAGAATTTCAAATAGTGATTTCTCCTCAGTCTCCAAATGCTAGCTATAAGGGCCAAGAAAACTTAGGAAATACACATAAAAAGAAATGCATATAATAAGGTAAGTTAATAAGAGTCCTCAAATAGGGAGTCACTACAGGAAGTCTGGATCATTTATCAAACCACCACCACCTAAACAATCAAGAATATTTAAGAGACTATTCCAATTTATCTATTTTATATACTGCCTCTGGTTCAACGTTTGAATGGAAAAAGCAACTATCATTATTCACTCCACTGATGAGAGGATCTTCAATCACCAACTTTGGGGGGAAAGGAAGAAGGGGGGAAAAAGTCACACTACAAGGTGATGGATCTCAAAATTCCATGAGAATTCCATATTCGGGGTCCAAACATATCTGTAAGAGACTCAAAGGTCAATTAATTATTATGGAAATGCTAACCCGATCCTAAATGGGATGTTAATAGCCAGTGTAATTCTGGATCACCTGCCTAGCCCATCAATAAAATAAAACTCAAATAATAATTTAATAAAAACTATTTTTTCAAATGAGTCTATGAATAGCCCTCACAAACAAACATTGTAGCAGAAAGCATACACACATAAAAATGTTACAATTATATAAAGTTATATATGCACCTAGATAAGGGCTCAAGCACAAATAATTTACTAGGGTGGTGGGACTCGGGGGAGTTTTAAATCCATTACCATTACACAATCAAAACAGGAAGATTTTTTAATAAAGTATAAATGCGGTCACTAAGCAAATATAACTTATTCCGAGACTAGCTATACTGTTTCCAAGCAGGCACATAAAGCAAAGTCTCAAAAACATGCACATTTTATAAACCCCCCAACACGGGCACAAACACCTACTACTGTGCTAGTCATCCAATATCGAACAGGATGAGATTCTGAAAACTCACCATTCGGGCCCGAAGTTCAGCGTCTGCGTTTCCGCTGCCATTCTTTTCCGTATGTTTACAATAGATTTTTATTTGAGGAGAAACCTGTTAAAGAGAAAAATATCTCCATACAGTTGGTCAAGACTAAATGCAGAATTCCAGCCCAGAAAGTATAGTTAGGGAGTGTGTTCTGCTTGTGGCTCCTCTCAACCAGTCACCAGAATGAGGTCTCTTAATCCCTATTTATAACAATATAGCAGGCAAAGTAAAAATGAATAAATCCACCTTTACATCCCAATTCACCATCTTTTTATGTTTACGTGGGGAAAGGAGGCATGGTACAAGATGATGCTGGTGAGATAGGTGGTAGAAGACCATGCAGGGCACTGGGGACCAAATTAAGGATTTCTTTTTTTAGCCTTCGAGCAATGGGGAGGGAATGAAGGGTAACAGATTTACATTTTAATTTGTGTTACTCCCTTGCAATGGCTCTCCCATCACCATGAGGTGTATCAAAGATTCTCCTTACCTATCTCACAGCTTCCGCCACAACTCTCCTCTCCCCACTGTCTGCTTAGCCCTTTACACTCTAGTGATTCTTTAAAAGTGACCTTGGACCATCAAGTTAAAATAATAAGCTAACCAATTTCATGAGTGATCCATCAAGAGCAATTTCAAGATATCCGATCTTTAAGTGAAGTAAGTCAGAAAGGGAAAGACAAATACTGTTTATTACTTATAAGTGGAATTTTTAAAAAGCCAAACTCATAGAAACAGAGAGCAGAGTGGTGGTTACCAGGGGCGGGGGGTGGGGGAAATGGGGAGATATTGGTCAAAGGTACAAACTCCAGTTATAAGATTAACAAGTTCTGGGGAATCTAATGTACAGTGTGGTGATTATAGCTAATAATACTGTATTGTATACCTGAAAGTTGCTAATAATACTGTATTATATACCTGAAAGTTGCTAAGTTGCTAAAAAGAGTTTCTTTTTCACAAAAAACGAAATGGTAATTATGTGATAGAATGGAGGTGTTAGCTAATTCTATGGTGGTAATCATTTTGCAATATATAAATGTAGCAAATCAACACATCTGACACCTTAAACCAACACAATGTTATGTCAATTATATCTCAATAAAGCTGAAAAAAAATGACATGAGAGTTTAGAAAACAGAAAATACTGTAAACATTGTAACATACTGTTAATATGTCCAAGATGTATCACATCGCCCTGATTGTTGCTGTTTAAAAGATCTAAAAACAATAAACTAGAAATTGGTCTAAAACACAGAAACGGCAAAGTAAAAATGTGCTAACGTCCAGAATCAGCTATTTATCTGCCCTCTTCCTGGAAAGTATTTCTGGCCCCGTGTCAACCATGTGGGTTCCAAGGAGATTCCCATGTTCTTACTTAACCCTGATTACCTTTTGCCTGGCCAGACAAGCGTGCACACCAGACCCAAGCTGAGATCAACCTAGTGCCCTCCCCACCTCATACTGATGATTCCAAAAAAACATAAGGCATATGGTTTTCACACTTTAAACTCTCTGGAACTGGAATGCATCTTCATCAGTGCCATGCTACAACTGCTACCGGCCCACAAGGGAAGCTGGGTCACAGCCATCATTGTCCGCACAAGGGTGAAACATGGTCAGAGCCGCTCCTTATCGTCATCCTTGTACCCGATTTTAAGTGCTGCTTAAAACACCTTCAAAAAGATCATGCTATGATTCTAAATTGAAACGTACTGTGTAACAGAAAAGAAAGCAAATACAGCAATAGGATATTAGTGAAGTAACTCTTCATCACTGGAGGAATGATTGCAAGTGCTTTGCAGAACCTGAGAAAGGAAAAAAAACCACATGAAGATAAGCTTGTTGTGGTTTGCTAGTGAGACTTGACACTGCACAATCCATGTGGCCACATGCAGCAGCCCTGAAGTATTTAGAGGAAAAATTAAACAGTTCAGACTGCTTTTAAGAACTTCACAAGCACCAAATCACTGAATTTTAAATCAATGAGAGAATAATGGAGCACTCTCTTAAGAAATGCTTCATCGCCAACACCCTTAATGACATGACACTACACGGGTGGGGAGAGGGAAGAAGAAGGAGACTTCTACAGTCCTAAGTTTTTCACAATTTAGAAGAGTCAGACTTAATGTGTAGAAAGCTGAAGAATATCTTAACCAATTTATTTCACTTTTATTTTCCTTTTTATATATGCACAAAATATATACTATATAATAAAAATCTATTAGCCTTATTTGCTAAATAAGTTTAAAAGAATTCTTTTTCAAAATGTAAAATAAAAAGTCTAAGTAATTAAAAAACTGCGCCAGCGTTTACTTGGCAGTATGATTTCTTTCTAAGTAATATATAAAACGAAGAAGCTCACAACTGATGCATGTTAGATTCAATTAAATTATGGTACATCCCAAATGAAATCACTTGTCAAAGTAGTGATAAGTCAGGTAAGGTGCCCACTGTAGATTAGGACAAGTATCCTGCTTAAAAATCAGCTGTGTAAACTTATTTAGCATAAATCAATTCAGTGTGCTTTAAAAAAGTACGTGGACCTACTTGGCTAACAAGCAGACCTGTAGAGACTACAACTATAAGATTTTATTGTAACACAAAACATCCTGAAGGAGTGTTTTTAACCACCATTTTAAACTCCACATAGCCAAATGTTTTATATTCAAACCCCTATGGACTTTGGACTTTGACCACTGGAAAACAGCTCTGAATTAATAAAGCAGGTCCAGATTTGAACCAGACTGCATTTATAAAGCAAGTGAATCTCAATTAAAAACTGAATTATTTGTGATATTTGTGAAAATACTAAAATCATTCTTAGAGATTTAATATTCTTTTCCCCTTTTAATTACTACAAGGCTACACAGGTCATGGAAATACAAACTCCAGGGGCGCCATTACCACAAAGGATGCAAATGGAGCCCCTAGAGTTGTGTTGTGCAGGCAGTGGTCTTGAGTTACAGAAGCCCTGGATGCAGGCAGCACCTAAAGATCATCGAGCAAGGAAACCTTTATCACTCATTCCACCTATAAACCTTTAGGTAGAGACAAAATACCATACAGCAAAAACATTAAAAGCTCAGAAGTTTTAATGCCTTGAGCTGGGAGCCTAACCACCATTTACTACTTCCTATGGTAAGAGTTTTTTCTGGAGAACTTTTAAGAACCTAGAATAATAATCCAAGCAATTTAATTATCAACTAAAGAGACCTACGTTACTCAGAATGGTGTTCTGCTCATTCTCCTTTATGAATTAAAGCAGGAAATCTAAAAGCTATGACTGAAGAAATCTAAACATTTGAAGTACTGTAACTTCTAATCCTGAATTCCCCACCCCAGATTGCTCCTTCCAAATCAATTTAAATGAGCCCAGTTCTAATGTATTTATTTATATGTACTGGAGGGATTGTCTTACACGATGTCTTTGAATTATAAATTATTTGGAATGGAAAGTGGGACTTATTTCTCAACTGCCCTTTCTAAGGATGCAGTGAGGTATCAAAATTAGCATAGGCTTTGCCGTCACTTAAACCCCACCAAGCTAAATGTTGTCAATTCAAACCCCCCGCAGACTTGTGACCAATTAGAAAACAGGTCTGAATTTTTATAGCAAATCAGGATTTGAGCCAGACTCTGGAGGCTGTGCTCCCACCATGCTCTTCTGCCTCTTTAGACTGCATTTTCTTGAAACAATTTCCTTCCTTTTCCTCCACGACCAGCAATATACTGATATATTTTTCCTATCTTCACTTCCTTCCTATTTAGTCACCATTCCCCAAAAGCTTCTCTCCTTTTCTAACTTCCCTCAGCGTACCCATTGTTTATTTAACTATAAATTCTGTGTAGATACTGTCTTGAGTCTTACTTACAATGGCGTTCTCTACCGACACTTCGGGTAGAACTCTGCCTGCTGAATCATGGGGGATCTAACATAGAACATGCAGTGGAGGTGCTGTCATAGCAAGAGCAACCAAAAATTCTTCCACAAATTTCTGAACTGCCCCCCATCCCTGCTGTGAATTACATATTTGACTTTTTTCTCCCATGACCTACGTGGCTTTCCAGCAGCCTGCTCCTCCCAGATATCCATCTAACAACAACTGATCAAGGTACCACTGTTTTCACCATCCACTGATCAGCCAGGTTCAAAAGCCTAGTCATCAGAAATTCATTCCTCTTCTCTATCCCTCATATCCAATCATTTTGCCTGAAATTTGGTCAATTCCTCCTTCAAGATTCCTTCTGCATTCTGCTTTCATTATAGCCAAACATCTGTTAACTCATGTCTGGATTATTACAATAAAATTCTAATCTGCTTCCCTGACTCAGCCTCTGATTACATCCAATAAGATCAATCTTTCTAAAGCACTGCTCTGGTCATGCCTACCCTTCTTTATAACAGTCACTAAACCTACTGTGTATGGTCAAAAATCCTCATATTTTCAGCTTCCCATCAATCTAACAATCTGCACCTTCTCAACTCAATCTCCCACTGTTTCACCTCCAAACTCAAAGCCAGATGATAACTTTCTACTTCTCTACTGCATTCTTCTTCTGTGGTTCTGGCTCATGCCATTCCCTTACCCCAGAAGGCTCACCCTCCCTCCTTTACAGTGGCTTATACAAAACCAAGGATCCATTCAAATAAACACTCCATAAAATATTTCCCAAAGTAGAAGAAGGAAAATCTAAACAAAGGGTGCAGAAATGGAATGGAATCTATAGCATGCAATACTGGCAGTGGGGTGCTTTTTGAATCTGTATAGAAAAGCTTTAAAGGAAAGAGAAGACAGAAAAGAATCAAATTTGGGAGGAAGGACACACCGTTTTGGACAAAATGAATGTGAGGTGCCTGAGGAGCCATCCAAAAGACCATAATATACATACACCTGAAACTCCAGTGTAGAGTCAGGATAAGAGACATAGATTTGGAAGTAAATCTACAGAATTGAAATCAAAAATTCAATGAAACTATCCCAAAGTAGGAATCAAGAAGGGACAAACTCAAGAGACAAGAACAAAGCCTCTGCAAACACTGTGCAGGAGGATACGGGAAGGAAAAAAAAGACCATGTAGTTAGGTATCTCTAGCCCTAACCTTTCACCTAAAATCAAATTCACTGACTCTAGCTTTCTCCACATTCACCTTACCTGAAGCAGAAAGCAGAAAAAGCTAGGTTCTTTTTGGGGAGATTATCCATTTGCTCAATAAGGCTAAAAACTAAAGTGAAATTTGGTAAAGCAATGGTCATATCACAGAAGTCTTTGTATTTTATATCTCAAGAGCAATGAAAGGCTATGAAAAGATTTATGCAAGAAAGTGTCCAGGATGAAATGTGCACTGCAGAAAGATCATTCAGGATGCCAGGAAGAGAATGGCATCAGGAATGAATGAATGAATCAGGAAGAGAATGAATCAGTAAGAGCTAAAGAGAAAGGAGGGGCGTTATAAATCCAACAGATTGTATGTATCTACATACCAGTAGAGAAGAGACAACAGTAATGATTAATAAGTATATTCACTAACATGAAAAAATGTCAACAATATGTTAAGTGTTCAAGACAGGTTATAGAATACAGAGAATATAATTATATTAAACACATTTTAAAATACATTCTTAGTGGGTACATATAGATATGCCCACAGATGTTCATATTCTGAATGGTGGAATTATGAGTAATTCTTTTCCTAGTAAGTTACTAATTTGTGTTAACAAAGATAGCACTGGCAAAGAAAAAAAATGGACAAATTCAGAAGTTTCAAATATTGAAGTCAAAAAAGAGAAAGACTGAAAAATCTTCATTAACTCCCACAGTGAAGTCATTGTTGACTTAAGAGTACAGTTATAGAAGTGTGGTGAGGGACAGAGCCAGACTTCAGTGGTTGGGAGGTGAGGAAAGGCAGACTACAAATGCAGTCAACTTCTAGAATCTTAGCTGCGAAAAGGTGAAGAGAAATGAAGCAGAGTAGAAAGAAAATTTCCCCTTTTATTTTAGATGAAAATATCCTAATGGAAAAGTACTAATAGAATTAAAAAGTAAAGAAACAATTTAATAAAAATATGATAGAAATGAAGCTCTGAGAAGGCAGGGTGGATGGGGCTTCAGAGAACAAATGGAGAAAAAAACTATCCCTATCCACTTGTGACAAGAGCAAAGTATGTCCAAATGACTTAAGATACGTGCAAATTTATTTTTGTGGGGTTTTCTTTGGGGAGGTGGGGAGGAAGAGTAAGCTGTGGGGAATTCACATTGATGGCCTCAATTTTCTCAAAGCAGTAGGCAAATGACAGAGCAGATGACAGGGTAAGGTTTGAGAAGAATGAAGAAAAGTTAGCTGCTGTGATCTACAATAGTATTGTTTTTTAAAAAAATAAACTTTATTTAGGAATAATTATGGATTTATAGAAATGTTACAAAGACATTACAGAAAGTTCCCTCAGTTTCCCCTAATATAAACAACTTACATTACCACAGTACATTTGTCAAAACTAAGACACCAACATTGGTACACCACTAGTAACTAAACTCGGATTTAACCAGTTTTTCCAACAATGTCCTTGTTCTGTTCCAGGATCTAATCCAGGACACCACACTACAGCTAGCTACACTAGTTCTGAAGGCCCAATCAAGATGGAGATGGCACCTATCTGCATGGTTGTGGGCTTCTTTCTCCAACTTAGCAGCCTGAGTAGAGGGCAGAGAGAGCTAACAACAGGACTGAACCTGGGTTAGGATTTTGTCAACACAGTAAACAGAAGAAAAAGAGGGCAAAGTGGAGGATGCTGGCAAAAGTGTGATTGAAGCACAGTGAGGAAGGAAGTAAAAACAGAAGATAGTTTACAAATTTGAGATGTTGGAATGTCAAAAAGCAAGTATAGCAGGAATAAAAATGAAAGCACTAGACAAATTAGAGATGGAGGTAAGTCAAGGAACCAGGAGCCTGGGAAGATTGGATCAGTCATCCTATGGACTCTGAAGTAACTTCCAGATAATGGCAGAGAGAATAAAGAAGAAAATGAAGGATGATGCCCCAGGGTCTATATCTGATAACGAGGGGAACAGACAGTTGTATTGTCAGACAGCATGAACTTCAGAGGAAAAGAGATTTTGCAAAAAGGAGGAGAAACAATGGCTAAAGTGACTATACCTAATCTATCATCTAAGCTAGAAAATGTCTGTGTGAAAGAGAGATTAATAATTACATAGAGACAACAGGAGCATTTCAGGCTGAATGGTCATCTGAGTAAAGAAACAGAACAGGCATGTGAATGGAAGAGGATGAAGATCCTGATGCTGCCTGCTGATTCACCTACCACTGTGCAGGAAAACAGTACTGATAACCTAAGAGGGATAAAGGGAAGGTAAAATTATCAGGGCAAGATGGGCTTCAGTTACCTTAACATCACTGAAAAACATACTTTGAATAGTTTAACACATGGAGAGGTAATAACACTCTCAACCTCCCTATTTTGGCCTCTATTCTCCTTTGGCTACTCCAATTCTAAGGATAAGGACCTCAGAGAAAGGTCTACCCTCAAATTTTAAATAGAGTTGACTTAAAAACAGCTGAGAGAATATTTCTACATACCTGCTATTTCAGACCTTGTCCACTATTCAAAATTCCTTATAAGTGAATTCAAGTAATATATTTCTTCTGCAGTTAATACCAGAAAGTTGGTCTTCTTCAATAAACTGCATCCTGTGCCTGACAATGAACTTTATTTAATCTGGCCTTTTTGTCAACTTTTTAAAAACTAAGCTAAATCACTCCTCACTAGCAATTATTTTACCTCTGATTACTAGTATATAAGTATTTTTCTTTTTTTCTGTATATTTTTCTAGTTTTCCTGACATCCTCAGCTCCTCTTTGGGACCTCATCTATTTAGAGGAAAAGGAGCATGAGGTCTGTAATGAACTCTCAAATGGAACAGAAAAAAATTACATAAATTTAAAATTGTATCAAAAATTATATACATACATATTGCATATAAGGAGAAAGAAAAAAGAAAATGAAAGATAAAGTAAATACAAGGAAATGTTAAAAACTGGTGACCAGGGAATTCCCTGGCGGCCCAGTGGTTAGGACTCTGTGCTTCCACTTTAGGGGGCACAGGTTCAATCCCTGGACAGGGAACTAAGACCCAGCATGCTGCGCGACCAAAAAAAAAAAAAAAAAAAAAACTAGTGGGCTTCCCTGGTGGCGCAGTGGTTGAGAGCCTGCCTGCCAATGCAGGGGACGGGGGTTCGTGCCCCGGTCCGGGAGGATCCCGCATGCCGCGGAGCGGCTGGGCCCGTGGGCCATGGCTGCTGGGCCTGCACATCCGGAGCCTGTGCTCCACGGCGGGAGAAGCCACAGCAGTGAGAGGCCCACATACCACAAAAAGACAAAAAAACAAACAAAAAAAAGAACTAGTGACCAAACTGGGTGAAGGGCATATGGAAAGTCTAAGTAATTTTTTGCAACTTTTCTGTAAGTTTGAAATTATCTCAAAATAAATTTTTTTAATTGTAGTATATTTACACAACAAAATACTCACCAACAAAAAAGAAAAGAACCAACTACTGATAACTGCAACAATATTACATGAATCTCAGACACTGTATCCAGCAAAAGAAGCCAGTCACCAAAGAATATATACTATATGATTCCTATAATGTTCAACAGGCAAAATAATCAATTTTGACAGATGTCAGAACACTGCTCACCATGGAAGTAGGGACTACTTACTGGGAAGAAGACAACGGAATCTTTTGGGGTGCTAGAAATGCTCACTATCTTGATTTAGGTGGTGACTACAGAACTATATGCACATGTAAAAAATTTTCCAAGGACTTACCTGGTGGTCCAGTGGTAAAGAATGTGCCTTACAATGCAGGGACGCGGGTTCGATCCCTGGTCAGGGAACTAAGATCCCACGTGCTGCAGGGCAACCAAGCCCACATGCCACAACTACTGAGCTCGCACACTGCAAACTACAGAGCCCACGTGCCCTGGAACCCACTCACTACAACTAGAGAAGAGAAAACCCGCACGCCACAACTAGAGAGAAGCCCGCGTGTCACAACGAAGATCCCGCACACCGCAACTAAGATCTGATGCAGCCAAAAATAAATTAAATAAATAAATAATAAATCTTTTAAAAAGAAATTTCCAACTATACACTTCAGATTTGTGCACATATTTACTATATCTTATACCTCAATTTTAAAAAGGTTAAAATAAACCATAAATGATTTAGCTAGAGGGAAAAAAACCAAGTACGATTAAAAATATTTTAATAGACATGAAACAAAACTATTTTAAATGCAAATCTTCTGATAAATATTAAATTCACTCCCTACTTAAATTTCTGTCGTTAAAAAATTTTTGTACCACTATCTTGATAAAATAATCTGTATATCTGTCGACTCTTTTAAGACCATAAACAAGTCCACATTCAAATGAACCAAGACTCAGTCACTAGGCTAAAATATGTAGGTCTCAGATGCATTTTTTTCAAACTTCAGAAAAAGGCTAAGTGAAACAATGAAAAGAAAAGGTCCAACCATGAGAGGGGAACCACATATAGCACATCACTTATAATTGTATAAGACAGTAAGCAATCTTGTAAAAACAGCACATTCACTCAACAGACTACAGGTACAATAATGTCTGCACACAAAAGTATAATTATACATACAGTCAACCCTTGGTACCCGAGGGGGACTGGTTCCAAGACCCTCTGTGGATACCAAAATCCAGGGATGCTCAAATCCTTTACACTCAGCCTTCCACATCCAAGAATATGGAACCCGTGGATACAGAGGGCCAACTATGTCATAAATAGACAAAGAGAACATAAAAGTAAAGAAATGTTCATGAGGTGGGATTAATGATTTTTTTCTATTTCCATAATTTGCAGTAATATTCTTCAATTACTTTAACAACAATGTGTATCTTAACATCCACAAGACCTCCCGTTTGAAATATTTTTACAGCCCAAACATAAATGTCAAAGAAAGTTAACTTCTTTGGAACATTAACCTGGTTTAAAAAAACAATTTTAAGGTACAAAAATAAAAGGAAATTCTCCTCCCATCTATTATAGCAGAAAACACATTTTCCTTCTGCACCCATTTGTATGACAATACCAGATGTCTTCATTTTAAACATGCAAACTTTTAAAAAACGATCTGTTAACATATCTACTAATGATAAAACTTCATGGAACAAAATCAGGCTTCCATTATTCACTTTATTACTAAACATTTATCTTAAAGAACTGACAGGACTTCCCTGGTGGCGCAGTGGTTGAGAGTCCACCTGCCGATGCAGGGGACATGGGTTCGTGCCCTGGTCTGGGAAGATCCCACATGCCACGGAGTGGCTGGGCCTGTGAGCCATGGCCGCTGGGCCTGTGCGTCTGGAGCCTGTGCTCCGCAACAGGAGAGGTCACAACAGTGAGAGGCCCACGTACCGCAAAAAAAAAAAAAAAAAAAAAAAGAACTGACAAAGAACTCCCCTCACACCCCAGGAAGCCAGAATTGTCTACATCTCTCTGGATCGCACATTTTTATATGAAACTTTGCAAAATACTATTTATTTCTATGTTAATTATCCTTTTCATGGAATATCTTCAAAAAAATTATAGATGCTCTGTTGGCTTTTCTCCTCATCCTAAAAAGAATTTAAATTCCTAATTTACAGTGTTGAAATAAACACTGCAATCCAAAACAGTCTGAATCACTACCCATTGCCATGAAACTAAGGTCAACTTTATTCCTAACAGCCACAAAGCAAGATAAATGGATAAACACCATTATAATGACCATACCTTGGAATATCCTCATCAATAAACACACCTAATTACTGATACATGCCGCAACATGGATGTATCACAAATATTACGCTGAGCAAAAGAAGCCAGACCCAAAAAGAATACATACTGAATAATTCCATTTATATAAAATTGTAGAAGAGGCAAAATTATCTATAGTCACAGAAAACAAATCAGTGGTGGGAGAGGGGAAATGACTGCAAAAAAGAAGGAGGAAAGTTCTGGGAGTGATGAAAATGTTACCTATCTTGACTGTGGTTTTGGTCCCATAAGTATATACACTTGTCAAAACTCATCAAGATGTACACTTAATACAAGTATACTTAAAATGAAGGTATTTTATTGTATATAAATTAAACCTCAGAAAGTTAATTTTTAAAAAGACTAAGCTTACTAAAAGCAGACTGCCTCCCTCAAAAAGCAATGCATTTCAAGACTAACATTTTATATTTCTTTTATGTTAAACTGCCTTTCTTTAAATCTATTAAAATTGATGTTAAATAAAGTTTTGGATAATATTTAAAACTGAGAAACACTCTCTAGAACTGTGCCATCTTACATAGTACCCATTAACCGTATGGGTCTATATCAAGTTAAATTAATTAAAATTTAAAATCTAGTTCCTTGTGGGGGAGGGAAGAGAGTAACTTTACAGTGGACAAACCTGACAAAGTATGAAAGTCAACCAAGTATCAAAGTTAATGTTAACAGTGATAATCAATCAATATTAACAGTTATAAATCAGTATATGCTCTTGATATGATGTGATGAAAATGGCACTTTGCCTCTGTGGTCTTCCTCCCAAAAACCCATGACCCATAACCAGGAGAAAAAAATCACACAAATTCCAACAGGGAGGCATTCTACAGAACGCTTAATCAATACTCCTCAAAACTGTCAAGATTGTTAAAAACAGGGAAGTCTGAGAAACTATCACAGCCAAGAGGAGCCTATGGATAACTGACTAAATGTAATGGGATGTCCTGGATGGGATCCTGACATAGAAAAATAAACTCAGGAAAACTAAGGAAATCTGAATAAACTATGGACTTAGTTAATAAGCAATACTGGCTAACTAATTGTAACAAATGGACAACAGTAACATAGGACATCAACAATACAAAACCTGGGTGTGGTATACATGGGAGCTCTCTGTACTATCTTCTCAATTTCTCTGTGAATCTAAAACTGTTCTTAAAAATAAAACCTGTAAAAATAAGAGGACTTGAGTTGTAATAAAAAAGTAAAGGTTTTTTACATTTTAAAAAATGCGATTCCCTCAGTCACACTAACCACACGTCAAGTGCTCCACAGTCACATGTGGCTAGTGGCTGCAGTATTTGACAGTGCAGATTTATAGAACATTTCCATCACAGCAGAAAATTCTGTGGGACAGCGCTGGTGCAGAAGACTATTTTTATGGGACCATTTTAGAAGAGTATTTTATAACTGAGTGCAACTTATGAATAAATTTGTATCTACCCAGAATTAAAAACCCTCACTGAAATCTAAAAATCCTCAATGATATGTTTATTCCAGTTTCTATTTCAAACAACTCCTTTTTTTTTGAAAACTCTTTTTAAAAAGTTAACGTAATATCAATATATATAAATGTAATACTGAAAAATGTTCCACTCCCCAGAGCAGCAATTCCCCAAAACACTTTCAAGATATCCAAGATGGCAAAACTGTTAATACTAAGATATTCTTTGCTTTTTCACTATGTTGGCACTGCACTAATCATGGGTAAAAGTGCTGGCACCTTAGCACCATTCAAATTAATGGCACCAAACTACAGTAGTCTTCACTGCCATGTGCCATATATTCACGAGAGGAAAAAAAGCCAGGTTTACTTAACAATGCCCTTTATAAAGCAGTAAAAACTATTAATTTTTATTAATCCTGGTCCCTGTGTACACAGCTTTCTAATATTCTTAACGTGATGAAATGAGAAGTACACATAAAGCACTTCAGCTGCACACCAAAGTCTCAAAGAAAAGCATTTATGTGACAGCTAACTGCTTCTGCTCATGAAACATCATATTGATTTGAAAGAGCTGACACACAAATTAAATTATCCAGACCTGGGTATATAGCAGACCTTTTTTTCAAAAATGAATGAAACAAGACTGTCACTTTAAGGAAAACAATTGATAGTACTTGTTGCCAATTATAAAACTTGAGCTTTCAAGCAAAAGTTAAAATTTTAGAAAACTTCTATTCATTACCATGAGCTTGACGAGTTTTTCTAGTACTTATACTTTCCAATAAGTAACGGCTTTTCTGATGGATGTTGATATTAATGAATGTTTTTTTGATACTGCATAATATAAAATATCCATTTAATGCACAAGATAAACCAACAGATTTTAATGTAATGTAATATAAAAGTGCACTGATATAATTCAAATTTCACATTGCAACTAAACTTTATAAACTACTACTTGTCTAATTTTAGTGTAATATCAAAGAAAATCTGCAATAATCTGAAAAAGCTCTTAAAATACTCCTCCCTTTTCCAACTACATACACATCTCTGTGAGGATAAATCTCCTGCACAGACTTCAACTAATACAATAAACAGCAACGGGTTGAATGCAGAAGCAGCTGTGAGAATCCAGCTGCCTTCTACAAAGCAAGTCATAAAAAGCAATTTGTGAAAAGGTAAAACAGTGTCACTCTTCTCAGCAAATTTTTTTAGAAATGTTTTAGAAAATAGGTATTTTTCATTAAAAATATATTTATGTTAACATGTAAAGAAACTATTGCTATTTTTAAATAAATTAATAAACCATTTTAAATTTCTCAATCTCATAAAGATAGATATATAACTGAAAAATCAAAAGCTCTTTGGGGTCCTCTAACTCTTAAGAAGGTAAAGGAGTCCTAAGATAAAAAGTTGCGAACATCTATCTCAGAGAAAGAGGAAAAAATGACAAATAAAAGAAATACATAAATTAACATAAAACGAACACACATACCCTGGAAAGCATATCAAGAGGCATAAAGTATCCCTAACAACAAGAACACCAAGATCCAAATAGGACACTTATTCAAAGAATATCTAGGGTTTTAAAAATGTATCTTTTCCAAGGACAGAGAAACTTTCCACATTTTGAAATTTACTTATATGACTTCTGACTGCCTCTACCACTAGGATGTAAGTCCCATGAAGATAGGTGTTTTGCTCACCACTATGGCTAGCCCAGCACCTGGAACGAAGAAGGTATTCAAATATTTGCTGGATTGAAAACAAAAAAAACGACAGAAGACTTAAAAACAGAACCCACCAAGGCCTCTATTCAAATTATAAAGATGACACTTTACAATCAAAATGTATCTATTTACATAGCAATAACAATCGTAACCACTACCATTTATTTACTATGTGCCAGGCATTGTATTGGGCATTTTACTTTTAATTCCCAAATCACCATGGGATATACTTTACAGTAAGGAAAATAAGCCTCCAAGAGGTTAACTTATTTATCTAAAGTTACAGGTAGTAAATGACAGAAAATTAAACCTACATTTCTCTGCTTAATAGCCACAAGCTTTTTCTCTACATACTGACATAGTGCTCAAAACTGCATGGTTACCTTTTTTTTTTTTGCCCCATTTCCTTGCAATTTTCAGGGGAATTCATTTTGTGGAAGTCCTTTTTCTCCTTTTTCCAATCTCCTTCTCTTTTCCACTATCCTCCAACTTCTACCCCTCTGCATCACTCACTTAAGCAATACAGTGAGCTCTCTAGTTGAGGAAGAGTATATCTTCTCATAACACACTATCAGAAACTTCATTAACAATGACAGAAGTAATATGAAAGATTACATAAAGAGTGTCAGATTCCAGAACATGAATTAAGGCTCTCTGACCCACTGATCTTGCAAGATGGCTTCAACCAGTTACTCAACTGGCCACGATTTGGGTAACAACATCTCAATTCCCAAGGGGCTAATCATGAAATCTGGATGTAACCATCTCTTCAAGGACTGAGCCATGATTTGCCAATTATTAAGTACCAAGACAGTACCTCTGCCAATTCTTTGTCAGTCTCTGCAAGCAAAGGACCAATACTGAAGTGGCCAGAGCTCCCAAGACTTCCTCCAGGTTCAGGACAACTAGAATAAAAGGAGCTTTGTTCCCAAAGAACATACTGGCCACAATATCACTACAAGAAAAAGCTATTACTGTTACTGCCATTCTCCCCACTGCTTCTGAACAATATATAAATGTTTCTCTTTTTTCCCCCCTTTTGGTGAAAGGAGAATAAAATTAGCAACCACTTAACTATTCAAGGAAAAATTACAATGCCATAAACATTACCATATCATTTGATAATCTCACCACAAGCCAATCTTTTCCAGAGAGGGATGCCCAGAGCCTGTGAAAGTTTTACACTGATGGTGTGGAAATCTTTTTAAGCCTCACAAAGCCCTACATATGCTTTACCTCAACATCCAGATTAAAGAATATGTACAACATGAGAAAGGACTCTTCCACCTTATAAATCAATTTAGCTGCAATCTGCTAAAGAAACCTTGGCTGGAAAAAAAAAAATCATAGGAGGTCACATCTGTGGTCTGTCATTCCATACATCATTCTATAATAGATCACTTTGATTAATAATTCCTATGCTTTGCGTCAAAATCTGGATACACTGATATACTAACATAACAAGATGTGAGTTATAAAAAATGACTTAAGCAATTAGATGCTACCAAGTACATACAAGCTACAAACAAAAATAAAGAGAACTTCAAAATGCTCCATTAAAAAAAAAAGTTTGCAGGGCTTCCCTGGTGGCGCAGTGGTTAAGAATCTGCCTGCCAATGCAGGATACAAGGGTTCAAATCCTGATCTGGGAAGTTCCCACATGCCGCGGAGCAACAAAGCCTGTGCACCACAACTACTGAGCCTGCGCTCTAGAGCCCGCGAGCCACAACTACAGAAGCCCGTGTGCCTAGAGCCCATGCTCCGCTACAGGAAAAGCCAACGCAATGAGGAGCTGGCCGCCACTAGAGAAAGCACGCACCCAGCAAGGAAGATCCAACACAGCCAAAAATAAATAATTTTTTTAGAAGTTTGCCTCAATATTACCTAATAATTCTAGTATACAAAAACATGTAATACAAAAGTTTATACTGTCTCCCTGATCCTTTCCCAAAAGTGAAAGTCCCTGCTACCATTCAAATAATGTGAATATAGATTCATATATAGAAGTCCTACCCTTCAAATTCTCTATGGCTTCCTCATAATCAAGTGTTACTTAATACTGTAAAAAGTACACAGAAATTAAAATTTTAACAGCAATCAATGAAAAATAAATAAACAATGAATTTTTCCACAAACTAAGTGTCTTATTTGCTTATGTTCATTTACTAAGCCTTTACCCTAGATGGTCCTCTGAACCCCCAAATCGAGAAGGTTTGTTAAACACTGCACTAGGAAGTTCCAAGAATGCTTGGTGAGACCTACTAGGCCTCATTCACCGAAAAGATACGCATATATTTTAACTCTTCAGGACATGGAAATTGAAACTGACAAGAATACAGGCATTTTTCTAGGAAAAGGAAAAACATCTAGAAGCTTCTGTGGGATTCTGCCTCAAAAAGGCTACATTCCACCTCCTCTGAGACCTGCCCCCACTCTTAGGAGTGGGACCTTTCAAGACCCCAACCCCATGGCCACACTAATTGGACCAATAATGGAAATTTGGACCAAGTTCAACCAATCAAATTTTCCCTCCCAGGAATCTGAAGTGGGGACACTGAGCTAATAACCAGTTGGCTAGTGGCACTAGAGCTTGAGTTTCTATGTGGCTCCAAGAATGAAGTAGCAATTTTCTTCTGTTTTTGTTAAAGCAGAAAAGACCAGAGTGTGGAAAGACAACTAAAGCAAGATATAAAGAGACAAGAGATGACACCTACTAGCCAGCAAGGAGAAAAGTGCTCTCTGGACCACCGTGTCTCCTGAATGCTTCCCATGGGGTTTCTGGTTCATGTCCTTCATGAAGCCAGCTGCTCTTGGGTGCCTTCAGGTACCTCCTTACCCTTCCCCTCAAAGCACTCCTCTTCCTGTTTCATACCATCAAAAAATCATTATGACAATTTAAGACACAAATTCACAACAGGATCAATGCAGAAAGGGTATGATTATTCTCACGGTTCATAAGGGATCTGAGTGGTACCAGAGAAGTTGTTTCTATCTATAACTTCAGGAGAAATAATAGGACAAAAATAACCGGAGCCTTAAAAGCAAAAATTATCTGTTTGCATAAGCCCTCAGGCTTTGTGCTTCCCTTCAAAACTCACCTGGTTCAAAAGTTCTGCTGGTTCACAGCAGGAGGTTTGAGCAGACTTTATTCAGGTCCTTTTAACACTGCAAATAATAAAAGTATTAAAGTAAATAACTCAGCAATCTCTTAGGAAACGTTAGAAACGTAATTTTTATCATGAATATGCTTTACAAGAAATGGATTCCAAACCTGGTTAAAATATTAGAATCACCTGATATGCTTATAATCTATATACCCTGTCCTAACATCTAAAGCGTCTCTCTCAGTAGCTCTGGAATGGGACTGAAAAATATATATTTTTAACCGAAGTTCTAAGTGATTCTGATGAAACTAAAAAATGAGCACCACCGTAGGGTTTCAGGAAATGATTATTTAGGGTTTTCATCCAAAACTACATTACAGGGATTTGGTATTAACTTTTTTAACATATCTGATAGAAAAACGACAGCTAGCAAGACGGCAATACAGCATGTATCTTATGCAAATAATCAATGAGCCCCAAGGTGTGACCACTGCCAAAACGTCCAAGGAGCAAAGCTCCAGATGTGCTTTCAGCTGCAAAATCACAACCTTCTTTTAATGCTCTGATGAGACAATATCTTAAAAATCCACAAGATGGTGACATTTCAAGTGACAAGGAGTGGACTGAAACAACAGCTCTAAGTGATTTCTTAGCTAAAATCAAATGATGCTTTGAAGGCTGCTACTAAAAAGTCAAAAAACAGTAACTAAAAATTAAAGTTGACAATTTTACTAACAGCAAGAAAGCAACTTGAAAAAGTCACTTCCACCTCTGATTTAATTTTTCAAAAAAGTAGCCATGTTACAATGTCCAAAAGGTCATCCAACTTTATCCACTGCACTCTACTTTTTATTTTTTGGCTGCGTTGGGTCTTCGTTGTTGCTCGTGGGCTTTCTCTAGTTGCAGCGAGCACAGGCTCTAGGCTCGTGGGCTCTAGAGCGCAGGCTCAGTAGTTGTGGCACGTGGGCTTAGCTGCTCTGCAGCAGATGGGCTCTTCCCGGACCAGGGCTTGAACCCACGTCCCCAAGCATTGGCAGGCAGATTCCTAACCACTATGCCACCAGGGAAGTCCTGCACTCTACTTTTTATAAGAGCAAGCAGAAGCAAAAGAGGGGAGAACTAGGTAATAAAAACTCTTCTCTGGGCCTAACTCAAGAGAATAAGCTCTAGGGTATCTCCTATTATTATAACTATAAATAAAGTTCAATTTCAATGAAACTCTGTAGTTACCAAGAAAATATAAAATTGTGTTCCTTAATTACTTGAGGTAAGGAAGTGTATCATACTTTGAAACTATTTTTATAAAATTAATTTTGGCCACTTAAGAGAATATTCTTGGGGCTTCCCTGGTGGTGCAGTGGTTGTGAATCCGCCTGCCAATGCAGGGGACACGGGTTGATTCCCTGGTCCGGGAAGATCCCACATGCCGCGGAGCAACTAAGCCCGTACACCACAACTACTAAGCCTGCACTCTAGAGACCGTAAGCCACAACTACCGAGCCTGCGTGCCACAAACACTGAAGCCTGCGTGCCACAAACACTGAAGCCCACGTGCCTAGAGCCCGCGCGCCTAGAGCCCGTACTCCGCAACAAGAGAAGCCACCACAATGAGAACGCAGCAGCGAAGAGAACGCACACAATGAGAACGCCACCACAATGAGCGCAGCAACGAAGACCCAACCAAAAATAAATAAATAAAATAAATAAATTTATTTTTAAAAAAGAGAATATCCTTTTGTTTTTCAAACCTCTCCCCTCTTCTCCATCAACCTCAAATAAAATTATGGGCAATCCAACAAAGGTATCATTCTGTATTCCTATATAATTAATCTAATATATTTCTCAGTTATCTGAGAGCATAAAAAATGATAAAATGCTATCCTGGTCAAGAAATATTAGGAGTCTAACTATAAGTACTTGACTGTGGAATAAAAATCTACTTATATTTTTAAAGACATGCAATTCTTCAGGGCATTAAAAATGAATGGAAATATTAGGACTTAATCACCATAAAATCCTAGTGGGGGTTAAGGACGAAAAAAAAACTTGGGTTCAGAGTTTTACAACAATCACCAAATAATGTTAAGTCTATTAGAACTGCTGAAGAAAACAGACATTGAACTTGCCTCTAATATACCTGGATTAACACCAACATAGGCTGTAGATTCAACCTAATGAGACTGGTCCCACTATAATCTATAAGAAATAGAATAAAACAGTACTGAAAATTTAGTCGTCAGGGGCTAACAGAGAATGGCAAATGAAGTCAGTCTTAAAAAATGGAACAAATCAAAGATCCTTTAGAAGGGCAAGGATAAACAGGACAGTAATAATCTGGTCACCCAAAATGGTTCTCCCAGATAGCAATCACTATCAATAGTGTCATCTTCCAGTGTGAAGGTCAACAAAAATATAGACATATGGAATACTAAAACGCAGAGTCATGAGAACAAATGAGCTGATATGACATTGGAACTGTGATTTCAAAAACTCACCAAAGGAACAAGAGAGAGAAATGCAATTCGTTAAAACACTATCTCCTCACTAGCATCACTATGCCTCCTCTTGGCCAAGGAGCTCCACTCACACCCTGAAGTCGCAATTCCTAACTTCTCATGATTTTCAGGCAAGCCAAGACAAATTCTTTTTCATATATGCAACTCACCAACAAAAGCATTTCAAAGCCAAAATATTAAATTCCTCAGATGAATTAAAATGAAAGAGGACATTTATGAAAGCTCAGTAATAAGAATATGGAGATAAGTTGAAAGAAAATCATAAAAAAATTTTTTCCAAGAAAAAGTCTACTACTATAAAATTAATTGAAGAACTAGTCTGAAAGGTCAAAGCTGAGGAATAAAAAACTCAGCACAGAAAGTTCTACACGTGTAAAATGATATAAAAGATATACAAACAAGTTAGTTGAACAGTCCCTGAGGAACTTAAAACTAGGCTGGACAACACAGAAATCATTAAGAGGAATTCTTTACCATTAAAAACAACGTGAGTTAATACACTTCTTCCAGGTTATATTCCTTAATGACCTGTGTCTAAATTTCAAAGGAAATTCATTTCCCTACATTTTCAAATATTCTGAAGTAATTCAAAGATCCTCTTCTTAGAAAGCAATTTCTTTTGAAAAATCCTTTTATCATCAATCTCATTTAAAAACTTTTACTTTTGAGAAAGCTATTTCATGACAATTTCCTGAAATACATTATATGAGCATCCTGAATTTTCCAAATTGGGGGAGGGGAAGGGTGTCATGTTGGAGGAAAGAGGTGTGGAAGAAGACTCCAGGGCAACTGAATAACCCCACTCATCTGAGAACCAGTGAGCTGGGTACACACTTCCTACTAGGTTCCCTAGTGATCATGCCTCTCTGGCTAGGCTTAGCCTCCATACTCTTCCCAGCCACACACGATCTGCTCCCACTTCAGTTTCTGCCTCAGGGTCTTTGCCCTCGCTTCCCTAGCCTGGAGCATTCCTCCTCCAGAGAGCCACAGAAATAGATCCTTTACCTGTGTCTGGTCTTCCCTCAAATATTAGCTTCTCCCCATGGCGTTCCCAGGGCACTCCTCCTAAAATTAACCCTCCCCCAGCTCCCTATTATCCTATTACCCTGTCTCATTTTTTTCCCACATCACTTATCACTACACTATATATCTTACCTAAGTATGTATTTATCTGTCTAGGAATGAGCTTCATGGAAACAGGAATTTTTGGTCTGTTTTGCTCCCAGCACCCACAGTGTAGTAGGATCTCGATATTCTTCAAACAAATGCACAAATGAAAGAATAAATGAATGGAAGCATATAGTCCCTTCTCCCTCTTCAGTCTCAAAATCCAAAAATGCTTTGTCCGGTATAGAAAAGGTTCAAAGTCCTTTCTTTTCTAGTGAATCACCACCATCACCATTGTATTCCCCAGTAGTAAATGTCAAAAAGACTGTGTGACATTTCTCCAGATACATACCACTTTTACTTTTTTTTCCTAGTGTCTTCTACTGAGGTAACATTTGATGTAACAGGAAAGTACATATTCCAATTTGAGCACTCTGAAAGCTGCTACACTAGTTAAAACACATAAAAACACCAACAAATGAGACAACGCTTTGTGTTCTAACCAAAACAGACAAACTCTGAAAGGCCAGAGCTGCAAATATTAGAAAGATGAAAGTTAATGTTCAGAAAGGATGACAATTTTTTTTAATCTAGAAAATCACTAGATTCTAAAAAGGAAATACTATGTAAGGAAAGAATATCTTCCATGCATACAAACTGGGAATCAAAACTGCCTATAATCCAAGGTATTTAACATTGACTAAGTATAATCCAAGGTATACAACACTGGATAAGAATCTGCTCACAGGTTCTGGCCCCTTCCTCAATTTCTTGCAAGTTAAACTGAAATACCTTTCTTACAGAGAAATTAGGTGTGCTTAAGTGCTCTTTCAAGGAAAGAAAAAATTTAAACAAAAACAACAGTGCTAGATAAATGCAAAGCAACGTTACTGCTTCCCAAACACAGTCACACAACCTGCTTTCTTGACACCCCCCCTTCTCTGGTCGCTTGGTTTATGTTTCAGCCACAAAACTGAAATATTCTGAGTGCTTCGTGGGGAAATACTGTCACTTAAGGCTAATGCCCATTTCAACCTAATGTGAATGATGTTCGGGTCCCAAAGCTGCCATGGGTTCTACCTTCCCAACCTCCGTCCCAGGTTCCGATCATGGATCCACCTGGCTTCAGGCCTGGTCCAGACCCAGTCCTCTCGCCACGGAAGGAATCTCCCCAGTGCAGATGCTCGGCGAGGAAGGCAAGGGCGCATCTCCCAGAGGCCAGGTGTGGGGAGGAGCGCGGGCAGGAACAGCTGTCTGGCCGCAGCAGCTGTTACCCCGGGCACCCCGAGGCTGGGCGGGTGGCTGGCCCCGAGGACCAGGTAGTAGAAGGCGAGCCCTCTGGCCCTAAGCAAGCCGGCCTGACACTGGCCATCCCACCACCCTCTTCCCTTCCTCGGCTCCCACTGCGATGCCAACGGGCCCCGGAAGAAGGGGCTCTCCAGCTCGGCAGCCGAGACGCGCCCGGGCCCGGCTTGCCCCCGGCCGGGGAGTCACTCCGACCCCGCACCTGAACTGTCCCTTCGCCTGACGCCCGAGCCGGCCGCGGCGACTGCCGGGCGGCCTGGGGGTGTCCATGCGGCTGGGCCGGGTCAGGCCAGAGCGGCGGGGAGGCGAGCGCGGGCGGCAGGCCCGGGAGACCCAGGCGGAACGGCGGAGCCGGGGCGCGGAGCGGAGCCGGGCTGGGGAGCGAGACCGAGTCACTGGTTACCTGCGGTCCGGGACAGGGAGTCTCTCAGAACCCAAGTCAGTCCTCAGCCTCAACAACACAAGATGGCCGACACGTCCCCACGCACGTCACGTGACAGCGTGCTCGTTCCGCCACGCCCCCTGCTCTGCCCTCGCCCCGCCTCCCCTCCCTCCCATTTTCTCCAGCCTCCCACGACATCCTTCCTTTCCGCAGCCTCCCTCCCTTCTTTCCCGGGCACGCCCCTGCCCGAGCCCCGGATGTCAGGCTGGAGGAGGGCGGGGCCGCGGCAGGGCGCAAGCGCCTACGAGTCCTTTGGCCGGCGCTCCCTGCCTGCCCTTGAGTTGAGTAGAGTTGGTGTCCAGAGCTGGAGCTGGGCCAAGCGCCGTGTGACTCACCGTCTTCTGCGCCCAATCCAGAGCCCATTGGCAGTTCAAAAAGCTCTGCATCATTTAGGAGCTGATTTTCCACACCAGAACTTTTAAACAGGTTTTCATCCAGCATTTTCCTGCCCGTTTGCCATCCTAGAGAAAATAGGGAAGTGACAAAAGCTGAGGTTCAAAGCAGTTTGTCTGCTTGTTAACGGTTCCGGAAAAACTGAGAATTCATTCTAGATTCTTGGAATGTGACAGCAGGGGAGGACTTTAGAGCTCCAGCTCCGTCCTAGTGCATCCGGGACTATAATTCTTTGACCTAAAAATCTCCCAATTGGGGGTTGCCAAATGAAATACAGGCCACCAGCGATATCAGGGACATAACTTACACTAAAAGATTATTCATCGTTTTCCTGAAATTCAAATTTAAGTGAGCGCCCTTTATTTTTTTTCTATATTAATTTATTTATTTATTTAACTTTATTTTTGGCTGCGTTTGGTCTTCGTTGCTGCGCGCAGGCTTTCTCTGGTTGTGGCGAGCAGGGGCTACTCTTCATTGCGGTGCGTGGGCTTCTCACTGCGGTGGCTTTTCTTGTTGTGGAGCACAGGCTCTAGGCGCCTGGGCTTCAGTAGTTGTGGCGCACGGGTTTAGCTGCTCCGCGGCATGTGGGATCTGCCTGGACCAGGCCTCGAACCTGTGTCCCCTACATTGGCAGATGGATTCTTAACCACTGCGCCACCAGGGAAGTCCGGGTACCCTGTATTTTTATTTGGTACATCTGGCAGCTCTACTCTTCTCAGGTCATCCCGTTCTTTCCTTGTGCCTCCAACCTCTTTCTTATTTATGGGATCCTTCCCATTAGCTTTTAAAAATACTCAAATGTCTTTCATCTTAAAAGTTAATGTTAAAAACTCCAATTCCCCCTCCAACAACCTCCCTACCTCTCTGTTCCCTTTCAAAGCCAAACAGCACAAAAGAGGTGTGTATAAGCACTTTCCTGATTCCCACACCGGGCAAGCAATCATCGACCGTTCTAATGTGGCTTCTATACTGACCCATCCACCAATTGCTTGCTCTAAGGACACATCAACCTACAGGTAGATAACTGGAATTTTTCAGTCCTCATCTTGACTTAGTGTTTTCCTGTCTTCATTGTGATTGACCACTCCCTACTTTCAGAAATACATTCTCCCTTGACCTTTATGCTGTCTCTTGCTGCTCAAAGTGATCAACGGACCAGCAGTATCAGCCTCACTTGGAAGCTTGTTATAAACACAGAATCTTGAACAGATCCTTCACAGTCCCATTCTCCTGAACTCTAGAATCACCCACATTGCTCCCCTCCCCTTCCTCTGTCCCCTTAATTTAATGCTCCGGATATGCCCATGTATGAAGGTCCTCAAATATGCTAATTTGTTTTAGCCTTTGCACATGCTGTTCCCTCTTGTCATGATGCCATTCCCAACACTTACGCCATTTCTCACCAACCTGCATGACTCCCGCTCATCTTTAGAAGCCTAAATCATGTGTTATTGATGTGGCTTAACATGCCACATCTCTGATGCTATGCCACCTGTGCTGGTAATTTTATATATGTATAAAATACACATATACAAAATTATATATATGGTATAATTTACCTATAGTAAATTTAGTATTTTTAGTATGCAGCTTTGCAACTTTTGACACATTTATACAGGTGTGTATAACTACTACTAAAATCAAGGTACAGAATAGTCCTATTGCCCACAAAAGTTCCCCCAACGATCCTTTGTAGTCAGCCCTAACACCTACTTCCAGCCCCTGAAAACATTGTTCTGTTTTCTCTCCTTGTAATTTTGCTTCATGATGTCATATAGATAAAACCATAGAGCATGTAGCCTTTTGAGACTGGCTGCTTTACTTAGCATCATACATTTGAGATTCAGCCACACTGTTGCATGTTTCAGTACTTTCTTCTTTTTTACTGCTGAGTAGTATTTCCTTGTATGTATGCACTATATTTGTTCATCCATTCCCCAGTTGAGGAACATTTGGATTGTTTCCATTTGGGGAGATTATGAATAAAGCTGCTATGTTCACATGCTGGTATTTGTGTGAACAAAGGTTTTTATTTCACTTGGGTAAATACCTAGGAATGAAATGGATGGTTATGTGGCAAATGTTTGTTTAACTTTGTCAGGAAGTGCCAAACCATTTTCCAGAGTGCCTTAGCCATAATTTTAGCCCTAAAGTATAAGCTTTCAGAGAGCAGGAAACAAATTTAAGGCATGATGATGATGGTGATGATAAAAGCTAATGGAATCCCATGCTTTTAACCATTACACATACTGCATTACTCAACTTTGCATCCTCAGCAGCTGGCATTGTCCAGGTACACAGTAGATACTCAAAAAATACCTATAAAATCAAATAAATTCTTGATTACCTACTCCTCAGGAAGGGCGCTTTTCTTCTTTTATTCACTCTGACTCTCCTATGTTTCATCAAATAGTAGTTGTAAAATTACAGCAGTAGACTCTGCCTGCCCCAGTCAGGGATAATAACAAAGTTTCAGCTTTATTGTAACATTGATAGAAGCAGAGAAGTTGAAAATAATAGATCATTAGGGAGAGGGAGGAGTAAGAGTTTAGCTCAAAATAAATTTAATTTGTAAGGAACACCGGTTGATCGACTGTGACAGATGTATTTTTCTAAAGAAAATACAACAACATCTGTTCAACAACATCTGTTCAACATACTCCTATAGAACCTTGCCACTACCCTCTCTAGAGGTAGTCTAATTCCCCTCCCCTCAAGCCCTTATAACCAATAGACCGTGGTAGAAGTGAAATGAGATGACTCCAATGCTAGACCATAAAGGCTATAGAGCTTGTTTGCTCACAGCCTCTTTTGAAGCAAGAGCTGATGTATGGTTAAGTCCAAATGCCCTGAGGGTGCCATCCTGCAAGGGAACCCAAACAACAAGGAGAGGCCCAAGTGACTAGCCCCTTCAATAGCCCCAACTAAAGCCCCAGCATCAACAGTCGTACACTTGAGTGAAAATTGCCACCAGATGATGCCAGCCCCAGCTGTCGAGTCACACCCAGGCATCCGAGCCCAAGACATCATGAAGCAGAGACAAGCATCCTCACTGTGCCTTGTCTGAATTCCTGATCCACCAAATCCATGAGTATAATAAAATAGTTGTTTTAAGCCACTAAATATTGGGATAATTTGTTACACAGCATTAGTGACTGGAACATCATCGTTATAGATTGAATTGTGTCCCCCAAAAGATATGCTGGCCTGCTAACCTCAGAATGTACCCCAGGATGTGACCTTATTTGTAGATAGGGGTTTGAGGTAGTTAAGCTAAAATGAAGTCATTAGGGTGGGCCAAAATTCAATATGACAGATGTCCTTATAAAAAGAGTATATCTATACACAGACATGCATGCATAGAGAGAGAACTCCATGTGAAGATGAAGATAGGAAACCAGGTGATATTTCTACACCCCAAGGAACACCAAAGATTGCCAGCAAACCACCAGCGGCTGGGAGAGAGGCATAGAACAGATTCTTCCTCACAGCCCTCTGAAGGAACCAACCTGGCCAACACCTTGATCTTGGGCTTCTATCGTCCAGAACTGTGAGACAATGAATGTCTGTTAAGCCACCCCGTTGGCGGTACTTTGTTACAGCAGACCTAGAAAACTAATACAATCATCCAAAAATTTAAAGAGGCAGTTTGAAATGAAGGAGATTAGAGGGGGTCAGAGCTAAAAATCTGAGAGTCACCCATAGAGAGGAGATTTTTGAAATCCTGGGGAATCACTGCAACTGCAGTGATTACCAGCAACTGCAGAGAGGAAAAGTATGGAGTTAAGGCAGGCTCTTGGGAAGAAAAGGTGTAGCTGGTGGACAGAGAGAAGTTACAGGTAGGACCCGGTAGAAGCAGGAACCAGTCTCAGAACAGAGGGAGGAAGAGATTGATTGGCAATGCCAAATCTGCAGTTATCAAGGAGTCTGGGGCTGGGGATCAGAGGTGTCTATGGAGCAGGGAGAACAGAAGATTAGGAAAGAGTAGGTGATGAAGAAGGGAGGACGCAGAAATTTTAAAGTGGATAAAAAAGGTGGATGGATTCATCAGTGGAGAGGGCAGTACCGCTCAGATTGGTACCCAAAATAATAGTGTTGGGTACACAGCTGAAAAGCAAAGAGAAAACACAAGGAAGAGAGTGTGGGAAGAGAGCGAGCCAGAGAGCACAGCAAACATCAAGGAAAAGCTGCTCAGATGATAACTATGGAAACAGATCCATTTTTGTGTTTGAAAAAATTTTTATTATAAAAGTACTTGCATATTTTAAATTAGTTTTTTTAATTTCCAACCTCCAGATGTATACCAAGAAAATTAAATCATAAAAACTATCTTGGAATACAGGTGACTGCCCCGCGATGTGTCCCAAAATGTTATTCGTTTTCTCCTGAGTCTTGCATATTTAGGATTTCATACTTTCACTGTCCTAAAGAGTTTCCACATGCGTGTTCAACTGCTCTTCTCACTTTCTTTCTGGTCAGAGAGTCTCCTCTCTTTTTTAGTAACTGTTATTAACAGTTGCAGTAGTAAAGCAGTGCATGTTTTTTTTGTTTGTTTTATTTTTTTAACATCTTTATTGGAGTATAATTGCTTTACAATGGTGAAGCAGTGCATGTTTACAGTTTGAAATTTTTTTAGAGTTCAAAAACATATAAAGGAAAAAATTTAAATCCCCCCCAGACCTACCCAGGACCCTTAGGTTCTCTCCTCTTTCAAGTAACCCACCGGTGACAGTTTCTTGTATGGCTTTCTCCAAAATGTTGTATAAATAACAAGCATGATGTACTTCTTAGTTCTCAGCACCACCAAGAGCTGAGGATACAAGCAGTTTGACCTAAAATCTACTTGGCCACTGACCTCATGCAGCTTAGCTGACATGCGCAGAGACATGGCTTTCTATCTCTCATGTAAAACAAAACAAAACACCTGAGCAGTACTGCGCATGCTGCTCTGCTCCTGGCCTTTTTCAAGAATACGTCATGGGGCCCTCCACATACTTTTCATTGGCTGCCTAGCAGTGATTATTTACATGGATGTATCATAATGCACTTAACTGCCCCCCTGCTGATAGACATCCTGATCGTTTCCATTATTTTTGCTAAAACAAACAATGCAATAACAAGTATCCCTTTAAACATACACTTGTTCATGTTTCTATTTACCTATAGGATAAATTCCCAGAGGTAAGAATCCCTGGGTCAAAGCTCATGAGTATCTCTGCAGCAGACATCTGCCATTCTTTCACAACTGTTCTGCATCTGAAGTATGTTCCCATGTTTGGGGGAAATAAGCATCTTGGTGGGAGACAGAGCTCACCTCCCCTTACAGAAGACAAATGGTCCAGATCCTAACCCTTCCCATCTCCAACACGTGGGCGAGTGACTGGGCTCAGCCTCAGACTCTGAATCTGGAGTAAGCACCTGAAGAAGCAGGACACCCCAAAGTTCTTATCAGCCAGGGCAGGGGCACCAGGCCTGGCTTGTTCCCATGGCGTGCTTTCGGCTGTAGTGCCCAGCCACCTGGCCTCCTGCCTGTTTTCTTAGCGTGGTCCCCCAACCCCGCTAGTGATTCTGCGAGTTCCTCCTTGTCTTTTCAATCAATTCTCCTGTTGAAATCAGTCCGCTTAGCTTCTGTTACTTGTAATTAAGAACCCTGACTGATTCTGCAGTAGCCAGCCTCCACGATGGCTCCCAATAATTCTGACCAGTCGGACTGACCTGTGTAACCAGTAGGATATTATGGAAATGATGGAACGTGCTTTATTTACTTATTTATTTATTTTGGCTGCACAGGCTCTTCGTCACGGCGTGCGGACTTCTCCAGCTGCAGTATGTAGGATCTTAGTTCCCCGACCAGGGATCGAACCCAGGCCCCCTGCATTGGGAGTGCAGAGTCTTAACCAATGGACCACCAGGGACGTCCCAATAGACAGTGATTTCTGAAACCTGGTCTTAAAAGACATTGCAGCTTACCCCTTTCTTGTATCACTTACTTTGAGGGAAACCAACTGCTATGCTGTGAGGACACTCTAGCAGTCCAGTGGAGAGGTCCACGTGGCAAGTAACCGAGGCTTCTGGCCAACAGGCAACACCAACTTGTGAACCACATGAGTGGTGGATGAAATCTTCCAGCCCCAGTCAAGCTTTTAGATGGCAGCAGCCCCAATTGGCGTTTTGACTTCTCATGAGAGACCCTGAGCTAGAACCCAGCGAAACCACTTCTGAATTCCTGACCCACAGAAACTGTGTAAGATAATAAATGTTAATTATTGTTTTAAGCCACTAAGTTATGGGATGATTTGCTAAAGCAGAAATAAATGACAAATACAATTTAAAATTTTAACAGTCTACCAGATTGCCCTTCCAAAGGACAACAGCAATGTACACTCCCACCAATACCAAGTGGTAGTGTGTCAAAAGCTACTGGTGTTGGAAAGGAGAGGAAGGGAGCGGGGAAACTGACCCCCGATAAGGTCCCATCTTCAGCGCCTCCCTAAGTTGTAGAATTGTAAGTTGGCCCCCTAGAACCAGTTGGCCTCCCCCGCAACCAGTCAGGCTGGTGGGTAGGGATGTGGCCAGAATCTGGCCTGATGTACAAGCAGGGTCATCGAGGAGAAATCTGAGCAGGGACAAGGCCACAGGTGTCAGGTCACACGACCAGGCCAGGAGGGCTCAGCAAGTGTCAGCTGCAGGGGCGTGGCAGGTGAACAGGCAGATTGGCAGAAATCTCTCCAGGCTGGTTGGGAAAGGAGACTCAAAAAAACAGAGGAGCTAGGTGAGTGGGCATCTGGGCTTGGGGCTAAGGCAGCAGCCAGGACTGAGCGTTTCTGGGCCACCCTGGCCTGCAGTCCCTCGCATGTGACTTTAAAGACCCAGGGCTCAGAAGGAGACAGAATTGTAGCAGTGCAAGGTAGAAGACAGAGAGGGGACCCGTATGTCCTGAGCACTAAATATATGCCAGGGATGGAATCTGCCAGGTAGACAATCACCATTCCCACTTTACAGAAGAGGAAACGGAGGCTCAGTGAGGCTACGTTACTAGCCTAGTAACTGATTGCAAGTCCTATTACATCACACAGTCTCCAGGGCAGAGGCAGAACTGATTTGTTTGTTGGTGTTCCCTATTTCTCAGTCAAAGGGGGGCCTTTGGGGAGTAGACTCATCACCTTTCCAGTGAGACAGATGTCCACGCAATCTCTGCTGTCCTCACTTTCAGAGCTGTCCTCTCAGGCTAGGCTCCCATGTCAGGTGCTTAGAAGGTCCCTGAGTCAGTGGCAGTGGTCTTCCCTTGCCCATCTCTGTCTGCTCCAACAAACTTGGTACGTCCTTGTGAAACAAACGTGCACGTGCGGTGGGAGTTTGTCACATGCGAGGCAGCGTACTAGGCCTACAGCAGTAAGGCAGTTTCTGCCCTTCAAAGAGTCCGTAGTCCAAAGAAGGAAGAAGAGAAGAAAAGAGAAGGATACTGCATAATGTCATAAGGATTACAATAGAGAAAAACTTAGGGTGAAATGGGAACCCCGAGAAGGGACACCTAGGCTGCAAGCATTAAGAAAGCTTCCTGAAGATAATCTCTTAGCTGAGTCACAAACAATGAGAAATAGTTTGCCAGGGGAAGGGAGGGAGTGCCAGGCACAGGGAACAGCATGTGCAAAAGTCTGGAGGAGTGGCGCTTTCTAGGAACTGCTAGGTATTGCATATTCCGGGAGTGTACCATTTGGAAGGGAGCGGGAAGGGCAAGAGATGAAGCAGCAGGCGGTGAGCAGGGCCCAGATCCTGAAGGTGGGGAACCAAAAACTGAAGGAGAGATGTTAGCTACGGTCCACAGTTTATTAAGGTTATTCTAACGGCAGTTTGGACAGTCAGGGCCAAATGATGGCAGGGAAACCAGTTCGGAGGCCACTGTAGAGACCCAGGAAAGAACCAATGAAGGCCATGGCCATGGAGATGGAGGATGGCAACTGTGGGTAAGAAGCGTGAAGGGAACACGATCTATAGGACTTCATGACCAAGAGGGGGCAAAGAAGTGCTGCCTCTGGTCTTTGTAGTTCCATAACCCAATATTTGTCCATTTTTTTCCCTTAAGTTCTTTTGTGTTACATTTTCTACCATTTGCAATCACGAGGTTTTAGCTCTTACATGGCTCTAGTTGTCCACAGAGGGAAATGGACATTTGAAGTAATTATACTGCTGTCTCCATTCCTTCCTTCCTTCTTTTTTCTTTTCTTTTCTTTTTAATTAATAGATTTTATTTTTTGGAGCAGTTTTAGGTTATAGAAAAACTCAGCAGAAAGTTCAGAGTTTCATATACGCCTCTCCTCCCTCCCCCTCCAGTTTCACCTATTATTAATATCTTGCATTAGTGTTGGTACATTTCTTACAACCGGTGTGCTCATATTGACCCATTATTATTAACTGAAGTCCATAGTACCATTAGGGTCCACTCTTTGTGTTATACATTCTATATGGATTTTGACAAATGTATAATGACCATTATAGCATCATATGGAATGTTTCACTGCTCTAAAAATCCCCTATTCATCCCTCCCTCCCTGCCCTAACCCCTGATAACCCTAATCTTTTCACTCCCTTCACAGTTTTGCCTTTTCGAGAATTTCATATAGTTGGAATCATATACAACGCAACCTTTCCAGACTGGCTTCTTTCACTTAGCGATATGCACTTAAGTTTCCTCCATGTCATTTTGTGACTTGATAGCTCATTTCTTTTCAACAGTGAATAATATTTCTTTTCATCACTGAATTAATATTCCACTGTATGGATCGACCACAGTTTGTTTATCCATTCACCTGTTGAAGAATACCTTGGTTGCTTCTAAGTTTTGAGCTATGAATGAAGCTGCTATCAACATTCGTGTGCAGGTTTTTGTGCGGACAAAGTACCTCAGCTCATTTGGATAAATACCAAGAAGCACGATTGCTGGATTGCCTTTTTCATATCCACTTCCTCTGGTGGGGAGGTTAGGGTGACCCTACATGGAAGAAGGATGCCTGAGAATTGTAGGTCTTGGGTTTGTGCAGAAACAGAAATTATTCTCCCTGGGGAGCTAAGGGTGTTCTTTTAGGCCAGGGGTCTTTACCTAGGTCCCCTCAATACCCTGGAATTATACATGGGAGGGAAGGGTCGTTGGAAACTCCTCATCAGAGTTTCAAGGGATCCAGTAAGCAAGAGAAATTAAGCTGCAGATTTTACCTGCAGGTGAAAGAATCCTCAGTGATGGGAAGGGGAGGAGTAGCTGACAGGCAACCTCAGTACTCAGAATGCCCCGGAGTGAAAGCCAAACCTCTAAGCACCACTTCTAACTCTACTTCGGAGACTTGGTGTGAAACAGGAGCCTAGGCTGGATGTGGCCCCCACAGAAAACACCCTTCTCTCCCCTCCAATTCACAGAAGACTAGAAGCACATTGATGTGATGGCAAAGTCCATTTGCACTGTTTATTTAAAAAGAACAGCCGTAAGGTAAAAATGCAGATGTTTTCTTTTTTGTAGAGACAGCAGGTAAAAAAGAGAAGAAATAAATATGATGTTAGAAATTCTTTTATAAAATACAAAAAACCCCTGATATTTGTGAGCAATCCCAAGAACTCATAACATATAAAAAATTATGCTGAAGAACAGCTTCACCTCAGCACCTTAGAGCAGAGGTTGGAAACCAGCTAGATGGTGAGGATGGTCATGACTTTTGGGATTTGGAAAGGCTCTGGATTTGTCACTTGGGAATGTCAGGGGTCTACTGTAATATAATTTGCATAAAGTCAGAGTTAACAGGAATTCTTCTACTCATTAATATTACTTATAATCATTATTTCATTCTTACAGTTAAGTAGCACAGTATTTAGGGGTAGGAAAAAAAAGGCTGAAGTGGGAAGCGTAATGAAAAGGATAGATATAGGGGGGATGCTAAGAGGACAGGAGAAAGGTGATGGGAAGGAACAGAATCTCCTATCCTTTCACTATTTTGTGTCATCTCAGCAGCATGCCGTGCCCCCTATTGGAGAGGGGTTAGGGAGTGGTCCAGCCTGGCCTGCCTTAAACCTCACCATCATCAGAGGACAGAAGATGCAAAAGCACCCGGCAGGATCAGGCTAAGAATGAGAACAGGGAAGTTGGATGAGAAACAAAGGAGAGAGGGGCATGACGGGAGAGGCACAGAAAAAGGATTACCCAAGAAAATGGGCAACATTAGCATCATAGGCCTCCAGGGACTATCTCCTCTGAGGACCACCAAAGAAAGAAGTATCTGTACAAATTAACACAGCAGACCACTCTGTGGAGTGGGAAAGAGACAAAGAAAAAGTAAAGGTTGCCAAGTAGAGGCACATTCCGGCTACAGAGAAGGGCAGAGGAAGGCAAGCAGGAGAGGGACTTGTGGGGGGCAGCTGGAACCTCTGGGAGGGGCTCCCAAATGGGGATGAGAGCCACCCCCTGCCACCCCTATGAGGTTAAGGAGTTTGCACTGGGTGGTGGTTGTGAAGGCTTGTTGGGGCAAAGGGTCAGCTGGGGTGAGGATGCCCGGCCAGGTCTCTCCGGGGCATCTGTGAGGCACAGCTGTGGCCAGAGGTCAAGGTCAGCCCAACTATGTACTGAAAGCGGCCTTGAGTTCCCGGAAGGCTGCCTGGCGGAGCCTCCTCTTCTCTTCCGCCTGCTTCCGTTCATCTTGCTCTGCTTTTATCTCCGCTTCAAACTTACTGGCAGAGTTCAAGGCTTGGACCTGCAGAGAAACAGCGAGGACAGACCAACAGAGTGAGAGAGGAAAGAGAAACCTGCAGAGGGAGCAGCCCATCAGACAGAATTCGCTTGTCTCCAGCCACGTGACCTGGGATCCTGGTCCTGCTGGGGGCCTGACCCCCGCCCAACACTCCCTCCCCTTGGTCTTCCAGTGTTTGCTTTCTAACAGCGAGGACACCGTCACTTTATTTGCTGCTGTGTTACACATGCCCCTTCCTATCTGCTGGGGTTGGCTTTTCCACCTCAGCTTCTTTTTCAGGATACCCCTAACATCCACGCCTATTGCCCACTTCTACTTTCCACCTTTAATTTCACAATAATATTCTTTAGTTCTAGGGGAAAACAAAAACCAAATGAGCTTCCTGCAGGCATCTCGAATAGGATTGCATCAATCTGCCTGCGGCAAAGGGATATCTTTATAATGTACAGTTTTCCCTGAATGACTCAGTTTTCATTCAGTACTGGTTGTTTTGGGTTTTTTTAACGTTACCAACTAAAATTTTCAGCTTTCTCTGAATCAATCCTTCTAAATTTACTTCCAAATACTGAATGTTTTTTGTTGGCGTTGTGAATGAGATATGAATCCATCTTCAATAATACAGTATCAGATAAATCCATCTTTATCCTCTATTCTAGGACTGATTCTTTTTTTTTTCCCCCTCTCTGTGTGTCTCATCAATTTGGTAGAATTTGCAAACATGTTGGGCATGTACATTATTTTTAATAAAGACTGCTAAACTGCTCTCCAAACAGCTGCTCCAGTTTGCACCCCACCATCACGGAATGCAAGCGCTCATTTCCCAACCTTACCAACGCTTATCATTAACCTTTTTCCTGTTTGCCAATCTGATAGGCAAAAAAATTGGCACCTTCTTTTATTTCCTTTTTGGTGAATTACCCATTTGTATGCTTTGCCCTTTTTTCTATTCAGTTGGTTTTTTTTTTCCTTTAATTTGCAATTCTTTACATAATTTAGGTCTAGTCCCTCATTATATATTTTTCTTCAGTTACTTTCCTCTAGTCTTTTGTTTGTCTTTTAACTTCAAGGTATCTCGGGTCATACAAATATTTAAATTTTGATGTCATCAAAAATTTCAACAGAGACTGCTCTTTCTTGACTCTGGCGAGAAGTCCAGGTTGGAGTTTACTATCTACCCAGCCTCCCCAAGCATCCAGAGAACCCTACAACCTGGGTTCACACTCCCATTCTCTAGTGTGTTGGCCTTGCCCTAGTTTACTTTCTAACCCAAAAAGGATGCCTGACCAATCTTTGCAACACACCTGTCACAGTACCTCCAACTCCCAGGACCTGCACTTCTTTTTTTTAGGACCTGAACTTCTGCCTGACACACTTCACCTCTCCCCTCCCAGTCTGCCAAGTGCTGCCCTTGGACCAAGGACTTTGTTCCTGCTTGCAGGCTGAGAACGTGTTTTTCTTAGAAGTCTCACAAGGACGGTGTCTGGACCCACTGGGAGGTGAGGATGTCCAGTTTGGGCTGGGCCTTCAGTAAAGCCCTCCTCCTCCCATCTCTTTCCCCACAGCAGTCATCCGAAGATCAGCCACAGCCTTTAAGGATCCTGCCACTCTCAGCAGCCCACCTTCTCCCTCATTTAGAAAACACAGACGAACGCAGTCCGTCCACTCTGGACTCCTCTCCCACCCATTTTATCCTTCCCCCTTTCCCTGTGCTTCTGGAAGTGAGACCCTGGGCGCTTCATCGAACATCTCTAGGCTCAGAGGTGTACTGGCTGGTGCCTGCTTGCAAGCCAGTTGTTTGATTTTCAGGAATTTTATGAACTGGTTGTTAAATATAGCCATTGTTAGGGACTTCCCCGGTGGTCCAGTGGTTAAGACTTTGGCTTCCAATGCAGTGGGTGCGGGTTTGATCCCTGGTTGGGGAGCTAAGATCCCACATGCCTCACAGCCAAAACACCAAAACATAACAAACAGAAGCAATATTGTAACAAATTCAGTAAAGACTTTAAAAATCGTCCATATCAAAAAAATCTTAAGGGACTTCCCTGGTGGCACAATGGTTAAGAATCCACCTGCCAATGCAGGGGGGGCACGGGTTCGAACCCTGGTCTGGGAAGATCCCACATACTGTGAAGCAACTGAGCTCATGCACCACAATTACTGAGCCTGCGCTCTGGAGCCCGTAAGCCACAACTACTGAGCCCGTGTGCCACAACTACTGAAGCCCGCACGCCTAGAGCCCGTGCTCCACAACAAGAGAAGCCACCGCAGTGAGAACCCTGCGCACCGCAACCAAGAGTCGCCCCGGCTCACCGCAATGAGAGAAAGCCCTCGCACAGCAATGAAAGACCCAACGCAGCCAAAAAAAAAAAAAAAAAGTTTATAACAAAAAATTCTTAAGAAATATATAGCTGCTAAAAAAAAAATATATATATATATATATAGCTGCTGTTAAAAATTAGATTTATATACTTTCACAATTAAATAAATTATATTACAAACAAAAGTAATACATACTTAAAAGTCATCACTTCCTGATTATTTTACTACATTTTACTATTATTTGTGTTCTTGAGGTTACCTATGTCTTTTATACCTCTAAGGTGGAGATCCTATATGATGACATGCTACCTTGAATCTTCCCAACTCTGTGTTCAACAGCATCCTGTTGGTAGCTTGAAAGCAACCCCAGTGGGAGTATTTACATCTTGGAACAACTATGCTACAAACAAGGGTTTTGATTATTGTTTCATTGACTGTCTAGACAATCTTTTCTTAAGAAAGTGATGGAAAAATGTTAAAAATGTTTTTAAGTTTTAAGTTTAAACTTAAACATGTGTAGTGTTTGTAGCCTTTACATTGTGAATAGCTCCAAGATGAAGAGAACGTTCTTCCAATATTTGAAAACTATTATCAAATTCAGCGAAGATGTTGCTCACGTCATTGATGACTGAATGAAGTTCTGATATATGTCCTTTCACTTTTTTCTTAGAAATTAATTTTAAACAAAATACCAACCAACATTCATGTTGGAATTACATTTTTTTTTTTTTTTTTTTTTGGCTGCACCACACAGCATGTGGGATGTGTTAGTTCCCCAACCAGGGATCGAGCCTGTTGTCCCTGCATTGGAAGCACAGAGTCTTAACCACTGGACCGCCAGGGAAGTCCCCGGAACTACATTCTTTTGTCAGTTGCAATCATAGGCTGCCTACAGAATCAAGAGTCCAGCAAAGGGGGATTCCTGCTCTGTCCAGTGGTTAGGACTCCTCCGCACTTCCATTGCAGGGGGCACAGGTTAGATCCCTTATCGGGGAACCAGCCCCCGCTCGCCGCAACTAGAGAGAGCAGCGCACAGCAACGAAGAACCAAAGCAGCCAAAAATAAATAAAATAAATAAATTTATTTTTAAAAAAGAATCAATAGGCTATATGGAATCTACAATTAAAATAGTATATATTTTATTATTTGCAAAATGTGTGCTGCATATCTTTTATATCTGCAAAATATATTTATAATAAACTTGGGCATATATATATACAGTTTGTCCAGACAGCCATTTGCTTAACATCTATCAACAAACCACTGTCTAAGCTTCAATTTCCTCATCTGCAAAGTGGGTCAGTAACACCTACCTCCAGAGTGATTGTGTGAGCATTAGATAACACATGAATCTGAAGCGCTCAGCGGAGGGTCTGGCCAATCATCAGCAGCACTCAGGTGTTTGTCAGTCACCCCACCTGCCCATTCCTGGCCAGGTCAGAGGAGGGTTGGGGGCCCTTTGCAATTACTTTACTTGGGCTCCTTCTTCTCCACATTAAAAGTCTGCCTCATCTCCAAGTCCTTGTCCCATCAATCACCCCTTTCTTTTTTTTATCTTCATGTTTTCTTCTCCCTGGATCACTTCCCTGTGACATAAAAACACACCAACATCTATCTTCCCTAGGCTTTAAAAAGAAACCCCAAAACTCAGAAGTTCTTTCCTGGTCCTAAGCTACCGTCCGCACTTTGTCCAGGCCCCTCTGCCAACCTTCTAGACAGAAAAGCAGCCATCAGGGCTCTTTCCCCCCAGTTCCCACCCGCCTCTTACCCTGCTACAATCTGCCCTCCACCGTGAACCTCATCTCTCAAAAATCTCCACTGACCCATTTGCTGGACCCAAGACCTCTGCTCTGGCCTCATCTGATTCAATCTCTTCTTGAAACTGCTCCTGGCCTCCAAAATACCATTTTCTCCAGGGTTTCCTTGTATCTCTGGTTACTTCCTTTCCCACAGTCCATTACGTTCTGCCCTTGGTCAATTCCCTCTAGTTCTCGGGTTTCAGCTTGTATCTTGTGAAGATAGATAGCTCTTGTGGTCTGTGTGGCTGAGTGTCCATGAAACATCCATTTCCTCCTTCTTTCTTTCTATGAGATGCTCCCCTGGCACATGGCCCAAGGGTCTAGGGGAGACTGACCTCACCCCTGGGCTCGAGGAGCAAATCCAATCAGGGTAGATACTCCAGCCCTTGCCAGCGGTTGGTTCAGGTGTGGACAAGTGTGGAAGAGATTATTCCATGACTCTCAGTATCTAGTATGCTCATCTTCCTTAGTAGCAGAATTACAACTGGGCACATGGATCCCCAGAAAAAAAAAAAGGTGTTTTGTAGCCTCCCATTTAGCTGGGTGTGGCCAAATTCTGTCCAACAGAACCTGAGCAGAAACTATTAGCAAACAAAAGGCACAAGGTCTTTCTTTTTTACTGTGTTTGCAGACATCAATAAATATATGCCAGGTAGTGAGAAATACTAGAAAGAAAAATACCCAATCTAAAGAGGCTTGGGTGGGAGGGGCGCTAAAAAAAACCAACAGGGTACCCTTCCGACGAAGGGGCAGATCTTCCCTTGCCTGAAGTCACCTTGGACTTAGTAAAACCCAGCTTATCACTTTTCCTCCATAAACCATTCACATTCACGGGCATGGGTCCTGTCTTGATTTTTTTAAACATCAACCCCTGGCCACACAACTCCAATAACCTCGTGACATTATATTTTCCACCTCCAATCAAGTGGTCATAAATACTGAGAGTTCTAGGGAGTTGGGGATTCATCCTTACCTCCTTCCCAACCCCTTTGTCATGCTCTTCATCGGACCTGCAATTCTTCTCCAGCCATCTACGGAGGCCTCCCTGAGTCCAGCCTCCCCCAGGGCAAGTCTGTCCCCATCGTGCCCACTGCTGATCACATCAAGGCCCTGCCCTCCAAGCCTGGCTATTCACTGGATCTACCTGCAGAGCCCAGGTAGAGTTGGGTGAGGTCTGGGAAGCTGGTTGGCAGATAATTCTGGTGATCAGCAGTCTGGGGAAGGCCTGGCCCTCAGGGGAGCCCAGAGCCTCCTGTCCAACTGCATCCAGTGTGGACAGAGGCCAACCTCCAGACACTCCCCCCCCCACCCCCCCACCATGCCTTGGAGCCTCTGCTCTTGCTGTTTCCACGCCAGGAACGCCTTCCCTTCCCTGATTACAAGGTGAATCCCCATTCATCTCTGAACATCTGTAGCAAATGTCAGCTCCTTTATGGCCTTCTCCCAAACTTGGGCAATAATTCCTTCCATTTGTCATTCATGCAAACATTTCCTGAGAGCCATTATTAGTCAGGCACTGTAATTACAAACATAACACACCTGCCTTTGAATCTGTGGGTGAGGAGGCAGACGTATAAACACAAAAATTTTTATTGATATTCTTTTCATCTTTTCTCCTTGTTGTAAAAATAATGCACACACATTATAAAACCTTACAAAATTATAGAAAATAAGTTCCTCTGACATCACTATTACTAATACTTTAGTATATAATTATCCAGGTTGTACTTAACTATTTAATGAAATTGGGTTTCAAATATACTGTTTTGCCTAATTCATTCGGGACATCTGTCCACACATGAATGCAGCTGCATCTCATTCTTTGAGAGCTGCAGGGTGTACAAATGTGTGGGTGTACCACAGTGGACTCAACTACCCGGTAGTGGAAGTTTTGGTTGTTTCCAATTTTCCTCTGTTATAACAATACTGTATGAAAATCCTTGTCTATACATCTAGGTGCATTTTCATGAGTATCTCTGAAGGATAAAATCCTCGAGGCAGATTTCCAGAGGTGAAGGATATGAAATGTTAACAGCTGGCCCCAAGCTGCTCTCCAAAAAGTTGGGTCAATTTATACTCTTACCAAGAGCGTCCAAGAATGCCTTGAACAGATAAATTATAATACTGCTTCCATGCATAATAGAGGCACCCGGAAGAGCATGGACAGTCTCAGCCCCGAGAGTCAGGTAAATTTAAGGTGGGTTTGATAGAATGAGTAGAGTTCTCATGGAAGAGGCATTTGGGTGGGACATTCCAGGCAGAGGAAACAGCAGGTATCGAGGCCCCGTTGTGAAAAGACGTGGCAGAACTTGAAGAACTGTGCATAGGGGTGAAGAAGGGTGGAGCTGGGATCACAGCCAGATTATAAAAGGCTGGGAATGCCCAGATAAGACATTCTCAGAGACTCCATACAGACTTGAGCGCTCGGCATATCGAGCTACAGCAGTGTGCTGAAAACAGAGTCCTGTTAACTTTGGGTTTCAACCCCAGGCCCCTGCCCAAGGCATCTCGGGAGATCTGCAAGTGGTGATTCAGTCAATGAATAGAGAGGACTCTTCCCACCATCCCTCCTCTCTACTCATCATTATCAATGCGAGTTTCTCCAGAGCTTGATTTGGTGCCTGGCATTTCTGGAACTGAGTTGAACCAATGTTAAGTCATGAAAGAAGGGCCAAACCACTTTCAAGATTGGATATACGATGCTGGTGTTGAAGGTGCAGTGAGTGGTCCCCCTGTCCCTGAAACTGCCAGGTGACAGCAGTAGGGGATTCAGGCATAAGGAGGCCACCACGATTCACAGTTTACATACTGGCAGAAAGATGATGGACTCTTGTCTCCAAGGCAACGTCACAGAGAAGTGAAGAGAGAGTGCTGCTTAGGGGCCTGAGCAGGCTGGGCTGTATCACCAAGGACACTTTGTCTCTGGGCAAACTCCTGGAATAAGCCAAAACTCCACAAGAGGCTGGCTGCCTCCTGCCTGGAGTGGAAGGGCGTCCCAACAGCTCCTATCACATACAGAGTGCTCTCGGTGAGCCAGGAGCTTGCTAAACGCTTCATACACATGAATGCATTTAATCCTCATGGCAATCCCATTATCAACCCCATTATACAGATGAGGAAACTAAGGCACAGACAGGTGACAGGTAAGGGAGGAGGCAGAATCTGAACCCAGGTAGCCTTATCCACTGCTGTGGAGGGGGATTCGGAGGGCTCTCCTGATCGCCCTTTTTGCAGATGTGCCCTGCGGAGAGGAAAGCGACAGCACCCAGCAGGGGTAAGATCTCCATAAACGTTCAACGACCGTATGAACTCGTGAATGAATGGAAGCACCCAGAAGGGCTCCAAGACCAGGCACTGGAGATTCCTTCCCAGCTCCCAGCCATTGTCAATGATGCAAATACTTTTTCTGATTCAGGGCAAGCCACCAAGGCACCCTCCTTGGGCCCCATTATTCACTTGTTTACACACAGGTGTCTAAGATGCAAATGTGCAGGTAGCTGTTTGAGTAACTCAAGTGTGGTTTGGGGTAAGGAGGAATTCTTTAGGAAAGTCTGGATTCAGAGTCAATCTGGCAGCATTGTACCAGCAAACCTGTTTGAATCTGAAACCAGGATCGAACGCATTTGCCGTCTGGCAGTTTTCCTGTTTTGCTTTTAATTTTCAGACGGCACACAAACGCGCTCTCATTTCCCTACAAGCTCACACGATTAAGCGCTTGCTGTTTCCCTTGTCCTGAGGGAGTTGATGAGCTGGTCGCTGGCTGGGAGCTCCTGCTGGGCAGGGTGCGCAGAGGGAGGGATTGCCCCGCACAGGAAGGAGGCACCTACCTTGGCTTCAAAGAAGTCCTTGGCACCTTTGACGCCCTCCAGGGCAACATCGATCTCAGAAAGCTTCGCCAGCGCCATCAGCCCACTGTCCTCCTGTAGTTCCCCCGCTGCGGCCTTGTGGAATATTAGCAGGAACTACAGGGGAAGGTTGATTAGGGTCAAAGTCAGCATCACCGAGAGATTCGCAGCACTCCCCTCTGGCCTGAGCTAGGGTCATTATAGCCAAGCCTATTAAAAGGGGTGTATACATGTCCGTGTGACAAATTATTTTGTCAAAGCTGAAAACATGGGGAATTCCCTGATGGTCCAGAGGTTAAGACTCTGCCCTTCCACTGCGGGGGGCGTGGGTTCGATCCCTGTTCGGGGAGCTAAGATCCCACGTGACCCGTGCCAAAAATTAAAAAAAAAGAAAGACAGAAACCAAAGCTGCCTATTTTTCCACAAGGATGTAGGGGAATGGGCACCCTTATATCGAGTTGATGGGAGTGTAACTTGAATCAAAATTTTTGGAGGGCACTTTGGAAATATTTACAAAAGATAAAATGTTTTCACCCTACCAATCATTAATTCCACTGCTGGGAATCTGTCCTTTAGAACCATTTACACAATAGTTTAAGAAGCATTGTCTGTAAAAGCAAAAAATTGGCAACATCCTAGTTAACAGTCATGAAAGAAAAAATCCAGTAGACCCGTATGTACTATTTTTTAAAACGAAATAATTCAATATTTCGGACAGTTTTGAACCATTTCCATTTTCCATTTGTGTCCCATTTTGGGCATTAGACTATTTACCATTTTTGGTGTTTTCTAAGACATCTTTATAGAACCTTGTTCCAAATACTTTATGTTTCAAATACATTAGCTCTGTCACTTCCCTTTCAATTTTGTTTACAGCAAAATTTTTTCAAAAATTATCAAGCTTTCCTTTTCTCTCACCAATGTTATGCTTAGAAAATCCTTCCTTGCCACCAAGGTTACATAAACAATTGCCTGTGTTCTTGTCTACTGCATTTATGACTTTTTCAAAAGCGTAAATATTTAATCTCAAATTTATTCTGATTTGTCATGTGAAGTTTATCATTAACCTTATTTTCTTCCAAATGGTTAGCTAGTAATCTCCACATCATTTATTGAATAATCCACCCCCTTCCTCCAGATTCAAAATGTGACCTGAATGAATTTGTCTTTAAAGCCAACTTGTACTAAGACCTCTGCAAAATAAATTTTTAAATAAATAAATAGGCCAACCTGAAAGAGCTGTCCCTGCCCCGCCCCGCCCCCACCTGCACGTCCTTCCATCACCCCCAAGGAAGTTTTATGGCTTTTTACTTCTCTTCTTTAAAAAATTTTCATGAATTTGTCTATCAGACATCTGTCCAACTTCCATAATTTATTTTTCCATCTAGAAAGAATAAAAATTGATGTATTCCAATTCATCCCAGAAAGAGGCTCCTCCAGGTTTTCAAGTGCCTAAAATATGTGTGAAATGTCAGTTTTCAGGGGGTTTTTTCATGACCGTCTCCTCTAAAGATTGTCTTCCCCAAGAGGAAACATTAGCTAAAGCACAGTGAGAGGTAAGACAGCTTCAGCACGCTTTTTCCAAATTCCAACTTGTGTCTTTTACTGCCAACGCTCTTAATCCCTAGAGGGAAGCGTGTTTCATTAAGTGAAAGTCTTGGCTTCCACTACCACCACCCCAAAATGCCTTGCCGGCAAGCCCTTCTTTGTAATTCTTGCTTCAGGGGTCCTAACTTCACTGTGGACATCGCCAAATACAAAGCAAGCGGTGAAGCAAGATGTTCCAGGACTTTCAGCTTCACGAAGGCCACCATGGTCCGCTTCACTCTACAGAAACGTCACTTTCACCCACCTGCAGCTTCAAACTCTCTCACTAGAGGCCGGCAGAGACTCAGTTTGCTGCAGACTAACCGAGCCAGAACACTGGCTCCAAAGAAGCCTTGGAAATCAAGCCTACTGAAGGAGGTGAGGCCCCCCCCAAGAGTAGGATGGGGGACAAGGGGGCAGGGGGACGGTGGTGGCCAGGCTCTCATGGAAGAGCCTGAAGCAGCCAAGACTTCAGCACTGCAAACGTGAGCCTCGGGCAGAGAGAAGGAGTAAAATACCCATCCATCCCTCAGTACCCTGCCCATCCTTAAAGCACTTAGTTACAGAAGCCACCCCCCTCCCCAATGCTCCATACGGTAAACACAAAACAGATACCCCCTCCATACCAGGGAGGCAGCTTAGGAAAGATGGAACACTGCCCCCAGCCTAGCAGCAGTCGAAGTGACCCGACGGGGAGGGGGTGTCTCTTCATCTCTGAAACTCATTTTTCTCACATCTGTAGCAGAGATGACAATGTTGGTGTTTACAGAAGGACTCAAAGTATTCCTCAAGGGTCCTGGCCACGTGGGCTCACTCTCACTCTGCCAGCTCAGCGGATGACCGCCAGCAGCTCTGTCCTAACTCAGGGGTCCCTCCCAGCCCCAGCCAGTTAAAGAAGAAAAAAAAAAAATCCAGCTCAACCTGAAAATGTTCAGCCTTCCCTAAAGCACGCCAGACTTTCCCATTTAGTGTATTACAATCCCCAACCCCTGAATGACAATTTCTCCAACTGCCCAGCCTTGTTTGTCTTCCTATTTATAGTCCACAAAGACTGGTATGTTGTAGAGAATTGGAAAGTGTCCTAGCTGTGACTCTGAGCAAAGAGGGGGGAGGGAAGGAGAGGCAGAAAACAAAGAAACAGAGAGAAGCAACAAAACTAAAAAGCAGTTTCAGACGCAAGCTGTCAAATGCTTCTGATAAATTTAAGGAAATTTTTTTTGATTGAATTTTTTTAAAGATTTTTTTGATGTGGACCATTTTTAATGTCTTTATTGAATCTGTTACAATATTGCTTCTGTTTTATGTTTTGGTTTTTTGGGGCCGCAAGTCATGTGGGATCTTAGCTCCCCGACCAGGTATCGAACCTTCACCCCTTGCACTGCAAGGCGAAGTCTTAACCACTGGACCGCCAGGGAAGTCCCAAATTTAAGGAAATTTTAAATTTCATGACTCTGATTGATGATGCAAACACTTCCCCACATTAGTTAGAGCTCTTAGATGGCAAGTGACAGAAACACACTTGTTGGCTTAAGTAAAAAGGAGGTATTCATTATACAGAAAGGATGTCTCAAAAACCCAAGGGTAAAATACAGTGACCTGGAAGAGGACTGGAACAGGGAGAGGCAATGTTCTCAGGATTGGAGGCAACATTCCCTCTTGAGCTCTTGTGTCTGGACCACATGGGAGAAAATGGCTGCCCCACATTGAGTTACTCTTATGGGAAGAGGCACCTGCACAGCCAACGTGCAGTACTTCAGCCCCAGTTTCAAAATCCCAGATAGGGAATCCGACTGACCTAGTCTAGCCAGAGGTCCATCCATGGTCCTATCAACCATGAACAGGCAGGGGTGCAACCCACTACAGCCAGGGCTGCCAGGGACCCCCCCCCAAGAGAGGGTAAGGTGGGAGGAGAAAAAAGGACCTACAGTTCTCAGTACTAACATGGAATCTAGTAAACCCCTTATCCAGCCTTTGCACAAAACTACCACACATCTGGCCTTGGAGCAATTCGCTTTGAGACAGGTGTAATGGAATTAGTAAGGACTACAAAAAAAGAGGGGAGGATATTAAGTCCTCGCTGTCTGCCTCCAAAGGAGAATGAGGTGGTGAGTGCCTGGAATAGGATTCTAGATGCCTACAGTTATGGATGTAGAACTCCTAACTCTGGTCCATCCTTATGACTTCTTCTACATGTCTGTACACGTACATAAACCATAAATGCAAACAATTATATTTTATTTTTTAAATTAATTTATTTATCTTAATGATTACTTCTTTTTTAAAGTATTTATTTATTTATTTTTGGCTGCGTTGGGCCTTCGTTGCTGCGTGCAACCCTTCTCTAGTTGCAGAGAGCGGAGGCTACTCTTTGTTGCGGTGCACAGGCTTCTCATTGTGGTGGCTTCTCTTGTTGCAGAGCCACGGACTCTAGGCATTGGGCTTCAGTAGTTGTGGCTCGTGGGCTCTAGAGCGCAGGCTCAGTAGTTGTGGTGCACGGGCTTAGTTGCTCCACGGTATATGGGATCTTCCCGGACCAGGGCTCGAACCTGTGTCCCCTGCACCGACAGGTGGATTCTTAACCACCGCGCCACCAGGGAAGCCCTAAACAATTATATTTTATATACAGTTTGGAAATCTGCTTTTTTCCCTGCTTTTTACATTGTCAACATGTGTTCTCTGGTCATCAAACACTGTGCTATTGAATACATCATCATTTTTAATGGTTCCATATATGCCATCTTCTAAAATGCCCCTTGTGTGCATATATTATTTTCATAATTGGAAGAGAAATGGTTTAAAAGAAAGATCGATTTCCTTGTATGTTGGGGGAAAGTAGCTTTTATTTAGATATAACTCACTTCAGTTGAGTTAATCCAACGAAAAAGAAAGGGAATACAAACTCACCAAGCACCTACTAAGTGCCAGGTCATGAGGACACCTGTGATGATGGTGGAGCTGTTGACTATGGTGCCTTGTGGCACATGACCTGGATCTAGCCAATCACAGTACCCTGGATGCAATGACTGGTCCAGGAGGTGGGCATGTATCCCTATTAGGGCCAATCAGAAGCCTTCTCCTGAGACTGGTAGGGACTCTGGGATAAAGAAGCCCTCTATCCCCTGGGACAATGTAGCCTGGAGCTGCCAGCAGCCATCTTGTCATATGCCAGGGACAACACCTTATTTGGAAAGAAAAGATGAGGTGGACACAGAAAAAACACATTCCAAGATACGGCAAGAGGAAGACCCTGGATTACTTGTGACTAAAACACTTCCACTTCTTCATCTCCCAGGTATGTAAGCCAATAGCTGTTTGTTCTTTTCTTATTTAAATTAGCTAGCATTCTCTTTCCCTCACTTGCATTCAAGAGTTCTAACTGATGGAGGCATAGAAAGAGAACTTGGTTCTCGAAACAGTCCTGAGCAAAAGCTGTTAACAGCCCTATTTTTTTCTTTTTTTTTTTTGCGGTACACGGGCCTCTCACTGCTGTGGCCTCTCCCGTTGCGGAGCACAGGCTCCGGACGCGCAGGCTCAGCGGCCATGGCTCATGGGCCCAGCCGCTCCACGGCATGTGGGATCTTCCCGGACCGGGGCACGAACCCGTGTCCCCTGCATCGGCAGGCAGACTCTCAACCACTGCGCCACCAGGGAAGCCCAACAGCCCTATTTTAAGGACAGAAAAACTGAAGCTGAGAAGTAAAATAACTTGTTCCAGTTATGCAGCTCTGTGTGGAAGATGGAGGTTGGGCTATAAGCCTCTTTTCGTCACACAAACACAGCATCGGCCCACTAGTGGCTTACAACATGTGCAGAAACCAGCAGAGTGAAATACTAAGAGCAGGAGGTTAGACTGTGGAGTATTAATGGCAAATGCATCTATACGTCCAAATCCTGTACCTCTGGGTACAACTCCTAGAGCTGGGACCACAGTGGGGCTCTGAACTGACAAAAGGCTGAATGTAAATGTCACTGAAGGCCTGTAGGCAGGTTGAGGACCCACAACAAAACCCTTTGGCGATGTCTAAGCCTCTGCTGTCCACCGTCTGGGCGAAATGGCCAAGCCAGCAGCTAACCAAAAGCTAACTGAGCATCTTGGACGCAGAGAGGGGCACATTTGGGTGGCTCCTGGGTAAAAGAGGGGGAGGGACTGTGCCTTAGCTCCGTTGCTGACTTGCACAGACTTTCTAAGCACCCTCGGTTTCTGTTCTCCAGAGGTCACAACTTTGCCGCAGAAGTTCTTTCCCCAACCTTGCCTCCAAAGCTTCGCCAAGGCATGATCCTTTACGTTCTATACTCCAGGGGTACCCAGATTGGAAAGAGCCAATGCCCAGCATGATGTATGAACGATACAAAGGAGCCAAATGAGAGGCGAGGGAGACAGAGAGGCAGCTGGGAAGTTGAATGTGGTGAATGATGGGCGCAGGCTGTAACCCAGGCCCAGCCCTGAGCTGGGACCTGATTTCAGGCGAGTGTTGACCCTTTTGGTCTTCTAGCTCCTTAGCCTTGAAATGAGAAGTCTGGTACCAGATTATCTTGAGGGCCGAGTCCAGCACAGGTTTTCGTGATCCATCTCCATATGTGCCTGTTTAGGAAAGGAAGAGGTGGGAGATTCTGGAGTTGGCCTGTGGGCAGTGAGAGGCAAGGCAAGCTGGGGAAGGGACTCATGGCTGCTAGGGCAGCTGCAGAGACCCCCAGCAAGAGCATCCAAAGGCCCTATCTAGCCTGGAAAGATGACCCGTATTCGGCTAAAGTTCTCACTCTCAGAAACCAGGATGCCTGCACTCCACTCTTCCTGGAATAACCAAGGTTAAACACCAGGAGACAAGAACAGTCCTCTCTTCTCTCAACTCCCAAGGGCCCCCAAAGAGACACGACTGAAAATGAGACCACAGCAGCTGGGCTAATGTCCAAGCCTTTAGCCTGGATGGTGTCGCTAAAGTTATTCTAATAACAGGTCACTGACATATCTAAACACCTTTCCGCAAGACTCAAACACACAAAACATGGAATTCCCTTCCTTGTTGAGCTGCATCCTTGCCATGGAAGAAACCCAATGGCCTTGAGATTTATTCCCCAAAATAAAAATGGCTGAGGTTTTCATCCATTGGGGGATCAGATGACTCCATGTGCTTTTCCAGGAAGATATCTGTACGAACACAATTTCAGGGTTTCAAAGACCAAAAAAACCCATCCTTGGACCTGTTTGGAGGGGAAGGTCCATGGGCACAGAGTAAGACCCTTTGTATAATTTCTTTTTTCTTTCTTTTTTTTTTACTATTTTTAAATGCTTGTTATAAAATTAACAGTTTAAATATATATTTTTAAGTATAAGATTATAAAACCACCAACACTTTGCACCCACAAACATCCACAATGAATATTTTGGTGAACATCCCTCCAGATTTCTCCATACTTACCATTTTACCCAAATGAGGTTATCCTACCCACACTGACTTTCAATCTGCTTGCTCAGCATTTTTTCATGCCAGCACTGCAGTTCACTAGATCCTTAAATTTATTTTAAAAAGCAGAACTGTAGGTTAAATGTCCAAGCAGCACTCAAGAGAGGCCAAAGCCATTTGCACTCCAGGGAATGGTAAATCTGCGAGTCCTCTCAGGGCCACCCCCCTCCTCCAGGGGCTCAGGGCCAGCAGGATGCAGGTACCTCACGGAAGCTGAGTTTGCCATCAAAGTCCTCGTCCACCTCCTTGATCATGCTCTTCAGGCCCAGGTGGGTCTGGGGGGCCCCCAGCTTCTCCATCATCAGCTTCAGCTCCATCAGGTCAATGAAGCCATCCCTTCCGGCATCATACCTGTAGGTCAAAGGCAGGGCGCTGGTGAGGGATGGCCATGGCCAGGACCGAAGGACACTTGTTAATCTACCAAATGTGTAATGCTTTTGGCCTTATTTACTGAAAAATGACTCAAAAGACTCCTGCCTTGCAGTGCCCACCAGGGTCACTGCATTGGAAGGGTCCCCTCTCTCTCCTCCAACACCTCTGGGGCTCTGCGGGATATGACTCAAAGTGGGTCTTGTACTGCAGGAGTGTTTTCACGTCTTTCAACTCCTTAATTAGGCCATAAGTTTCTTGAGGATGAAAAACATGCTCGTCTACCTTGATTTTTCCCAGTTTGGGTCAACGAACATCAACTGAACCTCCAGATGCTGGACGATAGAATAGCTGCTGCAGGGCGCCCCACGCACGCACTCTATTACGTAGAGCAACTGACAGTTCTGGAAGCCCCCCCTTGGTCACCTGCCCCTGGGTCTCCGCCGCCCCCAGTTCCACCAACCCCTCCGCTCGTCCTCTGGTCTCCTGTCTCTGGAAACTGCTTCCCGCCCTGGTGCTGGGCTGTGAGTCAGGTCTGGCCCCAGCACTGCGGTTTCACGCTTTGCCCTCCAGCTCACAATCTAGTCTCCAGGTCTGACCGGTCACACCTGTGTGTCACAGATGAGCGGGGTGGTGGCTCTGCCCTCCTGGCCAAGTTTGGACACAGAGCCAGCACCTCTGCTGGCTGTCCCCCCACCCCCGAGCCACCTGCAGGAAACGATCCCAGCCTCCCCATGGCAGGGGTCCTGGCCCTGCCCTCTACTCCCGAGTGCCTGGTCAGCCCCGTGGAGCCCTCTTCAGCCTTCTGTCCTTCTGCCCCGGTCACTCCACCACCCCCGCCCTTCTCTATACACTCGGGCTATTGTGGAGCTTCCTCACAGACTCGCTGGCTCTTCTCCCGTCAAGTCCATCCCCTTTTCTGCTCCCCAGAGATCACTTGCTGCTCAGGTATGAACATCATGCTTTAAGAAACAAATCCGTTCATAATAGCCCGAAGGCAGAAACAACCCGAGTGTCCACTGACAGATGAACAGATAAACAAAATGAGATCTATCCATACAGTGGGATATGATATATTTACACAGTAGAATATTATTCGCCATTTAAAAAATGAAATTCTAATACATGCTACAACATGGATGAACATGTCAACATCATGCTAAGGTTGAAATAGGCCAGACACAAAAGGACAAACGCTGCCTAATTCCACTTATATGAGGTATCTAGAGTTCATAGAGACAGAAGGTAGTTACCAGGGACCAGGGGAAGCGGGGGGTGGAGGGGGTTATTATTTCACAGGTTCGAGTTTCAGTTTGGGATGAGGAAAAGGTCTTGGAGATGGGCGGTGGCGAGGGCTACACAAAAATGTGAACGTACACTGATCTCAACACTTACACGGTTAAGACGGTAAAATGTAAAAATCAAATACATGAACAAACAAACAAAACAGGCTTCCTCACTGTCTATCCCCCCCCAGCCCCAGCTCCACAAAAGAAACCACCATTGTTAGGAACCACCGTACCAGCCGCCAAGAAATGTAGCCTGTGGGCAGCCAGAAATCTAACCCTGTGGGCTGGTGGTATTTTGAAGCCCATGTGGTCATGCTGGAGATGAGGCCCAGTACTTCCCAGTGTGCCCTGCTCCAGCCACAGTGGCCGACTCATGCCATTCCTCCCACCCAGAACGTACCTCCACCCACCCTCCTCGGTGGCCTTTTCTGTCCCCTGGAGCTGGGGAACCGCCCCTTCTTCCTCTCATCGCTGGCAGCACCAGTCTGCCCTCTGTGCCTCAGCAGCGCCACCCCCTTCAAGCAGGTCTGCGCTCCCGCTGGGCTCCCACTCCCTCCCTGCCTGGAAGGATCACGCTGGGAGATGAGATGCTAAAGGACACAGACAATACCCCTGGAGTCCTGTTGGTGAGCTCTGAGGACGCTGAAGGACAAGACAGGTGCTCCAGTGTGGTTTCCAGGAAGCGGGCAGAGGGTATGAATCACAGATGGACCAGCCCAGGATCTAGTATCATCAAGGGATGGCACTTAAAAGAATGATTGCCAGGGGTCCCCTAAAAGTGATTAGAGGATTGGCCTCATTTACTTGGTTTTTAACTTCTTTTTACAGGTTTTTTTGTTTTTGGCCGTGCCGCACAGCATGAGGGATCTTAGTTCCCCGACCAGGGATCGAACCCATGCCCCCTGCAGTAGAAGTGTGGACCGCCAGACAAGTCCCCACTTCTTTTTAAGATAATCAGCTTTATTGTGATATAATTTACATACCATAAAATTCACTCTTTTAAAATTGCACAACTCAGTGATTTTTGGCACATTTGCAAGGTTGTGCAGCCATCATCGCTATCTAACCCCTCAACATGTTCATCACCCCGAAAAGAAATCCATGCCCTGTAGCAGTCGTTCCTCATGCCCCTCTCCCCGGCCCATAGCAACTACCAGTTTGCTTTCTGTCTCTATGGTTTTGCCTACTCTGGACACTTGACATAAACGGCATCATACGATATGCGACCTCCTGTGTCTGGCTTCTTTCACTCAGCATAATGTTTTCAAAGTTCACCCAGCTTGTAGCACATGTCAATCAGTACTTTATTCCTCTTATTCATTGCTGAATAATATTCTATTGTATAAATATACCATATTTTGTTTATCCATTCACCTGCTGACAGATGTTTGTGTTGTTTCCACTTATGGCTGTGATGAATAATGCTGCTATGAATACTCAGATACAAGTTTTTATGTGGACATTTGTTTTCATTCCCCTTGGGCATATAACCAAGAGTAGAATTGCTAGGTCATATGCTCATTGGCTTTTGAAACAGGGTTGTCAAGCTGGTCCAACAGAAAACTGTGATGACTGACCTATTATCTCTACCGAATCAGCAAGCCCCCTCTATTAGGCTTCTGGGGGAACGACAGGCAGGAGTAGAGGCCCATACAATTCAGCAGCTTGCCTGTTAGGTGTCGGGCCACCTAGGAAGAGTGCTGACTATCAAATTTGCTGGTGACACAGAGCTGTGACAGAATCTAGGCCCAAAGGATCTCAGCAAGCTGGTGACGGCCAGGACTGGGCTCTGGGTGTGGGCATGACAGAGACGGGTATTAGCCAAGCACAAGGAAGACCTTTCTGGCAAAAACAGCTAACACAAGACCTGAGGTGAGAAGAGCTCTTACAAACAGGCCGGAGGGACGGACTCTGTTACAGGGAGTCCTAGTCAAAGTAAACAGGCTTCTTTAGTGTGGAACTTTCCAGAGCCTTCCATATGGTCACGTGTCCGAAACTTACCGGAGGGAAACAGCACCCAGACTCATCAGACCACACAATCCTCTGTGTTCAGGGATTTTCCACTGGAGGAGGCACGTCTAAGCAATCTAGTGTTCCAAGGAAAACACTTTGGGAAGCGCTCCTCAGGCAATTCTACCTCAGGAAGGCAGCCCGTCGTTAAACGGCCCCTATGTTCCCCTCCAGGCTGAGATTGTGAATGAATGTCCTCTGCCTGCTGCTCAGCGCACAGCGCATGCTCCTGCGAAGTCTGCAGAGGAGACTGAAGCCACGAAGGGGGAGGAATGAAAGATGTGGATCCTTCCGAGCAAACGCAGAGGTTCGGGGTCTGAACGCAGAGAAGAAAGGAAGGAAAGTGAAGGGAGGACGAGAGCAGCTGAAAAGCTCAGGGATAAAGAGAGGGGAGGGGGCCCCAGGAACAGGAGGTGAATTGGGGCAAGATAAGGAAAGGTCCGGGAACAAGGCAGGAATTCGTCCTCACCCAGCAGGGGCAGGAACACAGCTAGCTCAGCCTCCGCAGCACAACCGGCAGTCGAGATGGGGCCGTGGCAGAGAGGGGCTCGGAGACCTTATCCCTGGCATTTCTCTGGGGTTCTAACTGAGAAGAGTCAAGAAGGGTTGGAAAATCTCTTTTAGGCCCTCAAGCCGGAAACATTCTCCAGGCCTAAGAAAGAGGACAAATATGTGAGAAAGGGCCTTGGCAAAGTCTGGGTGACAGGTTAAAGGAATTCCAATTTCTTTCAATAGGCAGGAAATTTTGGTTTGACCACTTTGGTGAGTAATGTGCCTGGGAGCAAAAGCACACCACCTCGGTGGGCAAACCCCAGACAGAAGAAAGGGCCGGGGGACTTCCATGGGGGCACAGTGGTTAAGAATCCGCCTGCCAACGCAGGGGACACGGGTTCGAGCCCTGGTCCAGGAAGATCCCACATGCCGTGGAGCAACTAAGCCCGTGCACCCCAACTACTGAGCCTGCGCTCTAGAGCCCGCGAGCCAAAACTACTGAGTCTGTGTGCCGCAACTGCTCAGGCCCGTGCACCTAGAGCCCGTGCTCCGCAACAAGAGAGGCCACCGCAATGAGAAGCCTGCGCACGGCAAGGAAGAGTAGCCCCTGCTTGCCGCAACTAGAGAAAGCCCACGCGCAGCAGCAAAGACCCAACACAGCCAATCAATCAATCAATCAATAAATTTATTAAAAAAAAAAAAAGAGTAGCCCCCGCTCTCCTCAACTAGAGAAAGCCCGCTCGCAGCAACCAAGACCCAACGCAGCCAAAAATAAATAAATAAATTTTAAAAAGAAAAAAAAGAAAGAAAGGGCCAGGCGTCCTGCCGGGAGCACCAGTTTGGCACAGGAATAAAGCCAGTGTGTGGACTGAGAGGGGATGTCTCCAAGGCAAGAGGGGCAGGAAAGAAAGGGGTCACGAGTCAGCCGCTGCCTCGACTCCCAGGGACTCAGCAAAGACTGCGTCCCTTTGTTCCTGCCCGAAGCACCAGCCAAACCCATAGTTAAGTCCTGGGAGGACCATAAATTGACCACATTAGTGGTGTCCTCGCCCCTCCCCACGGAACTGGGATTTGTAATCCAGAAGCGCATCCTTCCCTCTTTAAAGGGACCATCTCCGAGGGTTGGTCCACAGCCACTTCCTTCAGGGCCTGCATATGCCAGACAGGCAGGAAAAACCTCCCAGGTCCCCCTCATCAACTTACTGTTTCATCTGCTCCTCTCAAAGCATCCGACTACCATATGCGTTCCGCGCACACGATGGGATTCAAAGCCCCTAATAACTACAACTAGCCTGCTTTGCAGTTCACAGCACATTGTCTCATACACTAACCCTTTCATCTTTATGACAGTCCTATGAAGAATTCATAATGGCCGCCTGTTTACTGTTTATTGAGTGCTCACTAAGTGCCCGGCGCTGTGCTGAAGCACCTGATTTAGTTCAGCAGTGCTGTGAGGTGGTAACGAGTCACCCCATGTGACAGGTCGTGAAAGCTGAGGGGTGCAGTGAAGCCAATTGCTGTGGATCAGAACTAACCTGGGGCTTTCAGGCGGGTGCCTGGCTTCACGTGGGAACAGGCAAGGCAGGAATGACCATGAACTAAGCTTATACCATGTGCCCCTTAACTCAGTGGGGAGCCAGGGGATGGATAGAGTGCACACACTATGTCCCAACAAACAGACCGCTAGTCAACTGTGCGATTCACACATTTTACAATTTATATCTGATGACTTTGGCAGAAGTAATAGGAGTCACGTTGCTGAGTCCCATACGTGTGTAGATTCTGATTCTGGTCTCGGAGTGCGGTATCGCCAGCTGCCCACATACGCAAAATTATTCATTTTTGCCCGAGAGAATACCGATGTCTCACAAACATTTGAAGAAACAGTCTCACCAACACAGCCCTTCAAATAGATTTGATCGGCTTTAACCCTCCAACACTCCTTTAAGGAACGTCACACTGTCAGGCTGACGAAGAAACCAAGCCCACCTAGGTCAACCAACCGAAGGTCACTAGGCCCAGTGAGGTTAGCCCCGGTTATCGCCACTTGATGCCCACAGCCCACAGCCCGACCGCAGGGCTGGGCAACACCGCCACCAGATGTAGGTTTGATAGCAGGTCAGTCCTTACAGGATGCCAACGTGGCCCCTCCAGTGACAGTTGACAGAGACAAGACAGCCAAAGCTAAGGCAGAGAGGTGTCCTGGGGAAGCAAGGTGTTAAATGGATAAAGGTCCTTCTGAAAGCTGGGGGACAACTTCAGCAACGCATTCCACCGTGGGCGCGCTTGAAGGAAGCCGGAGGTGAGGACCCCTAGCAGAGGCCCCCAAGGCTGGACCGGGCGCAAAGCACTCACCCTCAACCTGCTCAGAGCTCCTCTCTTCAAGTAACTGCGGTGTGAGGACCCCCTGAGACAAGGCCATCTGCAAACAGGTGACCTTACGCCAAACTTCTGGGCCCGTGGGAGAGATGAATGCAGTCGGATTTGTTTTCCTCATTCTGGAAACCTCCTTTGCTTCCAGTCCCTCCACGAAAATTCCATCACATTCCTTGCAGTTGGGAATCCAGCCCCATGGAAAGGGAGCAACACCTAGAAGAACCTGCCCAGGTCGGGCCCACCTGCACTGCTCAGCTGGCAGAGCCACCCACTAGGCTGGGACCAGGCCCCAGGGGAGTCGGGGAGGGAGCCCCAGACCTCTGCTCATCTGGGGCTCTCCTTCTCCCTACAAAGCCGGCCTAAGCTGCATCACTCTCCCCCTGTTTCAAACCATCAAAATATTTCCTCTCCCCGCCTCCCAGTACTTTATATCTTTCAAATGCTTGCAGGCTCATCAGGGCTCCCTTAAGCCCCTGGTTCCTCCCTCTACCAACATCTTAGCTCCCTGTACCAGTTTTTTTCTATAATTTAAATTTTAACCAAGATTTTTCTTATTAAAGGCAGTCCAGGATATTAAAAAAACAAGAAACCTTACTCATAACCCCAAGACCCCGCATCCTTGTTTGTTTCCTAGGGCTTCTTTCTAGCCCTCCTCTGGATTGGTGAGCTTTTTCCATGTTTTTGCTTTAAAATGTCCTCATTCCCTTCATCTTCCTAATCTCCAGGATCTGTTAGGGGGAGATTCCAGTTCCATCGGCACTGCACCTGGCCCCGCAGACACAGGCCTGGGTGCAAAGCCAGCCCTGCCGTTCATTTGGGAGAGACGGGCTGCCGAGCCCACTGCAGGCTGACTCTAACTGAGCTGCCTGTGCTTTGCAGCGCTGTAGACGGGCCAACAGGAGATAACACGCCAGCACCGGCCCCCGGCACCCAGTAAGCAAGCAATGGGAGGGAGCTATATTTAAAAGTAGGACCTGTCTGCAGCTGTGAAGAGGAAGCAGACAACTTCCAGGGCTGCTGCTCTGATGAGCTGCCCACACCCACTGGCCTCAAACAGTCTCTACCATCGTTAGCGTTCTGGGGGAAACCCGAATCCACAAGCTGCTGTGGCCCCTACGGCTGAATTTCCAGGAAACCCTTGATGAGTGACTCTCATCGCCCCGCCTGTCCTGTATGAGAGCATCACATCTGTCTTCCAAGGGCTCACTCGAAAAGCCTTCCCAACTCAACTGATTGGGGTCATCATTGGTCAGGGGAATGGGGTGGATTGAGGCAGGATGGGCTGAGATCCCTGAACACTGGGCCCACCACCCTGAGTGCCCATGACCTGGGAAAGCCCGTGGCCTGGCCAGAGGGGCCCAGGTGACCCTAAATCCTCACCCCACCGAAGGCCTGCCAGTAAGGAGACAGCAGCAAGGACTCAGGGGCTGGTTTCCAATGTCCGCCCCGTGCTGGTCCGTGAATGGCTTGCTCTCTCAGCTCCACTGTGCAGAGCCCCTGGGTTTTCTTGGTTTTCACCTGCCCAGAATAATCCTGCTATCAAGGAAGAAAGAAGCAGGGCAGCCTTTGTCTGCCTGAAACTCAGCCATCAGAAACTCCCCAGGGATCCCCAGGGGGTACGGGGGTTCTCAGGAGGATTGCCCCAGAAAATGCCTTACTCTTAGTGCTGGGGGGAACCGCCTGCACCCCAGAGACCCAGAACATGGGAACACACCGGCTTGTCTCCAGAAAGGCCTTGTATGGGAAACATGCACTGCCTTTTCAGACAGGCTGGCTCTGGCAGCCACTCAAAGTGTGGTCCCCGGACCAGCAGCATCACGGTCATCCAGGATTATTCGAAAGGCAGAATTTCAGGTCCGCTCCCAGACCTGCTGAATCAGAACCTGCTTTTTCACAAGATGCCCCGTGTGGCCCAGGCTCCTTCAAGTAGGGGAAGGGCACTGTGCCAGACTGTCCCCAGAGCAGGCAGCCCTTCCTGGGGCTTTCCTGCTTCTCCCGTGGGTGACCCTGGCTGTGCCCATCCAGATGAGCCTCAGGGGCCCCCGAGCCCGCAGGACTGCCGTTCCTCCGTGCTTCGCTGCCTGCCCCTTCTCTGAGGTCCTGGTTTCCCCTCTTTTGTGTAGGTCCCCCTTAGCTGTCCAATTATCTGCCCTTTCTTTCCTCTCTCTCTCCCTCCCTCTCTCCCTCCCTTTCTCCCTCTCTTTCTCCCTCCCTCCCCTCCTCCCTCCCTCCCTCCCTTCCTTCTGATTTGCTGCAGACTGAGAAACCACATCTCCAAGTGTGTTACAACTACATGCAAAGTAAAAGAAAGCAGGGTGCGAGGAAGGGGGACCCTGAGGAATTAAGTACAAAAGCTTTTGAGCCCAGAGTCTGATATCCAATCAGGCTGCTCCCAGCCGCCTTTGTGGGATGAACGCCTGGCTCTTCGAGTCACCTGGCTCACATCTACCTGGGGCCTCTCCAGAGCAGAAGAAAAGCACAAAGACCAGTCCCAGCGGGGAGGCAGATGTACAGACAGTTGAGCTGTGATAAGGCCGGAGCATGGGCAGAGCTGGCTCTAACAGGAGTGAGTGTGCAGAGCCGTGGGAGGGAGCCCCTGTCACCAGTGCAGTCCAGAGGTGCCGGGATGTCCCAGAAGGGGGGAGGGGGCCAGCTCCCACAAGGCATTCTGGGAGAGCTGTGTCTTCTTACGGGTAAGAGGGGCAACCCTCAAAGAGTGTGAAGCAGAGGGCTTCCCTGGTGGCGCAGTGGTTGAGAGTCCGCCTGCCGATGCAGGGGACACGGGGTCGTGCCCCAGTCCGGGAAGATCCCACATGCCGCGGAGCGGCTGGGCCCGCGAGCCATGGCCGCTGAGCCTGCGCGTCCGGAGCCTGTGCTCCGCAACGGGAGAGGCCACAACAGTGAGAGGCCCACGTACCGCAAAAACAAAAACAAAAACAAACAAACAAACAAAAAGAGTGTGAAGCAGAGAAGTGACATCAGATGGCTGTCTCAGAAAGACCCCTCGGCTTGATGTGCAGGATGGATTTAGGGGGGCAGTAGCGGGGGAGAGTGGAGTGAGCAGTGGGGAGCATGCAGCAGTCCTCACTGTGGAGAGATGCAGGAAGAGAGAAGGTGAGCTGGGAGTGGCCCTGGGGGCAGGTGAGCGCCAGCTTCACCTGTCCTGTGCACAGCCAGTGCTGCGGGGACTCACTCCTGGGAAATATCCTTCTTTTTCTGGTAAGAGGCCAACATCTTTACAGGCTGCAGGAGACCAGTTGGGTCTCCCCAACCACAACCTCCAATAGTTCTGTACATGGCGTCTGGAAGTTCATAAAGAAAGGGAAGGCGGCAGGGCAGAGCTGAGGGGCCATCCCCACCCCTACAGAGCACCCACTGTGTGCTCAGGGCCCCGCAAGACAGCAGAGGGGATGCAGAGTCAGGCAGCTGCTACCCAGGCTTTTGAGACGAGCAGGGAAATCCTCTTTGTCCCAAATGCCTGCAGTGGGAGTGCACTGCACCTGCCAGGGACTCCCACGCGGATTCAGAAGGAGAGAGAGCAGACGGTGCACCAAGCTCCCCCAGCCTCGCGCTCTCAGACTGGCTGCCGTAGCCCAGTGGTGGAAAAGACCTCAGATCGGGAGGTTTCAGCTCCACGCAAACTCTCCCACTGATGCCAGCAACCCAATGTGGAAACAAAGCAAGCCAGGCCCCGTGACCGCCCTCCAAAGGAACGTGCCAGTGGCAACCAGTTACTAGGCCGGGAGTGCTAAGGGCTTCAGCCACACTGAGGGCACAGATGCCAAGAGCCCACGAGTGACCAGGTAGAGAGGGACAAGCCTTGGAAAGCTTCTGCCCTGGCAAATGCAGCAGGGAACAATTCGGTCTACTGGAGCCTTGCTGGGCTCCTCCTGAGGAAGGTGGAGGGCAGCAGGGGCTGGCAGTGAGCTCCTGGGGTCAGACTGCCCTGGTTCAAGGCCCCGGTGACATCCTGTGCTGTGTGTCCTTGGGCGAGTTACTCTCTGGGCTTTGTCCAGGTGCTGCCAAGATGACAGGAAGACAGATAAACTCTCAGCTTATCCTTAAGCGCATGAGTAAGGGTTCACTTTTTTAGTTTTGGCTCATTAAGAGAAGGACCCTAATCCTGGGGTCTCCCCTTGGTCCTTTTGAAGTCGGCGCACCTTTGCTGGGTTTGGATAAGTACAGGCGGCTGGGGACTCACTTGGGAACAGGGGATGGAGCAAGTGGATCTGGGAATTTAGAGTTACCGGCTATCCATCCAGGAAGGAGGGGGAGAAGGGCATCCCAGGGGACGCCCGCCCTGAGCACACCCTGATGGAGGCGATGGGGAGGCCATAGGGCTCTTCTGATCAGGGGTGTCGAAATGAGCAAGGGTGGTTCTTTGCTGTGGTAATGGGGTGTCTCCCCTTGGCTCCCAACACCTCCTATAAAAGGCCTGATGGGCTGGGAAACTGGGCCAGAGGTGCCTCTGGAAACCTAGTTTGCCTGGGGATCCCCAGGAACCCTGTGGATCTTGGGGGACGGGTGCCCCCAAACAACCCGGGGTTTCCACCCCCAGACCCAGTCAGTCCTGGTGCAGCCCCGGTAGTGACCCACTCTCCCTCGACTCCCAAGCCCAGGAGCCAGGGAGGGAAATGGCCAGGGGGAGGCCCTGAGGGAGGGGGAGGTCAGGGCCTACAGGCCCAGTGGAAGTGGACTGTCGGGGGGACTCAGCCGTCCCTCCACATAGAAAGGAAAAGCACCTGGGCTGCCAGCCTCCGGGTCTTCAGAGCCTCCGCCCACAGCTTCCCTGCCGGTGGCCCCTTTCCAGTGTCCTTCCTCTGGGCTGGTACCACCTTAAATCCAGCAGCCCTGCTAGGGGCCTGGACCTGCAGCTCCCTCAGTGGAAAGAACCTGGGGCTGGAACTGGAGTGACCTAATTAAGGCTGTGACTGCACACCAAGTGGTCACGCGATCTTGGGGACAACCTGAGAAGGTGGTCACTTTCCTTTTTCCGCATCTCACTTACAGGCATGTGCCCTGTGTCACGCGGTTGGTGGCACTGCCGGAGGGGACTGCACAACCCCACCGAAGGCTCCTATTCCTGACAGCCCTGGGAGCTGGGAAGCTCCACTGGGGCCGTAATTAGGGACTCAGGGCAGCTCCAGAAGCAACGCTCAGGCCCCTCTACAGAGGTCAAGGATCCCCTGCCCTGCCTGTGGCCCTGGGTCCAGCTCTGGGGACTGAAGGAAGAAAGAAGTCAGCCACACTCAACCTTAAAGAGCGGACCCTGCTTTCCCAGGGCAAACACCTGGGAGGAGGGGGAGGGGAACCTTCTAAGAATCAACAATAATGGACAGACTGGAAATTGGGGGTTATGGGAGAGAGACTGTGGAGCGCCAACAGCCCAGCGAGAATGGGGTCGGGCTGGGGCAGCCAGCGAGAGAGAAGAATGCAGTAGCCAGCTGTGACCGGCCTTGAGGGTCAGCGTGAAGAGTCTGAACTTCGTCCCACGGTCCCCATCAGTAAAATGAGGGATGATGAAAGCACCATCTCACAGTGCTTACGATGTGTAAATGCCAAGAACGGTGCCTGCACACAGTAGGTGCTCTATACGCAGTGGCTCTTAGCAGTGGCTGTGCTCAATAAAGTTGGCCCTTGTAGGAAAGGGTGGGGGGAGTATGAACCATTTAGGGAGGGGACAGAGACCCTGTCACTGAGGCCAAGATGGACAGAGCTGCACAGGATCAGGGGCCAGCACCTCTCCAAGGCTGAGACAGAGCTCACCATGTCCCTGAGGGCGCAGAGCTGAGCCTGTCAGCAGCCAGATCTTGCTGGTAGAGGGTTGATGACCGGGGACCATGGTCCCAGGCACAGTGTTCAGTGAGAATTGCCAGGTGGGGCTGGGGGGCCCCGGGAGTTGCCTAATCCCAAGGCTAGGATCAACTACAGCCCTGGGGTCCCTTGCCATTCTGACCAGGAAGGGGCAGCAGGGCCGGCCTCAGGCATGTGACAGTTTATAAGTCCTGAACGACATGCTTCTACTTCCTGCAAACCTGATCTGAGCTGGCAGAGTGCTAAGGACATAGTGTCAGCCAGAGGCAGCCTTGTGTGGAGACAGACCACGCAGTCCTCGCCTCCAAAATCAAAGAATTTACCTTCATTCAGCAACACGGGGGGGCAGCTAGGCAGAGACTGAAAGAAAATAAAACCAGGCCTGGACACCCCCCAACACACACACCTACCCACCCACGACTTGTGCAAAGGCCTCCACACTGAGAGAAGGGCCATTAGCAGCAGAACATCAGGCAGGCACTGAAAGGAACGAGAGCCATCAGTGCAGGTGACGCGCACCAAAGATGGCGCTGGCCACATGCACTCCCGCCTCTCCACCTGGAGACCCTTCTAAAAGGAGAGGAAATCAGAGGCACTCGACTCATGATGATAAAGGGAATAAGGGAGGTTGGAAGGGGGGCTAGGGAGAAGGGGGAGGGTCCAAAGACTTGAGATGAAGGACACCTGCTTTAGCCACGGGGCTCAAGGAGGCAGACACCCAAGGCCAAGGTCTCTGTGCAACCAAGTTAGTTTTCATTTTCCGTTACATCTGGAGGGCTTTTGTTCTTTGTTTTTGTTTTTTGTTTTTGGCCTCACCACGCAGCTTGTGGGATCTTAGTTCCCAGACCAAGGATCGAACCCGTGCCCTCTGCAGTGGAAGCACAGAGTCCTAACCGCTGGACCGCCAGGGAAGTCCCTAAGCCCTTCCTGACCACAGCCCGGCTCAAACACACCTTGGACCAACTCTCAGAGGAAGTAACACCAAGGCAGCCCTTCCAGGGTGCAGAGTGTCACCCAGGGATCCCAGCTGCAGGGCACCAGCTGCCGGGCCCTCTTAGGTGGCAGGAGAAGCAGAAACATATGTTGCTCCTACTTAAGCAATAATCTTCCAGAAGCAACTCTGGGGTCCTAGAGCTCTGGGATCCCTCTGCCATCCACTTCTGCTTCTGCCTCTTCTTCCCCTGGGGGCTCCAGGTCTGCCCCAGCCAGTGAAACCACAGGCCACTGACAGGGAGAAAGGTCGAGAAGTGAGGAAAGGGGTGAGCAAGACCACCGACGACTCACAGGGCTCAGGATTCAGAAGATTCCAAAGCAGGTGCCTGGAATAGGGGCCGGCAAACTATAGCCTGCGGGCAGATTCTGCTCACCAGGCCTTACCCGGACACAGCCACGCCAGTTAGTTTAGGTCCCTTGATGTATCGTCTGCAGCTACTTTCGGTCACAGTGGCAGAGTTGAGCAGTGGCAACAGAGAACCTAGGGCCCACAAGGCCAAAATAGATTTACTACCTGGCCCTTTACGGACCAAGCTGGCCCAACCCTGGCCCAGAAGGAACTTTGACCGTCGTACAGTCTGACCCCCAGCCTTCCAAGAGCCTCCCAACCCTTCCTTGCTGCAAAACTCTCACTCCACGAAGACAGACCACACCTTCCAATGGAACTCCAGAGAAAGGGGCTTACCACCTTTGAGACCATTCTTTTTATTTTTCAACAACTCCAACCATGAGAAAGTTCTTTCTTCTCTACGCTGAACCAAGGCCGTGGCTTCCTTTCACTGAACCCTCATTACCCACCTTCTGCCCCCTGAGGTCGAGCAGATCCCCACAGACTTCAAACTCTCAGCCCCCATCCTCTGGCTCCAGGAGCCTCGGCCCCAAGGCCTTTGATCCTTTGAGGGCCTGAACCCCTTCCCAGTCCTGGCTGGCTGCTCCTCCCTGGCTTTGTCCAGAAAGACCACGACCCCCTGCCCTGAATGCAGCATCTTCACAGTGTCTGCTAGGCTACCCGGGGTTTCTTATACATGGGTGGTGGATGGCTTTTCCAGGATTTGCATCTTTCCCTGTCAAGCAGCATCATGTTAAATCCAGCCCATTGTTCAGAGTTCATAGAGCTTCTCGAGGGCAGAAACCCCTCCAGAGCAATCTGTATAATACCAGCACCTGGCATGTGCTTCACCGAATGAATGAGAAAACTGATGAATGAACAGCTCATAGACAGCGGGTGAGAAAGAGGCTCATCCTTCTCATCATCATGGTATCCCAGGAGCAGACATTAGCGAATGTGCACACCGCGCTGGCCACGGGAGCCCAGGGGCGGGAGCCCCGGGAAAGGGGTCACAGAAGGTCCGTGAGGCCTCGGAACCAAAGAAGGATTCAGTGCGGGACTTGGGTCTGCGTCTTGGCAGGCCATTGGGCACAGGTAGAGTTTCATCCTGCAGGATGGCACAGTCCACGCTCCAACAACTCAGATATCCCTGTATGTAGGCCTTCCAAGGACCATCTAGCATTTAGGACCAGGGGAGCCCTTCAATCACCAACACTGAAGGGACACAGAAGCAGGGGGAGGCTGCAGAGTGTGAGCCTGCAGGAGTGCACCTGATACACAGATATTCATGAAGCAGGAAGCTAATAATAGCAAGCTGTGTAAAACCTAGCGTGTGTGCTGGGATCCTACACGGAGTATCTCTTTCCCCAAGTCACGGACAGGCCTGGCGGCCACTAGCTCCAGAGCCTGAGACCTGATTCATTCGATACATCCTTAGAGATCACTGGTTCAGCCACGCCGTGAAACCACACACGGTGTAGCCCGTGTCCACCAAGCCCCCCAAATTCAATGGAAGATGGTATTTCTATCTACTAGTTAGTCTGGGGGGTGGGGAGGTATCACAGGGCTAAGAGTATAAATAAAGTTAGAGTCCCCTGGACCTTAACGCTTTGAAACTAGGCACTTAACTAATTTTGCAAGAGAGAAAGGACTTTTTTTTTTTTTGGCATTATGTAAGATTTTAATAAGTCACTCGAATTCTCACAAAATGTGATGCTCTGTAATAAGGAGGGTGGAGGAGGCTTCCCAGAGAAAGGAGGTAAGGAGCAAGGAATGAGGAGAAAGGAAACTCTCTGCCAAGATAAAACTGCCAGAAACAGTGGCACCTGCTTCCAGCCACCCCGACATCATACTCTGGGCAAAGAAAACCAGTGCTTAAACCTCTCTAAGAAATAGTTCCCAGTTACAGCGTCTTTCTGCCGGAGACCAAGGCCCCAAACAGAAGCCGGCCTGGGTTCTGGCTGACTGCCCGCCAGGAATTCAGACAAGCCCTGGGTTCTCCTGCCCCACCGTCAAGCAGAACAGTCAAAGGTGCAAACTCCAGTGCAGGTGAGGGAATTTCAACTCTAAGGTGGGTCACCGTGCACTAAAGACACAATCAGGAGAGTCAGAAGCCCTCGCCTTTCTCTAAGGGGGAAAAAAATCACTGAACTAACTTCCAGTTACTTCCATCCACCTTTCCCTGTGTATAAGGCAATTCGCTCAAAAGACACAGATAAAGATCCACCTCCCCAGTAAACCTCCTTAACGGGGCTCCCTTCACCCCTTTGGCAAATTCCCAGCCCTCCAAGTCCACACCCCTTCCTCCCTCCCTCAGAGAAAAGTCTAGGGAGGAGAAGAAGAAACTGGGGGTGGGGGAGATGAGAAATGAAGAGTTCCAGGCAGCCCTGCCTTTTCGGGGTTCAGCAGTGATGGGGAGTCAAGTCCTGGCAGGGCATCCATGATGTCATCATTTCCGATTCTGATAAAAAGACAACTTTCCCACAGCCAAAGGCTCGTCTCCCCACCCTCTCTCTGGGGCATTGAAACACAAGCTTTTACTATGCTGCAAGAACATCACAGCTGCATTTTAAGATGCTGTATTTGGGTCCACCCTTAAGTGGCTGCCCTCATTACCTCCCTTTGAAAGGGACCTCTGGATAAGCCCAAGGTAATTAAAATTTCCTGTCTAACCTTCACCGCTCCACCAGCTCGTATTACAGCCCTGGACACACATGGTAGAGTCAGTTTCTCTGGGGCCTTCTCACTCTTCGTTTAAAATCAGGCCACTATTCTCTTGGCCCAGCCTATCCAGTAACACTCTTGGAAACGGAGAGGGAACTTTCTCTGGTGACGCCTCTGGCTTCCCACACTCATTAGAAAATTCTCTCTCTTCTACAACACACCAGGCTCATTTGTAGTAGGTCCCAACAATACGAAGGCAAATAAATGACCCCCCCGCTCCAAGAAGCTGATGTGTTCACAGGCTGGAAAGGATCCAGGGTTTTTTAAACCTTGAAAATGTAAGAGATCCCTAAGTGAAATACTTTTAAATAGGAAAATCAAACTGCAAAGATCAAAGCACGTTTTGCAGTGTCTGCATAAATCTATATAGCCCCGGGCAAAAAGAACAGGCGTACTTTGTTCTGGTCAAGTCAGGTTCTGAGTGAACTCTAAGGCGACATCAGAATCTGGATCTAGAAACAGATTAAAAGTGAAATTCTTGCTGAAAGTAAGTGCACTCCTGGCACAAGTTGGGGGCTTTCTATTGGTATTGTTTTTTGTAGTTAGATGGCAACTCCATTTGAAATAGGGTCAGGCTTTGAGAAGACTGATCCCCCTTCTGTTGAGGGTAGGAATCATTCTGGCTTTGGTTACATCTCAGACCTCCTAAATTACCTGAACAATCTAAAGTGGTTAAGATTCTGACATGTCATGATGCACACAGACAGAGCACCTCTGCCCAGGGGCAGTAATGGGTTGAAGAGGGTCCCCCCACCCCAAAAATTCACAGCCATCTAGAACTTCAGAATGTGACCTATTTGGAAATAGGATCTTTGCAGATATAATAAATTGAATTAAAATGTCATTCTGTGGAATTCCCTGGCGGTCTGGTGGTCAGGACTCAGCATTTTCACTGCCGTGGCCCAGGTTTGATCCCTGGTCAGGGAACTAAGATCCTGCAAGCCACGCAGCATGGCCAAAAAAAAAACAAAACGAAGAAGTCATACTGGATTAGGGTGGGCCCTAAATCCAAGGACTAGTGTCTTTACAAGAAGGCCATGTGAACACACACACACACACACACACACACACAGGGAACACCATGTGACTATCAAGACAGGGACTAGAGTGACGCGTTTGCAAGCCAGGGATGCCGAGAATTGCTGGCAACCATCAGAAGCTAGAAGAGGCATGGAAGGGTTCTTCCCTAGAGGCTTTGGGGCAAGCATGGCCCTTCTGATACCTTGATTTCAGAGTCCAGCCTCCAGAACGGTAAGAGAATACATCTCTCTTGTTTTAAACCACCAGCTTGTGCTCCTTGTTACAGCAGCCCTAGGACACTCATCCACTCACTCAGAAGTAGAACGAGTAAGTCCCCTCAACAGAGCCCTGGGGGCAGTCCCAGGGGGACCAATTACCCACCAAGCGGCCACATCCCCACTCCACAGCTCAAGCTGCAGGTGAAATCAGCTTCAAAGGAGAAACCAGACATTGCAAAGTGTTTGTAAATTATTTAACAAAAAGGACAACATACAATTTGCACATCCACCAAAATTATGGCTGTGAAAATTAGTGCCTGAAACTTACTGGTCTCACCACGCACGGGCCAAGCATTGAGCTAACTGCTTCACATACATGAATTTATTTAATCCCCACAATAAACTCACAAGGCAGGTACTTTTCTATCCCCACTTGACATAAGGGGAAACCGAGGCACAGAGCTTTTCAGTAGTAACCTTCCCAAAGTAACCTTCCAAGTAGCAAGTGGTAGAGTTGGGGTCTGAACCCAGGAAGCCTGGGTCCAAGTTCATGCTCTTAACAGACTCACACACTGCTTCTGCAATGGATAGAATGTGGAAAGCATGAAAAACAAGTTGAGATTTTTCGCATGATTTTTTTAAATTTATGCATAAAAACCAAAGGAAAAAGAAAAAGACACATTTCAGTTGGGGGCAGATGTGTGGCAACGAGCAGCTGCTGACCGGACAGGGTGAGGGCAGAGTGACACACCCACAGGGCAGGGAGACAAGTCAGGGAGGAGTGGGCATGCCCAGGGCTTCTCCAGGAAGAAGAGGCACCACAAAGGGATCCGCTTGCCCAGCCCTCAGAGAGTGGCCAAAGCGTGCTCAGAAAAGTTTCGATGCAAGAGTGTGCGTGGGGAGGGGGATGTGAGAAAAATTAGGTTTTCAAGAGGACCTACCCAGATGTAGGTTTTTTTTTTTTTTAATTTTGTTTAAGTCATGCCGTATTTTTTAAAAGTCAAGTAGGACAGCAGGAAGAGGAAAATATGAAAGAGGGCCAGCAGGAAAGCTGGGCTGGGCTGTGAGCAAAGCTGGGACCTCATCAGCTCATCAGCTGCGGAGGACCGGCTACAGGACAGGTGGTACTGCCGGGTCAACGGGTGGCAAATCCCCAAATGCCAAGCCCCACAGCAGCCTTCCCGGGTAGGAGGGGGCCCACAGCCTACCGCAGCCTGGGCTAGGGCAGTGGGTGCAGGCAGCCCCCAGGGCTGGCGAGATCGGCAGAGAGGATCCTGGAGCCAGCTGGCCGCCTGGAGGGAGCTCAGGGTAGCAGGACGGCAGAGAGACCAGGGGGTGGCAGGGGGGCTGGTCTGACTTAGCGACCACAGGGGGCCCTCCATGAGATGAGATGAGATGAGAGTCACGGCCACGTGCCAGGCAACAAGGATGGATGAGGACTAAAAGCAGAGCTGTGTCAGAGACGCCCAAGTGACAAAATCTCCCGGACTGGGGAGCCCCTGACCCTGGTGGGGTGGGGAGAGCAAAGTTTCAGCTGCCTCCCAGGTGAGGAAACTGGGTGGAAGCACCTGAGGGGAAGCCCATCGGGCTCAGCTGGAGGAGGCTGAGTCTGGAAGCTCAGGGGGGGACCGGGTGTGGGTAGCATGGCAGCCTGAAGGCTCGGCAGGGCGGGAAGGGTTCTAAACATGGACATGGGGCCTGGAGCCAAGGGAGGGGGGGGACGGCCTTCAGCAAAAGGCCCCCGTTCCACGTCACATGCTGACTTGGCACTGGCCACCCCCTCCTCTCACTCAGTTCTCACCAAACCCTTGAAAGAAAGGGTTGCTCCCGTTTTACAGATGAAAAGACAGAAGTGGTTAAGCAACTTGCCCTTGATCACAGCTAATGACCCTGGAATGAGGGGGCTATAGCCCCACCTTCCTCAAACTCATGATGGATAATTGGGTCTCTTTTTTTTTTTTTTGGCTGCATTGTATAGCATGTGGGACCTTAGTTCCCTGACCACGGATGGAACCTGTGTCCCCTGCAGTGGAAGCGTAGCATCTCAACCACTGGCCCACCAGGGAAGTCCCAAGATAATTGGGTCTTGATACTAGGTTTAAGGGGTGGGGGAGCCTTTCCAAACCACTGTTGGGGGAAATACCATTCCCCGAGTGGCCCCTGCCCCTGGCAGCCACAGCAGCTACCTGCCCCTCATGGGAAGGTGGTACTCCTACCAGCAAGAAACTAAGGCTTCGAGGGACCATGTAGCCTGCCCAGGGTCACAGGTCCTAGGCCCTGTCTGACCCTATGCCTGTGAGGCTCCTCCTGCCACACTGGTGTCTCCAGCCACCACTTGGCCGACTGTAACTGGATCAGTCTTGCCTCCCCTGCCTTCTAGGACATGGGGGGAAATCCCCAGGAAGGATTCTTTGCAATTACTCATGCCTCAGATGCCACTGCCTGATGACCGGAGCTGCCAGTCCTGCCTCAGGACACTGGAGGCTGAAGGCCTGAGTCTGCCCACAGTCAGGTCCGGGATGGAGCTGTGAAGGTCCTTCACATTGAGCAGCACAGATCCCCCCTCCTCAGCAAGAGCCCCACTGCCAGTCCCCCTGCTAGTCTCTGCAGGGGTAGGGCACGTGGTTCAGGCCTGGCCAACCAGAGCAGCGGGCTGCCCTGGCCACAGCAGTTGGCTCAGAGCCAATAAGAAGCAATAGTAAAGCTACAAAAGACACACACATGGTAAGGTCTTTGCTGTGGTTACTCTTCCCACTGGACTTGCTGGAGCTACTGTGGCCACACTGCCACCACCAGGGATAAGCCACCTGAGAATGGGGACAACACAGGGAGGAAGCTGGCTTAAGAAAAAGAAATTAAGCTCTGATGGCATCATTTGAGCTCCCTGATCCAGCCATACCTGACACCAGTCCTTTTTTAGTTTTATGAACCCATTAATCCCTTTTTTGTTTATGCCAATTTTGGTTGCAAGTGACAGAAAACCCAACCTAGACTTGTGACTGACACAGTAGCTCTGGAGGAAGAAGTCTCGTGCTCAGGCTGGGCTGCCAGCTCTGTGGGACCCCAGACCACACACTGCCTTCCCTTTAGCTTGACCCTCTTCCGGTATCTGTTTCCTCGCCAACGCCACCTTGCTTGGTCTCCCAAGGCCCTCTGATTGTGTGGACTCCCTTTATTACTCTTAGGCAGCCAACAAACAAACAAACAAACATCCTTTCAACGATTGTTCTGCAGAAAAAAATAATAGTAATAAAAATAAATGAAAGAAATCTGAATCACCCCAAAGTGATTGGAAGAAGAAGGTCCCCAAGATGCCCTCTCTGAAGCCAGCTGGACTGGGAGGAAGTGCTGGGACCTGGGAGCAGCCAGAGGGGGAGCAGTATGCCAGGAAAGGCATAACCCCAAATAAATCAAAGGGGCTGTGACGCACCATTCACTTTTCTGTCTCTGCCCCAGTGCATTCTTTTGCTTCAACTCAGCCTTCCTTAATGGCCCAAATTATACCTATCGGGTGTTAACACCAGAGATCAGTGCCTGGAAGCCAGGGACGCGGAAATCAGGGTGTCAGGGAAGCGGAGAAGATGCGGAGGCTCCGGGTACCAGCCTCTGCTGACCTCCGCGCAGGGGCTGGGGCTGGACAACAGCCCAGCCTCAGGAAGGGGCCCAGGCTCCCGCCACACAGCGCCGGCCAGAGCGCCTTTAAATAGAACCTCCACGCGGGAGGACAAACACATTCCAAGCGCATTTTAAACCGCCCCAAGCATGACCTGGCCGGCGGCCTCCGCTCCCCCAGGCATTTTTCCGGTCTTGGCCCAATTCTGGAACTAATATTAATAGCTCAGTTAGGAGCTTACGGTGTGCAAAATACTTTATGGCCTTAAAAGGCAGGGATGATTACTTCCCCCACTCTCTAGATGAAGAAACTGAGGCCCAGGGAGCTGGCAAGCTCCAAGGCCGACTACCGGGGGTCTCTCTACGCTGCCTCCACCACCCGATGGGGCTGACACGGCAGGACCGGAATGAGCCCCCGCCGGACCAGCTGCCACCTGCCTTGTCCGGTTCCGGAAGGGCGCCTCCTGCCCAAGAGGCAAGAAGGGGGACAACAGCCAAGGCGACGCTCCCAAGAGGCTCCCTGAACGTGCTCGCTCCAGGAACGTACTGATCTTTCGTGAAGAGTTTAACAAACTCCCAGTTCTCAGGCTCTGTTGGTACATCCAACCCCGCGCGGCAGCCAAGGATAAGTTTCCTCCTTTGTTTTAAAAGATAAAGGACAACGAGGCTAATTTCTCCCTCGGGAGATAAAGTTAAAGTTGGCAGGTGAGGCGCGGCGCGTCTCCGTTTCCTAGAAGTTGCGCCCTGGGCAAATCTCGGAGCGGGCCCGCAGAGGGGGCGGGACCCGCCGTCCGGACCCGGGAGCCCCGGACTCGGGCTCGGCTGCCCGAGGGGAGCTTCTGACCTCGGTCACGGAGAACGGCGGCTCCTGCTCTCGGTGTCCCAGCCCCGCTGGATCCCCCGCACCGCGCCGGGATCGGTCGGGGCGCGCTGGATCTGGGGGGCGTGGGGTTAAATGCTAAAGACACTCCTGGAATCCCTGCACTATCCCATCCTGTGCCCCCCCCCACAAGCGGGGCCCGGGACTCCCAGCCAGAAAGACCAACCCACCGCCACCTCCCCCTCCCTCCCGGGCTCAGGGTCCCCGGGGGCGCACGGCGCAGGACGCGGCGGAGAGCTTACAGTTTGAACATGCTCTCCAGGTCCTTGATGAGACGGCGGCTGAACTCCGGGAACTCGGAGTAGGGATGGAAGACCTTGCAGCGGCGGGGTCGCGCCGCGCCCTCGTTGATAACCAGCCGTCGGTTCAGCTGCGCGCTCAGCTCGGCGTCGGCTCTGGTGGTGGGCGCCCAGGCAGATGGCTGCGGCTGGGGCTCGGGGACTGGGGCGGCTCGGGGCGCAGGCTGGAGCCCGCCGTCCACCTCCTCCCAATGCAGTCGCTGCTGCAGTTTGCTCGCCAGCTTCTCGCTGGCCATGGCCGCGGTGGATCCGGGGACGCGGGGAGTGGGCTGACAGCGCGTTGCTCGCCGACTCGCGACTCTGCGACACTTCGCCAAGACGGCGGGGACCCGGAGGTTGGGTGGAACCGTGGGCGGGGGCGGGGGAGGGCGGCGGGCGGGGCGGAGCCGCGGCTTTAAGGAGGCGCTGGGGCTTGGGGACCGCCCCCCCCGGCCAGAGGCCACAGGTGTCGGCGCGTCCCGGGGACGTCGACCCGCTCTCCACTACCCGGGGCTCCAAGACCGGGAGCTGAGCGCCTCCCGGGACGAGGAGTGGACCCTCGGATCAACTCTGACTTTGCCGCCCGCTCCCAGGGAGCCCAGGGACCTTGTGGTCCCCGAGGGAACGGCACCGGGAAAAGTTTCAGTACCGTCTGGCGGTTCCTTTCTCGTCCCCCAGAAGTGCCCAGACTGGAGCCGCTCGCGGCGGGGGACAGACTGGGGGTGGGGGGAGCCAAGCGCCTCCGGATGACACCTACGCGTCCCCAAGGCTGCGGGTGGCACCCAGTGGTCGCAAAGGGCTGGGTGAGGGAGGCGCCCGCAGGGAGCGCGGGGAAGGGGAAGCTGAATTTCACTCACTGAAAAGAAATGTTTCCAAAACATACTAAAAACAAATAAGCAAACCGAAAAAAGAACAATCAAGGGAGACAAACTCGTGGCTCTCCTGGTGGTAAGATACCAGCGCCACTTCGGGGGCTCTGGCTTTTTCTGTTAAGCACAAGAAAGAAAAGAAAAAGAAGCTTGAAAATAAAGAAATAAATCAGCCTTTTTAACAAGAGGGTAAAAACAAGTACAGCCGTCACTGCCCTAAGGATGGCTGTTACGTCAGCCAAGCCTTGAGAAGAATCTTGTAAACACTGATCTGCCCCTACTGGGATGCACTCTGTTCTGACTGCCTCAGGGACTGCTGACCCAGGGCAGGTCTGCACCACCTGGCTGTGGGTGCCTGAAACCCAGGACCAGCCCTTGGCATGCAGGCATGTAAGGCCCGCAGAGGTCCTGCCAGGGGTTCTGAGCATGTGTAGAGGCCTAGTGGAAAAAAATATATATATATATATATTTTTTTAATTAGGGAAAATATTATGTTTTTAAATAAAGTGATCAAATAGAATCTTTTTAACATCGCTACTAAACAGTTTTATTCGGTTTTATAAATGGCCCTTTTACATCAGATTTAATGCTTGAAATGGCAACTGATGGACCCCTTCAAATACACCACAGGACGCTACCCTTCCTGACCTGGTGATGGTGACTAGATTTGCTTTTTTTGTCATTTGTGAGCACTTTATGTGACATTATTTCACACACATACACCAAAAAAAGAGATTTAAAATTCTTAACACTCTACATCAACAAGACACTTTACATGAATAGGTATTAAAAAATGTCAGCAACCGTTTTACATGCTAAAATTGACCACAGTTCACATTAAATTTAAAGACTCTAATAGCTCTTCCTTTTCTTTCATTTATGATTCAAGCATAATGTTGAAAATTCTCATGTTCATGAGAATGGATTTTGAATGCAATTCGACTTTTTCATTTAAGTGCCTCCAAATGAGAAAGAGCTTTTTTTTTTAAAAAAAAAAACAGCTTTATTGAGGTACAATTGATATACAAAAAACTGCACAGATTTAATGTACACAATTTGATGCACTTGGACATGTGCAAACACCCATGATACTATCACCACAATCAAGGTAATAAACATTTCCATCACCTCCAAAGGTTTCCTTGTGTCCCTTTGGTTTTTGTTTTGGCGATTTTTTTGATGAGAACACTGCACATAAGGTTTACCCTCTTAACAAATTTTCAAGGACACAAAACCATATTGTTAACTACAGGCTCTGTGTTGCACAGTGGATCTCTAAGGAAGCACTTTGGAGTAACATACATGTGGAATACGAGCTATCCCCCAGGTACCACTCAAAAGGCACATCACCTACAAGGGGCAGAGTTTGGGGGCTGTGCCCACCAGGCATCCCCAAGCCTTTCTGCCCTGAGGTAAGAGTGGAGGAGGGAATGCCTCCTAACCCCTGGCACCAAAGCAGCAGGTACTCAGAACGCTCACCAGGCCACACCTGGCCACCCCTAGGGAGAAAATTTCAGTATCTCACTAGTGACCCAAAGTGAGGTACAGTCACGCCAAGATTGGAAACCCCGCTTCCCACCTCCCTTTTTCCAGTGTTCAGCTGGGTGCTTGACAAAGAGCTCAAAACAAGATTACTGAATGATGGGCCAAGATCAGTACTACTGTGCAAGTACGACCCATGCTTTATACAATACATTTCTATGTGTAGAAAAAAAAACTGAAGGGAAAGAGACTAAATCATTAACAGTTGTAAATGCTAGGAGTCAAACCATTTTCATCAACTATTTTAGTTCTCAGTTCCCTGACTTTTCTACAATGACTATGTAAAACTATTATACCAGAAGACAAATGTTATTGCTTGCAGTGGTGAAGTATGAGAGGATGGATATTTTAGCTGTAGAGCAGGCGAAAGTATCGGGTTGGCCACAAAGTTCGTTCAGGCTTCTCCATAAGATGGTACAGAAAATCCGAACGAACTTTTTGGCCAACCCAATATTTTTGCCCGTGTCATCCCATGAGCATGTTTATTTCACTAACATTCCTCTGGGATGGCTATAAGAGCTTTTGCATTTCATAGGGAAAATCAAACGTGTTTTACCTGCAAGACTTCTTTTTCAGTTCTCTATTGCTGTGTAACAAACCATCCCCAAACCTATGGCCCAAGCAACAAATCTACTTTGCTCGTGAATCTGCAACTTGGGCAGACACTCTCTTCTCTGATCCACTTGGCGTAGGCAAGGGCAGCTCTGAGGCTGGGGTCGAGAACCATCTGGAGATTCATTCCCTCCCAGGTATGGGATTAATGCTGGCAGATGCTTGGCCCTTGCTTGGAGCTGTTGGCTAGAACACCTACACGTGGCCTCTTGATACGTCATGCGCTTCCTCACAGCATGGTCACTGGGTTCCTAGGGTGGGCTTGCAAAGAGGGAGAGTCAGGTAGAAGCCGTATCACCTTTTATGAAGTAGGCTCAGACATCCCTTAGCTCAACTTTACTGGTCAGAGCAGTCATGAAGGGGAGAGAACACAATTCTCCACCTCTCAGTGGAGGAGTGACAACGTCATCGAAGAATAGCGTGTGAGATGGGATGTGTACCATTGTGGCCATCTTTGGAAAATACAGTTTGCCAGTCCTCCCTCTGAAAATCCCTAAAGGCTTGAGTCTATTGTGGTTCTGTGGCATCCAGACAAGAACAGGTATGTCCTTCAGCCCGGATGTGTTGGCACAATTCTCTGGGCCCTCCAGAAGTGCGGACCTGCAAGTCGCAAAGAAGTCGGAATGAAATGAAGTCCAGAAAGGGAAAAGCCCTTCCAAGAGGGCAGAAACCTGGGGCTGCGGCCATCTCTGGAGGCATTCAGTCTTATCTTCACATTATCAACTTCTTTAACGAGGCAAAATCTCAGGGCTTTGATATGTTTTAGAGGAAATGGTTTTGTCCCTTAAAAATGAGGTAAATGTTAGTGCCAGGTGCTCTTTCTAAGTCTCTTCACGCCCTAGCTCACTGAATTGAGAATATTCTAAAATTAAAGAGTGGAGGCAGAATCAAGATGGCGGTGTGGGTAGACGTGGAGTTAGCGTCTCCCCACAACTAGGGCACCTGCCGGCCGCTGTTGGGGGACTCTGACGCCCAAGGAGATGGAAGAAACCCCACAGTGCACGTAGGGGTAGGATGTAGAGGGACTGAGGCGGGAGGAGAAGTGGAGGCCAGACAGGATCGGCATCCCTGAGGCTGGGGAGACCAGCAGGTGGGAGGGGGCCTCCGGGAGGAGCAGAGCGGGAGAGGCGTGGAGGGCAATTGCCCCAACCACTCGAGCCCAGAAAGCTTGCTGGGCTCCCAGGTGAGGTCCCCTGCCCTCTGAGACCAGGGCTGGGGGGCATGCCTGGGCCCCTTCTGTTCCTTGAGCCTAAGCCCCACCCCCCCAGGCCCCCAGGGCCTTTTCAAGTCCTGTGGGTCCTGAGCATTGGCCCCGCCCACCACCCAAACCTCACCCTTGCTTAGGCCCCGACCTCCACAGCCAAGGCCTTTTCCTCCTCCTTTTTTTTTCTTTTTTTTTTCCCTTTTTTTTTTCCCCCTCCTCCTCTTCTTTACTATTGTGGTACTGTTGCACCTTCTGGTTGTTGATTCAGCTATATTTTTATTTTTATAGTCTTCCTAGTCTAAATTCATTTTTTACTTTATTTTGTTGTTGTTGTTGTTCTTTTGCCGCCCCAGGCAGCTTGCAGGATCTTGGTTCACGAGCCCGGGGTCAGGCCGAAGCTCCTGCGGTGGGAGCTCTGAGTCCAAACCACTGGACTAACAGAGAACCTCAGACCCCAGGGAGTATTCACTGGAGTGAGGTCTCACGGAGGTCCTCATCTCAGCACCAAGACCCAGCTCTACCCAGTAGCCTACAAACCCCAGTGTGGGAAGCCTCAGGCCAAATAACCAGCAAGACAGGAACACAATCTCACTCATAAAAAAATAAATAAAAAATGAGACGGCAAAAAAATATGTCACAGATGAGGGAGCAAGGTAAACACCGACAAGACCAAATAAGTGAAGAGGAAATAGGCAATCTACCTGAAAAAGAATCCAGAGTAATGATAGTAAAGATGATCCAGAATCTCGGAAATAGAATGGAGGCACGGATTGAGAAAATACAAGAAACGTTTAACAAAGATCTAGAAGAACTAAAGAAAAAACAAACAGAGATGAAGAACATAATAACTGAAACGAAAAATACACTAGAAGGAATCAATAACAGAATAACTGCGGCAGAAGAATGAATAAGTGAGCTAGAAGACAAAATGGTGGAAATAACTGCTGAGGAGCAGAATAAAGAAAAAAGAAAGAAAGAATCGAAGACAATTTCAGAGACAACACTGGGACTACACTAAACGCACCAACATTCAAATAGGGGTCCCAGAAGAAGAGAAAAAGAAAGGGTCTGAGAAAATATTTGAAGAGATTGTAGTTGAAAACTTCCCTAACATGGGAAAGGAAATAGTCACCCAAGTCCAGGAAGCACAGAGAGTCCCATACAGGATAAACACTAGGAAAAACACAAGACACAAATTAATGAAATTAGAACACTACATAACACCACACACAAAAATAAACTCCAAATGGATTAAAGACTTAAATGGAAGAGCAGACACTATAAAACTCGTAGAGGAAAACATAGGAAAAACACTCTTTGACATAAACCACAGCAAGATCCTTTTTGACCCACCTCCTAGAGTAATGGAAATAAAAACAAAAATAAACAAATGGGACTTAATTAAACTTTAAAGCTTTTGCACAGCAAAGGAAACCATAAACAAGACAAGAAGACAACCCTCAGAATGGGAGAAAATATTTGCAAATAAAACAACAGACAAAGGATTAATCTCCAAAATATACAAACAACTCATGGAAGTCAATATCAAAAAAATCAAACAATCCAGGTAAAAAATGGGCGGAAGACCTAAATAGACATTTCCCCAAGGAAGACATACAGATGGCCAAGAGGCACATGAAAAGATGCTCAACATCACTAATCACTAGAGAAATGCAAATCAAAATTACAATGAGGTATCACCTCATGCTGATCAGAATGGCCATTATCAAAAAATCTAGAAACAATAAATGCTGGAAAGGGTGTGGAGAAAAGGGAACCCTCTTGCACTATTGGTGGGAATGTAAACTGATACAACCACTATGGAAAACAGTATGGAGGTTCCTTAAAAAACTAAAAATAGAACCACCATATGACCCAGCAATCCCACTACTGGGCATATACCCTGAGAAAACCGTAATTCAAAAAGAGACATGTACCACAATGTTCATTGCAGCCCTATTTACAATAGCCAGGACATGGAACCAACCTAAATGTTCATCGACAGATGAATGGATAAAGAAGATGTGGCACATATATACAGTGGAATATTACTCAGCCATAAAAAGAAACGAAATTGAGATATTTGTAGTGAAGTGGATGGACCTAGAGTCTGTCATACAGAGTGAAGTAAGTCAGAAAGAGAGAGACAAATACCGTATGCTAACACATAGCTATGGAATCTAAAAAAAAAAAATGGTATTGATGAACCTAGTTGCAGAGCAGGAATAAAGAGATAGACATAGAGAATGGACTTGAGGACGTGGGGTGGGAGGGGGAAGCTGGGGCAAAGTGAGAGTAGCATCAACATATATACACTACCGAATGTAAAATAGTTGGCTGGTAGGAAGCAGCAGCGTAGAACAGGGAGATCAGCTCAGTGCTTTGCGATGACCTAGAGGGGTGGGATAGGGAGGGTGGGAGGGAGGCTCAAGAGGGAGGGGATATGGGGACATGCGTTTGCATATGACTGATTCACTTTGTTGTGCAACAGAAACTAACAGTATTGTGAAGTAATTATACTCCAATAAAGATCTATTAAAAATAAATAAATAAATAAATATAAATAAAATTAGAGAGTGATGATGGTTTTACAACTCCATGAATATACTAAAAACCATTAAATTGTACACTTCATAAAGATGAATTTTATGACATGTGACTTATATCTAAATAAATCTGTTATTTTTTAAATGATGACAATAAGCCATTACTTATTAACATGAATAATATAATTGAGAAGAAAAACATTGTTTTACATGTCTTTATTTATTTATTTTTTGCGGTACGCGGGCCTCTCACTGTTGCGGCCTCTCCCGTTGCGGAGCACAGGCTCCAGACACGCAGGCTCAGTGGCCATGGCTAACGGGCCCAGCCGCTCCACGGCATGTGGGATCTTCCCGGACCGGGGCACGAACCCGTGTCCCCTGCATCAGCAGGCGGACTCTCAACCACTGCGCCACCAGGGAAGCCCCATTTTTGCATGTCTTTACTCTCTGCCTCAATAGAAGACACTTGGATATCACATCTGCTTCTACATTTGATTTGCTGCAATTTGTTGCTTTGTTTGCAGTATGTGACGAAAATCCAGGCTTCCGCAGATGTCTGGGAATTTAGTTGGATATATAATTGGAAAAGGGAGGAGTATTTGTTCAGTCTTTTCAGATAATTGGTTATCATTTTTCTTTGTTACTACACCAAAACTGCGAAGTGATAGTTTCCTGAAGTTTAAATGCAACATGGAAAGTGGAAGCATCCAAACCAGACTCTCCAGACTCTGTTACACTGGAATCCATCACTCCACCTTGCACGTTTAATGGGGCCTTGAGTTAGGCATAACTTTGTACCTTTATGCATTGGTCATGTTGACACATTTCACTTATATGATAAAGTCCAAAATTCTAACTTTTGCTTGGAACTCAAGTGTTTTGTTTTTCCTGGTTTTTTTTTTGTTTGTTTTTTTTTTTGCGGTACGTGGGCCTCTCACTGCTGTGGCCTCTCCTGTTGCAGAGCACAGGCTCCGGCTGCGCAGGCCCAGCGGCCATGGCTCACAGGCCCAGCCGCTCCGCGGCATGTGGGATCTTCCCGGACCGGGACACGAACCCGCGTCCCCTGCATCAGCAGGCGGACTCTCAACTACTGCGCCACCAGGGAAGTCCTCAAGTGTTATTATTGATAGCAAATACTACCAATTGTTTCCAGAAGGCCCTCAATTACTTCTTCCTTTTCTCCAGGGATGTCTCCTTGAGGGCAAGTTTCAGGTCTTTATTTTTATTTGGGAAACCCTTAAAGTGACTCACCTGTCTGTCCCCAGGCTGGCTGCATCTTCCGCAAGGGAAAGCCCACAGGCACTACCTAAGTGGGGTTTCTCACCTTTCTCTCTAGGCCAGGCAGTACAAAAAGAATCCCTAACCACTCCTTGCCCTGCACAGCTGCCAGAGAAATTCCTGGCAGAGAATCAGGCAGAAAAGCTGGGCAGCATTTTAAACCTCAGACTTCAGGCCCCTGAGTGGACCTAGAGGCTCCGACCCCCAGGGGAGGCCTGGTCCCCAGGCCCCTGTGGCTCCAGGCATCCACGTCTGTGGCCTTGGAGACTTGCCAGGGAGCTCCCAGGGGTGTCGATGAGCTCAGACCCAAGTTCCCTGGGTGGCCTCAGCTCCCTGTCTGCTCAGAAAGCAGAGACACTGGGCTGTAGTAGATGCTGCTGAAAGCGAAAATAATTCACTTTCCTATTTCTCACCTGATGGAGCAGCAAAGAACTATGAGTGGGCGAAAATGAATTCTACAGGGTTGGAGGAGAGGCAAGCCAGACCCTCCCATGGCTCTAGGGACCCCTGGCTGTGACTGTCAGATCACCCACCCTGCGCTCTCTTCTCCCTACCACACCCATCAGGGCTGGCCTTCCCTCCCCCTGCTCACCTAGTCAATCAAGTCTTGGTTCCACCCCCTGAAGCCGTTCAGATCTCTCCCCTTCTTCCTTGAATCCAGCCAGAGCTCGCCTCTCTGGAAGGGCGATAGGGGACAATGCCATCCTCTGAAGCCTACTTGCCCTCTGCCCATCTGTCCTCCATTCGCTCACCCAGGCAGGAGGAACTTGTCTAAAACAGTGCTGTCCAATAGAAATAGAATGCATACTTTAATTTTAGAATGTGTATTTGGTATTTTAAATTTTCTAGTAGCAACATTTTAAAAGGTAAAACTAAAAGAAAACAGGTGAAATTCATTTTCATAATATATTTCCTTTTACCCAATATATGCCAAATATTATCATCTCGACAGGTAATCAATGTAAAAAATGTTAATGAGATATTTTACATTATTTCCTACCAAGGCTTTGAAATTTGAGGTGTATTTTACACTTACAGGTCATCTCAATTCAAACTAGCCATATTTCAAGTGGTTGAGAGCCACTTGCGGTTGGTGGCTACCATCTCGGATAACTCAGCACTAAGGCGAATCAGAGGGGTCCCTGCTCCCTGGCTCCGACCCTCAGCTGGTGAAGAAGTTCTGCTACTGAGAAGTTCCTGTCTGGCCTCACCTCTGGCCTCTACTCCCTCTGATTTGAAATAACACCCCCAACACCCACCCACCCCACACACTCAACTTGTCCCTAACACAAGGTACTCAGATCCACCCAGATCTGACCCAGTGCTCCATGGATGTTGGACCTGAGAATAATATCCTAAACTAAAGACCAAACTGTGCCACGGGTCCCAGTTCCCGGTCTCCTTATTTGTTCCAGTCTGGCGCCCTGTCAGTGGCTGCAGGAAGCTGGTGGTAGTGGGTGGGGCTGCCCTCCCCCTGCAGAGGGGACACCTCTGAGGTTCAAAGGTGTGCTTGGTTGCCAGGCACCTGATGATAAGAGCATTTCTTAAAGAGTTTAGGGATATGACACTTCATTTGATTCCCCCAAGTTCTCTGACAGTCTTTACATGTAGCACAGGGTAAGATAGGCTTTTGGCTATATCTTATCTAATAATAATAAACTATTCTGGCTCTTCCGTTTAGACACAGAACCAGGAGCCCTCAGTCATGGGGGCAGAGGTGGAAGGAGGAGAGCAGTTGTGTAAATGCTGGCTCTGTCACTCAGCAGCTGTGTGACTTTGAGTTAGTTACTTAACTTCTCTGAACTTCTGTTTTATCATATATACAACAAAGATACAGCCGTCGTCAGAGATATTGCAGGTTTGGTTCCAGATCACTGCAATAAAGCAAGTCACATGGATTTTTTGGTTTCCCAGAGCATATAAAAGTTATACTTACACTAGACTGTAGTCTATTAAGTGTGCAATAGCATTATGTCTAAAAAAACAATGTACACACCTTAATTTAAAAATACTTTATCGTGGGAATTCCCTGGCGGTCCAGTGGTTAGGACTCCATGCTCTCACTGCTGAGGGACCGGGTTCAATCCCTGGTCGGGGAACTAAAATCTCGCAAGCCATGCAGCGCGGCCAAAAAAAACCCAAAAAAACTTTATTGCTAAAAAATGCTAACCGTCATCTGAGCCATCAGTGAGATCACTGACCACAGATCCCCATAACAAATATAACAATAATGAAAAGGTTTGACATATCGCGGGAATTGCCAGAATGTGACACAGAGACATGAAGTGAGGGAATGCTGCTCGAAAAATGGTGCGAATAGACTTGTTCAAGGCAGGGTTACCACAAACCTTCAATCTGTAAAAAACGCAGTATCTGCGAAGCGCAGTAAAACAAGTTGTGCTTATAATACTACCCACAAGACATCCAAGGCAGTTGTGATGACTGATTGCATGTAAAGCACCTAGCAGGTGTTGAATTAATGTCACCCTTTTGCTACAGGTGCAGCACAGGTGGTGCCTGACGGTGGGGTTGAAGGAAAAGAGCCCGAGCCACAGGGCAGGCCCAGGCCCTCCAGCTTTCACCAGCCTGTTTTTGTGGGGGGGCGGGCCAGGGGAGCATCTTGCAGCCCTCACCCACATTCCGGCTACGCAGACAAGCTGCTCGGCCCTTCCTGATTTCAAAAGACTACACTGGCCAGCGTGATTTGGAGACGCCAGGGAATCACATCACTTCCACACCAATGACTTCTACTTTGATTTTTTGAAAACCTTGCTCTTAGCAGCTCCTTTGCCCACTGCAAGCTAGCCGTGCAGCTCAGTGCTTCCTGCCTCTCTCTCAGATAACCCCCACTGCCCTGGCTGCAGACTCCTCCTGTATTCTTGTGCATTTCAAGTCTGCCCCTCCAGCCTCTCCCTCAAATTTGGGTCTGAGTCTCTCTTTGCATCTCAAAGGATTTGGCTGGTGCTTGAGAACTGTGGCTTTGACAAAGGCCCTGTGCATCTTGAGATGAGCAGGGAGGGTCTGATCTTCCAGAATCACTGGCATAACAAACGTCACCTATTTATAGCTTCAGTTTAAGAGTGGTCCATTGCAAGGAAAAGTATTCAAAGATTTAACACCTGGAAAAAGATATCATCAACAAATGCAACCAAGTATCCAGAATCTCCTGGGGAGCTCCTACAGAGTAGTAATAAAAAGAAAAACAAACCAATGAAAAATTGGGCAATGGGTATGAGCAAATTTACCTAAACTGGTTTGACCCAGTACAACTCAGACTTTACTTGGTGGGTTAGCGTATTGGTCAAAGAAGTTTGGGGTGGGTGTTAACTACTCCCCACATTCTTGTTATCACTTTGTGAGGTAAGCCAGCCTTAGACCAAATTCTGCTAAACATAAAGATATTTATTAAGCTAACATTCCCAGCAAGCAGACATAGATAGAATAGCTCAGACAACCTATTCTGTAAATTGGTTGAAGTCTCAAGTCCCGGCTCTTGGCCCTTTTAGGAAATCCAGCCACACCCTTCACCAGACACATCCTAGAGACCAGATTCCTTGTCTTATTTATAATCAGCATCAAACAACCAGAAATCCTCCTAATTCAATGCCTGAAAACTGGCTAATTAAAAAATCAAGCCTTAGGACAGGTTACAAATTTTGGTGGATTCCTATGTCCTATGCAGTATGGCGGGAGGAGGGGACGGATTTTAAACTATTTTAAGGCAATCCACATATCTTGAAAACAATACTTTTCATTTCACCAATGAGAGCCAGTTTTGAACATTCATCAATTTAGTCAATTAGCCCCTATATTCACCAATTTTTTTTATGAGTCTGTTCTGGTTTTTTGTTTGTGTGTGTTTGTGTTTTTTTTAATTTAATTAATTTTTTTATACAGCAGGTTCTTATTAGTTATCTATTTTATACATATTAATGTATATATGTAAATCCCAATCTCCCAGTTCATCCTACCACCCCTCCACCTTGCCACTTTCCCCCCTTGGTGTCCATATGTTTGTTCTCTACATCTGTGTCTCTGTTTCTGCCCTGCAAACCGGTTCATCTGTACCATTTTTCTAGGTTCCACATATACGCGTTAATATACTATATTTGTTTTTCTCTTTCTGACTTACTTCACTCTGTATGACAGTCTCTAGATCCAGCCACGTCTCTACATGACCCAATTTCATTCCTTTTTATGGCTGAGTAATATTCCATTGTATATATGTACCCCATCTTCTTTATCCATTCATCTGTCGATGGGCATTTAGGTTGCTTCCATGACCTGGCTATTGTAAGTAGTGCTGCAATGAACATTGGGGTGCATGTGTCTTTTTGAATTATGGTTTTCTCAGGGTATATGCCCAGTAGTGGGATTGCTGGGTCATATGGTAATTCTATTTTTAGTTTTTTAAGGAACCTCCATACTGTTCTCCATAGTGGCTGTATCAATTTACATTCCCACCAACAGTGCAAGAGGGTTCCCTTTTCTCCACACCCTCTCCAGCATTTGTTGTTTGTAGGTTTTCTGGTGATGCCCATTCTGACTGGTGTGAGGTGATACCTCATTGTAGTTTTGATTTGCATTTCTCTAATAATTAGCGATGTTGAGCAGCTTTTCATGTGCTTCTTGGCCATCTGTATATCTTCTTTGGAAAAATGTCTATTTAGGTCTTCTGTCCATTTTTCGATTGGGTTGTTTGTTTTCTTAATATTGAGCTGCTTGAACTGTTTATATATCTTGGAGATCAATCCTTTGTCCATTGATTCATCTGCAAATATTTTCTCCCATTCTGAGGATTGGCTTTTTGTCTTGTTTGTAGTTTTCTTTGCTTTGCAAAAGCTTTTAAGTTTCATTAGGTCCCATTTGTTTATTTTTGTTTTTATTTCCATTACTTTAGGAGGTGGATCAAAAAAGATCTTGCTGTGATTTATGTCGAAGAGTGTTCTTCCTGAGTTTTCCTCTAAGAGTTTTATACTGTCCTGTCTTACATTTAGGTCTCTAATCCATTTTGAGTTTATTTTTGTATATGGTGTTAGAGAGTGTTCTAATTTCATTCTTTTACAAGTAGCTGTCCAGTTTTCCCAGCACCACTTATTGGAGAGACTGTCTTTGCTCCATTGTATATCCTTGTGTCCTTGGTCATAGATTAGTTGACGATAGGTGCGTGGGTTTATCTCTGGGCTTTCTATTCTGTTCCATTGATCTATATTTCTGTTTTTGTGACAGTACCATATTGTCTTGATTACTGTAGCTCTGTAGTATAGTCTGAAGTCAGGGAGTCTGATTCCTCCAGCTCCGTTTTTTTTCCCGCAAGACTGCTTTGTCTATTTCGGGTCTTTTGTGTCTCCACACAAATTTTAAGATTTTTTGTTTTAGTTCTGTAAAAAATGCCACTGGTAATTTGATAGGGATTGCACTGAACTTGTAGATTGCTTTTGATAGTATAGTCATTTTCACAATATTGATTCTTCCAATCCAAGAACATGGTATATCTCTCCATCTGTTTGTGTCATCTTTGATTTCTTTCATCAGTGTCTTATAGTTTTCTGAGTACAGGTCTTTTACCTCCTTAGGTAGGTTTATTCCTAGGTATTTTATTCTTTTTGTTGCAATGGTAAATGGGATTGTTTCCTTAATTTCTCTTTCTGACCTTTCGTTGTTAGTGAATAGGGATGCAACAGATTTCTGTGCATTAATTTTGTATCCTGCAACTTTACCAAATTCGTTGATTAGCTCTAGTAGCTTTTTGGTGGCATCTTTAGGATTCTTTATGTATAGTATCATGTCATCTGCAAACAGTGACAGTTTTACTTCTTTTCCAGTTTGTATTCCTTTTATTTCCTTTTCTTCTCTGATTTTTGTGGCTAGGACTTCCGAGAGTGGACATCCTTGTCTTGTTCTTGATCTTAGAGGAAATGCTTTCAGTTTTTCACCATTGAGAATGATGTTTGCTGTGGGTTTGTTGTATATGGCCTTTATTATGTTGAGGTAGGTTCCCTCTATGCCCACTTTCTGGAGACTTTTTATCATAAATGAGTGTTGAATTTTGTCAAAAGCATTTTCTGCATCTATTGAGATGATCATATGGTTTTCATTCTTCAGTTTGTTAATATGGTGTGTCACACTGATTGATTTACATATATTGAAGAATGCTTGCATCCCTGAGATAAATCCCACTTGATCATGGTGTATGATCCTTTTAATGTGTTGTTGGATTCTGTTTGCTAGTATTTTGTTGAGGATTTTTGCATCTATATTCGTCAGTGATATTGGTCTGTAATTTTCTCTTTTTGTAGTATGTTTGTCTGGTTTTGGTATCAGGGTGATGGTGGCCTCATAGAATGAGTTTGGGAGTGTTCCTTCCTCTGCAATTTTTTGGAAGAGTTTGAGAAGGATGGGTGTTAGCTCTTCTCTAAATGTTTGATAGAATTCACCTATGAAGCCATGTGGTCCTGGACTTCTGTTTGTTGAAAGATTTTTAATCACAGTTTCAATTTCATTACTTGTGATTGGCCTGTTCATATTTCCTATTTCTTCCTGGTTAAGTCTGGGAAGGTATACTTTTCTAAGAGTTTGTCCATTTCTTCCAGGTTGTCCATTTTATTGGCATAGAGTTGCTTGTAGTAGTCTCTTAGTCTTTCTGTGGTGTCCATTGGAACTTCTCCTTTATCATTTCTAATTTTATTGATTTGAGTCCTCTCCCTCTTTTTCTTGATGAGTCTGGATAAAGGTTTGTCAATTTTGTTTATCTTCTCAAAGAACCAGCTTTTAGTTTTATTGATCTTTGCTATTGTTTTCTTTGTTTCTATTTCATTTATTTCTGTTCTGATCTTTATGATTTCTTTCCTTCTACTAACTTTGGGTTTTCTTTGTTCTTCTTTCTCTAGTTCCTTTAGGTGTAAGGTTAGATTGTTTATTTGAGATTTTTCTTGTTTCTTGAAGTAGGCTTGTATGGCTATAAACTTCCCTCTTAGAACTGCTTTTGCTGCATCCCATAGGTTTTGGATCGTCGTGTTTTCGTTGTAATTTGTCTCTAGGTATTTTTTGATTTCCTTTTTGATTTCTTCAATGATCTCTTGGTTATTTAGTAATGTACTGTTTAGCCTCCATGTGTTTGTGTTTTATATGTTTTTTCCCCCTGTAATTGATTTCTAATCTCATATCATTGTGGTCAGAAAAGATGCTTGATATGATTTCAATTTTCTTAAATTTACTGAGTCTTGATTTGTGACCCAAAATGTGATCTGTCCTGGAGAATGTTCCATGTGCACTTGAGAAGGAAGCGTAATCTGCTGTTTTTGGATGGAATGTCCTATAAATATCAATTAAATCTATCTGGTCTATTGTGTCATTTAAAGCTTGTGTTTCCTTTTTAATTTTCTGTTGGATGATCTGTCCATCGATGTAAGTGAAGTGTTAAAGTCCCCCACTATTATTGTGTTACTGTTGATTTCCTCTTTTATAGCTGTTTGCAGTTGCCTTATGTATTGAGGTGCTCCTATGTTGGGTGCATATATATTTATAATTGTTATATCTTTTTCTTGGATTGATCTCTTGATCATTATGTAGTGTCCTCCCTTGTCTCTTATAACATTTTTTATTTTAATATCTATTTTATCTGATATAAGTATTACTACTCCAGCTTTCTTTTGATTTCCATTTGCATGGAATATCTTTTTCCATGCCCTCACTTTCAGTCTGTATGTGTCCCTAGGTCTGAAGTGGGTCTCTTGTAGACAGCATATATACGGGTCTTGTTTTTGTATCCATTCAGTGAGCCTGTGTCTTTTGGTTGGGGCATTTAATTCATTCATGTTTAAGGTAATTATCAATATGTATGTTCCTATTACCATTTTCTTGATTGTTATTGGTTTCTTTTGTAGGTCCTTTTCTTCTCTTGTGTTTCCCACTTAAAGAAGTTCTTTTAGCATTTGCTGTAGAGCTGGTTTGGTGGTACTGAATTCTCTTAGCTTTTGCTTCTCTGTAAAGCTTTTGATTTCTCCATCGAATCTGAATGAGATCCTTGCCGGGTAGAGTAATCTTGGTTTTAGGTTCTTCCCTTTCATCATTTTAAATATATTGTGCCACTCCCTTCTGGTTTGTAGAGTTTCTGCTGAGAAATCAGCTGTTAACCTTATAGGAGTTCCCTTGTATGTTATTTGTCGTTTTTCCCTTGTTGCTTTCTATAACTTTTCTTTGTCTTTAATTTTTGTCAATTTGATTACTATGTGTCTTGGAGTGTTTCTCCTTGGGTTTATCCTACCTGGAACTCTCTGCACTTCCTGGACTTGAGTGGCTATTTCCTTTCCCATGTTAGGGAAGTTTTCGACTATAATCTCTTCAAATATTTTCTCGGTTCCTTTCTCTCTTCTCCTTCTGGGACTCCTATAATGCAAATGCTGTTGTGTTTAATGTTGTCCCAGAGGTCTCTTAGGCTATCTTCATTTCTTTTCATTCTCTTTTCTTTATTCTGTTCTGCAGCAGTGAATTCCACCATTCTGTCTTCCAGGTTGCTTATCCCTTCTTCTGCCTCAGTTATTCTGCTATTGATTCCTTCTAAGGTATTTTTCATTTCAGTTATTGTATTGTTCATCTCTGTTTGTTTGGTTTTTAATTCTCCTAGGTGTTTGTTCTTTAATTCTTCTAGGTCTTTGTTAAACATTTCTTGCATCTTCTCGATCTTTGCCTGCATTCTTTTTCCAAGGTCCTGGATCATCTTCACTGTCATTATTCTGAATTCTTTCTCTGGAAGGTTGCCTATCTCCACTTCATTTAGTTGTTTTTCTGGGGTTTTATCTTGTTCCTTCATCTGGTACAAAGTCCTCTGCCTTTTCATTTTGTCTATCTTTCTGTGAATGTGATTTTCCTTTCACAGGCTGCAGAATTGTAGTTCTTCTTGCTTCTCACACCAATGTTTTTTAAAAAGTATTTCTGATGTTGTTAGCTAATTAGCAAGTCAAGCTTCAGTTATTGATCCAAGATATGGGTAACAGGAAGACTTGTATTAGCCACATCTAGAGTGAGATCCTTCTGATATCGTGTTGGCTGGTATATCTGGACTGTTCTTTTTTTAAAATTAAGGTAAAATTCACAAAACACACAACTGACCATTTTGAAGTGTTCAGTTCAGTTCAAATCAAGCAAAAGTAACCTTTAGTGTCAGAAGTTGGGGATAAGGGTAGGGGGAGTGACTGGGAGGGAGCCTAAGAGGGGTTTCTGGTATTGTTCTATTTCCTGATCTTGTGGGTTCCTATAATATATGAGTGGTTCATGTTGGAAAATTACCTCAAGCAATATCCTCATGATTTGTATTTATGTGTTGTAATTGTTTGTATTTATGTCTGTGTTGGTTTAAAAACGTGGCCACAAATGATTTGACACACTTCCCATTGAGAGGGTCTGTGTCCCTACCCCTTGAACTTGGATGGGCTCATGTTACTGGTGGACCAAAAGAATATGGTAGAAGGGATACAACATCGCTTCTGAGACTAGGTCAAGAAAGGCCATGCTGCTTTCACCTCACCTGCTGGGAATACTCATTCTTGCAACCCTGAGCCCCTGTGCAAGAAGCCTGGTTACTTTGAGGCTGCCAGACTGGAGGTGCCACCTGTAGGGCTATAGTCTGCAGGCCCAGAGGAGCTTGTCCATCCCATGTGCCACACATGTGAGTAAAGAATCATCTTGGAAGCAGACTCTCTGGCCCAGCTCTTCCAGCCCCAGCCATTGGGGTCACCCCAGCTGAGGTCCCAGATATCCTGGAGCAGAGAAGAACCACCTTCCCTGTGCCCAAACTCCTGATGCAGAGAGCCCATTGAACATAATACAATGATGGGGGCTTTTTTACATCACTGTGTTTTTTTAAATTGTGGTTAAAAAAACCAACAAAGAACACAACATAAAATTTATCATCTTAATCGTTGTTAAGTGTATGGTCCAGTAGTGTTAAGTAGATGTGCAACAGATCCCAAAATATTTCATCTTGAGAAACTGAAACTCTGCACCCATTAAACAACTCCCCTTTCCCCCTCACCCCTGTTCCTGTCAACCAGCATTCTACCTTCTGTCTCAATGAATCTGATGACTCCAGAAACCTCATCTAAGTGCAATCACACAGTATTTTTTTTTTGTGACTGATTTATTTCACTTAACACAATATCTTCAAGTTTCACCCATGTTGGAGCATGTTCCAGAATTTCCTTCCTTAGTAAGACTAAATAGTATTCCGTTGTATGTAGAGACCACATTTTGCTGACCCATTCATCCATCAGTGGACACTCCGGTTGCTTCCACCTTTTGGCTCTTGTGAATAATAATGTTGCCATGACCGCCACTAAGTTTGTTACACCATAGCAAAGAGCTGCAACAACATCGCGCCTCCATAAAAGTGTATTTAAAAAAAAAAAAGATAATTAAAGATGACTACACTTAAAAATGTATTACCCAGCAGAGCATTCTTACAAGGATTAGGCAACATGCAGACGCTCAGGGAATGCAGCCCTGTGACTTCTTGAAAAAAACAAAACCCTTCCGTGCTGGACAGCACCATCCCCGAGATACATCCAAATAAACAAGACTAGGCATGGAAAAGCTATAGAGGAAGGTCTGGTGGAGAGCACCAAATCTACTCTATTCTAGAAACTAAAGAAGAGGGGGAATCACGGTTATTTGGTTGAATATGTACGATATAAACCTGGAGGTTTTAAGAAAAATTATGTAAATAATCATATTATTTATAGCCATATAATTACAGATGTAACATTATATATAGTTATACATATATATACATGAAGAAGGTGGGATTGGGACAGAGCTAATTTCTTCCTCTAAATATCAGAAAATCAATCCATTGTATCTACTACCAAACTACACAGGGTTTGGGTTTGTTTTGTTTTTAATAATTACAAACACAACAACAACAACAAAGAAGGCATGATTTGTTTGGAAGGGGCTTTCTGTACAGCACTGTCCTCAAGCCCACACCACCCTGAGGTTAGTGGTATTTGCTCACTTTACTGAGGTTCAGAGAAGGTAAGTGCCTGCCCGAAGGTGCACAGCTGGCAGCGGGAGGGGCCCAAACGCAGGGTGTCTCATGCCTGATCCCGACTCCAACCCTCCAACTCCATCCCTGCAGGCTGGGCAGCCCCTTCCCCAGCCTTGGAAAGCCCTCTCTTCTTCTGGAGCAGGGAGAATGTCCAGGGCTAGGTCTTAGCGGGCTGAGTCAGCTGCTAATTTGGGAGAACAAGCGAAAATGGCCTTCTAGCTTCAGCTTCATCTCTAAGATAGAAAGAACGATCCTTTGCTTTTCAGTCATCAATAACAACAACTGAGGGCATCCTCTGTGCCAGGCCCTGGGTCACAACGGGGCAAAGTGCTGTGATGGAGACAGCCCAAGGAAGTGCTGACACCTCGGGGCTCAGGGAGACCTCCGGAGGGAGGAGAGACACTGGAGCTGATAGCTTGGCAAGGATGGGAGGGCGTGCCCACCAAGGAGGGCACAGACGAGGCAGAGAAGTGAGACCCTCGTGGTGGGTGGCAAGTTACCCCTGCCCCTGGTAATCCGGACCCGTTTTCTGCCACTTTCTAGAATTTTATATAAATGGAGCCGTGTAGTGTGTACTTTTTCATGTCTGGCTTTTTCCAATTCAAACTGATTTTGAGATTCGTGTGTGTAATAAGCCTGGGTTTCTTCTTACTGCTGAGCGGCAGTGCGTTGTATGCATACACCGCAATGTACGCATCAGTCATGATGAATGCTACAGACTGAACGTCTGTGTCCCCCCAAAATTCATATGTTGAAACTTGACCCTAATGTGATGGTATTTGAGGGTATTTATGTATTCTGGATACAAGTCCCTTGCCAAATATATGTATTGTGAATATTTTCTGCCAGTCTGTGGCTTGCGTTTTAACTTCCTTATTGGTGTCTTTTGAAGCTCATGCTTGTTTGTTTGTTGTTTTAATAAATTTATTTATTTATTTACTTTTGGCTATGTTGGGTCTTTGGTGCTGTGTGTGGGCTTTCTCTAGTTGCAGCCAGCGGGGGCTACTCTTCGTTGAGGTGTGCAGGTTTCTCACTGTGGTAGCTTCTCTTGTTGCAGAGCACGGGTTCTAGGTGTGTGGGTTTCAGTAGTTGTGTCACGTGGGCTCAGTAGTTCTGGCTCGCGGGCTCTAGAGCGCAGGCTCAGTAGGTGTGGCACAGGGGTTTAGTTGCTCCGCGGCATGTGGCATCTTCCCGGACCAGGGTTTGAATCTGTGTCCCCTGCACTGGCAGACAGATTCTTAACCACTGCGCCACCAGGGAAGTCCCTCATGCTTGTTTTTATATCAATAAAACATCCAGTGGTGATCATTTTGTGATGTATAGAAATATCCAATCACTATGTTGTCCACCAGGAACTAACATTGTATTGTTGGTCAATTATACTTCAAAAACAAACAAAGAAACAAACAAAGTCATAGAAAAAGAGATCAGACTTCTGGTTACCCGAGGTGAGGCGTGGGGCGAGGGAATTGGATGAAGGTGGTCAAAAGGTATAAACTACCAGCTCTAAGATAAGTACTAGGGATGTAATGTACAACGTGATAAATATAATTAACATTGCTGTATGTTATATATGAAAGTTGTTAAGAGTAAATCCTAAGAGTTCTCATCATAAGGGGAAAGGGTTTTTTCTTTTATTCTGTATCTATATGAGATGTTGGATGTTCACTAAACTTATTGTGGTAATCATTTCACGACGTATGAAGTCAAATCATTATGCTGTACACTTTAAACGTATACAGTGCTGTACGTCAATTATATGTCAATAAAACTGGAAGAAAAAAATGTCCAAAAGAGGGAGAAATTCAGTGCAGGGTGGCGCTCCAAGCTCAGCTGATTTGGGCATTACTCAGAAATGAGAATAAAGCAAAGCTGAAATGACACGGACTCTGACATCCTAACTCATGTCTGGTGTTAATGTTTCCTCATTTGGAGCCCTGGCAGGTAAAGGGCCAGGCAGGCTGTTGTTTTACGGGACACTGACCGCTGCCGTCTGCTCTTCGGGACACCTGGGAGCTGGCCTGAGGAAGCCTGCACCCGGTTGGGAGAGCACGGCCCCCAATTTCCCAGACAGGCTGCCCCCTGCTGGAGGTCATGGGGAACCACATGGCAGATGGTTCCCTGAGTCACCTGGCTGGTTGGTGGGAACCCCCTGGGCATGGAGGCCTCCTACCTGCCCCTTCTCCGGATGCCAGCAGAGGCTTCCTGATGGCAGTACGTCGCTAGGACAGTTCTTGCCTCAGGGGTTTCAGGTTTAGTTCTTGGAATCTCTGAGGTTTAGGAGGGCAAACAGAACTGCTCTGCCCAAGGAAGGGAGATTCAGATGCAGAAGTGGCTCCAACCAGCCGGTGAGTAGCTGGGAGCACGGCTGGCCCACCCGCCTCCCTCAGTTCTTTGCCACTGCATTCCAGCCAACGGCCACAGGGTGTCTGCTGTTGGGGCCTGGCCTTGACAACCACTTCTTCATTCCCCAGGTGACTGGAGCCTGCTAGCTATGGAAGATCTTGCCACGAAGGTCATACGTGTGATGCGGGGGTAGGGGAGGTGGGTCTGGGGGCAGTGGACGGCGCCCTCCTGAGATGCCCTCCCGAGATGCCACTGTGGGCCAGGTTGCAGAGCCGGTGTCCCCGTCTGGCTTTAGGGCTCTGGACAGGCTCACCGAGGCAGCTGTCTTCTCTGGATGGACTCCCCTGCACTTCCAGGATGCATGTGGGATCAAGGGGCCCCTGGAAACCCAGTGGACAGGGTGGGTGTCCTGATCATACTAGTTCCCTTGTCCCTACAGATGGGGTCTAGAGCCTCCACCCCCGGGTCTGACTGGGAGGCTGTTGATTCATTTGACAATATTTACTGGGCATCTACTACGCACAGATAGTCATAGGCACCTGGGCTGCTTACTGCTAGTGGTAAAAATAATAAAAGCGGGCTTCCCTGGTGGCGCTGTGGTTGAGAGTCCGCCTGCCGATGCAGGGGACACGGGTTCGTGCCCCGGTCCGGGAAGATCCCATATACCGCGGAGCGGCTGGGCCCGTGAGCCACGGCCGCTGAGCCTGCGCTCCGGAGCCTGTGGTCCGCAACGGGAGAGGCCGCAACAGTGAGAGACCCGCGTGCCGCAAAAAAATTAATTAATTAATAATAATAATAAAAGCTTCCGTTCAACCAACACTTACTCTGTGCTGCCTGCTGCATATGGTACTAGGATCTTTACATGTATGGCCTCACTTGATTTCCTAAAAGTCCTGCAGGCTAGGATACATCTTATTTAATCTTCCCAGTAGCCTGGTAAGTACCCTCACCCTAACCAGAATCAGAATCTCCGGAGATGGAGACTGGGAATCTCTATTTTATTTCCTGAGGTGTCCCCAGCTTGGGGTTACCAAGGAGGTGGATCCTGTGCACCCTAACTTTAAAGATGAGGGTCTGTGCGGTGCAGAACTTGCTCAGGGCGTCTCCAGCCCTGTGGGTCTCCGCACTCGACCCGCCCCTCAGGAGAGACCGCTAGAGAGGAGCAGAGGAGGAGGGAGAGCGTGGGTCCCCCTCTCACTAATGTTCCAGGTGAGTCCGACTGCGGGCTTCTCCACCTCCACCCGCCTGCTAGAGTTGTAGGGGGCTGCGCGATCTTATAAGCTTTTAGTTACCAATTTTCTCGTCTACAGGACAAACTCGAGTATGCGTTTAAAAGTGAAGAGGATTTCAAATCCCGCCAGGCAGGGGATTTAAAACGGAAAGTGCCACCTAGTGGCGGCAGCGAGGAATTACCGCGTCCCTACAAAGCTACAAGAAATTTGCTGAGAGTAGACCTTAAAAAAAAAGAAAAGAAAAAAGAAAATTATGTGAGGTGATGGATGTGTTAATTAACTAAATGGGGGATGCTTTCACAATGTATACATTTATCAGATCACCACAATGTACACTTTAAATGTCTTACTATTTTATATGTCAATTATACCTCAGTAAAGCTAAAATTAAAAAAGAAAAAGAAAAAGATTGTCTGGTTAACGTCGAAAATTACAGACTTTCAAAACTGAAAGGGGTTTTAAAGAGCACCAGCTACAACCTGCCCATTTTCCGTCTGGGGACTGTCTCACTTGTAAGGACGATGCTCTCACGGTCATCCTGAAGAAAGTGAGTGATAACACTTCGGAGAAAGGCCTCTGTTAAGACTAAATCATCAAAAGGAAGCCAGACAGGGGCCCGAATAGTATTTACCTGCCCTGGGTATGCTTTCCTGAAGCACACCTAAGGCTGAACCCGGCGAGTTCCGGTTCATCAGGAGTTTGAAGCGCCCTCTTCTGGGTACCAATGGTTTGTCAATGACACTCTTAAAATTTGCTTCGAAGACCAAATAAAATTCATTATGGCCATAGCATTTGTTCATTCACTGAGCAAATGTTTATCATGACACCCTATGCAGACACTGTGCTTCGTGCTGGAGATTCAAGGAACACACGACCTCAGTTCTTGTGCTCAGGGCATTAATGGAGGAGACAGATATTAATTCACATAAATTCACACCAGCTGTGATAAATAGCCAGGCTGAAAGAACAGGGAGGTGACAACGTATTACAGGGGACCTGACCTGGGAGGTCAGGGAGGGCTTCCCGTAGAAGGTGACATTACTCCTGAAGTGGAAGTTTGGAGTTAAACAAAATGTCAGGCAACAGGGCCTGATGTGGAATGACTGAGCTCCCATCCAGCCTGGTGCTAAGGTCACTACAGGGGAAGCTGACCTCAGTGCACTGTTAGGTGGAAACAGTTTCCCAAGAGGGATAAGAAGCAGGATCCCGTTTCCAAGTTTCATCAAGGACTGTTACTAGGAGCTCATTTTAGAATGGGAATTTGAAAAGTTCTATCATCTTTTGTCATTTCTGGGTCAGTTAATATAATCTGATTTTTCCTCAGGCTAAAGGCAAATTTTTACTTCTTATTCTTTTTTTTTTTAATCATTGTCTATTATTTATTTATTTATTTATTTATGGCTGCGTTGGGTCTTCGTTGCTGCACACAGTCTTTCTCTAGTTGTGGCGAGCAGGGGCTACTCTTCGTTGCAGTGCGCGGGCCTCTCATTGCAGTGGCTTCTCTTGTTGCGGAGCATGGGCTCTAGGCATGCGGGCTTCAGTAGTTGTGGCACGCGGGCGCAGTAGCTGTGGCTTGCAAGTTCTAGAGTGCAGGCCCAGTAGTTGTGGTGCACGGGCTTAGCTCCTCCGCAGCATGTGGGATCTTCCCAGACCATGGATCGAACTGTGTCCCGTGCACTGGCAGGTGGATTCTTAAGCACTGTGCCACCAGGGAAGTCCTTTACTTCTTATTCTTATGTCAAGTAATTTTTTTACTGGATGTCAGACATTGTGAGGTTTTTGTTTTGGGGTGATGGGTGTTGTCATGTCCCTTTAAAGAGTGTTGGAGTTTTTGTGGCAAGCAGTTCATTTATTTGCAGATCACTTTGGTCTTTTAAGACTTGTTTTTAAGCTCTTTCAAGACTCTCTCCTTTACCGCCAATTTAACCCACTTTTAACGTGTGGCACTTCTGGGCTCTCTACCCAACACCCTATGCATTCAGTGAAGTCTCTTCACTTTGGCTGATGGGAACTCAATTCTTAGTGCTTATGAGCTTGGGGAATCGTTCAGCTTATGGCTCTGCAGTAATTGTTCTTTCCCTGGAAGGTGTTATTGTCTGGCCCCCCAAAAAACTCGGGGGACCCTATGAAGGTTTCCAGAGCTCTCTCTCCTCCTGCCTGCTGTATCCTGTCAGTTCTAGCTGTCTTGACCTCCCCAGATTTCCATCTCTGGCTCTTCAACTCAGAGAGATTACTGAGCTCTGCTTGGGTTTCCCTTCTTTGTGCCAATCTGGATTTTACCTCCAGGCAGAAAGCCTGAGACAGGGTAGGACTCACCTCATTTACTTCCTCTTCTCCTGAGCTGCCTGCTTCTCGAGGCCAACTGAACATTTTGTCTAGTTATCCAGTTGTTTCTGACACGAGTGCGTGGGAGGACGGTCCGATGCTCTCAGGGCAGGAAGCAGAAGATTCTATTCTTCACCGGAGCCGGAACCGGCAGTTCTGTCCTCTAGTTGTTTCAACATTTTAATGTAAAACAGCTTTAAAGTTACAGAAACGTTGCAAGAACAGGACAAAGAACTCCTGTATGTCCTCCAGCTGGAGACCCTATTCACGTGTCACCAGTTGCCCCAGTAGCATCGTTTAGAGCAAAGGATCACACATGGCAGCCAGCTGTCTTGCCTCCGCAGTCACTTTCCAACTGAGTCAGCCCCTCAGTCTTTCTTTGACTTTCAGGACTTTACATTTTTAAGAGTCTAGGCCAGTCATTTTGCAGAATGGACCTCATTTTGGATCTGTCCAATGTTTCCTCGTGGTTGGACCCAGGTAACGCGTATCACATGCACTGTGTTCTCTCCCTTGTAACCTGGTGGGTGACGCCTGAGGTTTCCTGGTTGCACAGCTGGTGGCAATAACTTAATCCACTTGATGAAAACAATATGTGCCGGGCTTTTCCAATGTAAAGTTTCTTTTCTTCCTTTTGTATTTAATAAATGTTTTGTGGGGAGATACTTTGGGACCATGTAAAACCCTGACCCTCACTCCCTTTCACCCACTCAGCACGCTTGAGTGTTTCTTGCTGGAATTACTTCTTCTATGGTGGCTGCCAGACCGTGATGTTCTCATGTCTGCACTGCTTCTATCCCCGCCATGTCATACACTAGATTTTTTTTTTTTAGATGTTGGGGGGGTAGGAGTTTATTAACTAATTAATTTATTTTTGCTGTGTTGGGTCTATCGTTTCTGTGCGAGGGCTTTCTCTAGTTGTGGTAAGCGGAGGCCACTCTTCATCGCGGTGCGCGGGCCTCTCACTATTGCGGCCTCTCTTGTTGCGGAGCACAGGCTCCAGACGCGCAGGCTCAGTAGTTGTGGCGCACGGGCCTAGTTGCTCCGCAACCTGTGGGATCTTCCCAGACCAGGGCTCGAACTCGTGTCTCCTGCATTAGCAGGCAGATTCTCAACCACTGCGCCACCAGGGAAGGCCTCATACACTAGATTTTAATAGGTACCTTAAGGTCGTCTGTGGGGGGGGGGGGGTTGCTACTTGAAGAATCATTGAAAAGTGAAAGAAATTATCGTGCAGTTAGTCAATTGATGTCTCCTCCGCTGAAGAGGAGTCACGGATGAGGGAGCCAGAGGTCCAGAGCAAAAGCGGGAAGCGGGTGAGCTCCTTCTAAGCCTGTTGAATTGTGGGTGACAGTGAAATCTGTGTCTAGTGAGAAGGTGGGAAGAGGAGACGAGAGCCTGGATACCCCAGGTGACACCCATGTAGCCCACGCCCAGCTGGTCCCCTCTCAGCCTCCCCCCAGAGTCCGGCGCCGCTGGATAAAGCGTCGCTGGGGTCTCTCTGGTCCTCAACCGTCTCTGATTCTGTTCCTGCGCCGGGCGTGGGCTGAAATGCAGCAAAGCAGAAAGCGACCGCCAGAGGGCGCTGCCACGCCCCTTACATTCCGCCCTGAGGGTTGCCCGAGACTCAAGCGAAGATCTTCCGCTGGCGTCAACCTTTGTTCGGGACCTTATAGTTTATTTGATGCTAAGGGAACCTCACTGCGTAGGAAGTCGTTACCTTTCCAGACGAGGACCCGAGGCTCAGAGCGGTCTAGTGACTTGCCTGAGTTCACACAGCTAGCAAGCAGAAAAGCTGGCCTGACCCCACAGGCTGTACCCTCCGCACCTGTCCTGCACAAGCGCTTCCAGGGATTAAACTTCCGTGTTGAAGGTGTTTTTCTAGATACTCAGGAGTCATAGACAAAAAAGTCACGTCCCTGTGGTAAACGAGGGTGGGCGTCACAGTCTTGAGGATCTGGTCCCTAATTCTTTAACATGCCCCCAAGACTGGGCGGGGGGCGGGGGCTGCAGCTTAGTGTTTGGGTGTCTGACTTCATCACCAACTGAGTAAGAAAATGGGGCAATAGAAAAATAGCAGGACAGTGAGACATCCAGGGAGCTGGGACACACCAGGAGGGAGGGGTCTGCTGAGGACATTGGGGTGCCTGGTGCGTCCCCACCTCTTCCTAGGCTCTGCAATTAATAGATGCCCAGTCTGGTAAATTGCTTCCTTTCCTGGAGCCTCAGCTTCCTTATCTGTAAAATGGGATCACAATTGTCTGGCTATGAGCGTTTGGAAGGATAGAATGAGATTATGTATTAAAGGCATAACTACACATTGGTGTCAGTGCTGGTAAGAGAATGTATGGGCACCAAGGGGAAAGGGCAGCTGTGAGAAACATGCCCAAGGAAACCAACATGTCCAAGAGGGGGACCAAGGTTTCTGAGTCCAATTCATGCAGGCTGAGAGGGGGTTTCTCTGTCTTGAGGACTGTGGGAAATGGGAGACTGGAGATGAAAATGATACAGTTATCTAGCTGGAAAAGCCCAAAGAATCAACCACCTTCTACATACACACATGCCTTACAAACTCAAAAAACATTAGAACTAATAAGCCGGTTTTCAGTAAAAGGTGGTTATAAAGGAGAAATTTACAAAAACAATACCCATTCCCTCCACTATAATATCAGTTTAAAATATAATGAAAAAAAATCTACTCTCAATAACAACAAGATATAAAGTACCTTGGAATGAATTTAACAAACATGTATAGGACCTAGATTTAAAGGTAAACAAAAATAGAAGTAAACAATAAAACTTTGCAGAGAGACAGAACAGACTTGATTAGAGAGGGGTACAGAGCATGGCCTTGAAAATAATATATGATGTTATTAAAATATTCAGATTTTAATTCCATGCTCAGTTTAATCACTACATAAAAATAAATTCCAATACATGTATGAAAATAGTCAAGAAATATTTGAAAAAGAAGATTTATGATAGAAGACTTTCTTACTGTTACTAAAACATATTTTTAAACTATGGTTATTAAAACCATGTGTTATAGGCATAGAAATAGCCATTCAGATCCAAGGAACTGAACAGAAAATCCATAAGCGGACCCACACTAATATGATAATTTAATATATGATAAGGGAAGCATTTCAAGTTCTTGGGGAGAATGCTTAACAAATGGTGTTTTACAAAACCTGGCTAGGGCTTCCCTGGTGGCACAGTGGTTGAGAGTCCACCTGCCGATGAAGGGGACGTGGGTTCGTGCCCAGGTCCGGGAGGATCCCGCGTGCCGCGGAGCAGCTGGGCCCATGAGCCATGGCCGCTGAGCCTGTGCATCCAGAGCCTATGCTCCGCAACGGGAGAGGCCACAACAGTGAGAGGCCCACGTACCGCAAAACAAACAAACAAACAAAAAAAACAACCTGTCTAACATCATGGACTGAAAATAAAGCTAAATGCCTATCTTATATCTGAAGCCAGATTTATTAAGAATTTAAACGCAAAACAAAAAACAAAACAAAAAGCACCAGTTTTACTGGAAGAAAATATATTATAGGTTAAAGTTTACATAACTTTACAATAGAACTAAGCAAAAGCTAACATCATAAAGAAAAAAACTGATAAACTTAACAGGTAAAAATTACCATAAATGAAATTCAAAAGCAAATGACAGCCTGGGGAAAATATTTGCAACATCTATGAAAAGAGGTTAGTATTTTTAATCTCTAAAGAGCTCTTCAGAAATCAATAAAAAATGTATATTTTAGTAGAAAAACTGTCTCTGGGCATAAGTAGGCAATTTACAAAAGAAAAAAATATATGAATACCCAACAAATGCAATGTCCAAAATAGGATAATATCATTTCTTGCTTATTAAACTGGCAAATATTTTTTAAAATAATTGTAAGACCTAGAGTAGAGGAGTGTGTAAGAAAACAGGTATTTTCTGGGGCACAGTTTGCCAGTGCATGTCAAAAACCATTCAAAGGCATGTAGAGCATGTTGTGATTCCCAATATCCCCGACATCCCTGCCCTGTACTGTGAAGAAACCCTTTTTAATCCAACTGGGATAATCTCACCCTCTTGCCACAGCAATTGGCCAGGTAACCCAAACTGGTTTAGGTTTGGCCACTTTACCCTAATCATGCCAAAGAGACTCAAGGGGCTACTGGGATGGAAGATTCCTTGTTCTTTAGCAAGAGCTCCTAGACTTCTGCTCTCCATCCTTTTCTGTAAGGAATGGAATGCATTGAGAACCCTGGAAGTGCTGCAGCCATTTTGCCACCATGAGGGATGGTGCCAAGAATGAAGCTGTCCTGAGGGAGGCAGAGTGGAGAAAAGAGGATTGGGTCCATGATGGTATTGTGGGACCAGTGAATCACAGCAACCCTGAAGCCTGCTCTACCTCTGGACCTTCTGGCTTTGTGTGTCAATAAATCCCCTCTATTGTTTGGTTTGGGTTTCCCTAGAAGCAGGCCTAGAGCAAGGATTCAGTGCAAGGCAACACCAGTAGGTGAGTCTGGAAGTGAGACAGGGGAGGGAAGTGTGTTTTATGAAGCCACTTCAGGGAGGCACATCGAGTAAATACACTTAAATGTAACTGTTATTAAAATTAATGCAAAGAATAAAATAAAATTAATGCCTTCGGTGACAGCAAAAAGTTGGAAATAAACTAACATCCAACCACAGGGACTATTGAGTACTACACAACAAATTATTACATGGCCATCAAAAAGCCCACAACACTGCAGAAATGTAACCGTTGACAGAAAGATGTTCATGATACATTGTTAAATAAACAGAGGCGATTACAAGACAAAAAGTACAATTGTGCCAATGTCAGTTTCCTGGTTTTGATACTGTGCGATCTTTGTATAAAATATTACCACCAGGGGAAGCTGGGGGAAGGGTGCTCCCCACCTCCCTGTGCTATTTCTGCAACTCCCTGTGAGTCTACAATTACTTCAAAAGAAAATGTGAAAACAAGAAAAAGAGGACCTCCAGAATAATCCCATTTGTTAGAGATCTCTGACATGTATATGGTAAAAGTTTCACACCTTGGTAGTAAGACTTTTTCTGGATAAGTGAGATGATGGATTTCTCTAGAACCTTTTTTCTTTTTCTTTTTCCCCCATCCCTTTGTACTTTCTGTAATGGAGCAGGTTTAGGTTTACAGGAAAAATTGAGCAAAAATTATAGAGAATTGACAGATCCCCTCTATCACCTTCCCCAATTTTCCTTACTTTTTAACATCTTATTTAGTGTAGTACACTTGTTACAATTGACAAGCCAATATTGATACATTATTATTAAACAAAAGCCTCTTGGCATTGTACATTCTATGGGTTTTGACAACTGTATAATAAGTGTATCCACTATTACAGTATCGTACAGAATAGCAGTTTCACTGCCCTAAAAATCCTATATGCCCCCCCTCTTATCCTCCTATCCCCTCCGCAACCAATGATTTTTTTACTGTCTCCATCGTTTTACCTTTTCCAGAATGTCATGGAATCACACGGTGTGTGGCCTTTTCAGCTTGTCTTCTTCCACTTAGTGATATGCATTTAAGGTTCCTTCATGTCTTTTCACAGCTTGATAGTTCATTTCTTTTTATCACTGAATAACATCCCATTGTATAGATGTACCAGTTTGTTTATCTAATGAGCATTTTTTAAAATAAAGGGGGAAAGAAAACCCTTCCCTTAGAAAGGGGTATAAAGCACATTTGAGGGCGATGAGGGAGAACAAAAAGGTGTGTTCAGAGAGGCACCATATGACAGTGCTGTGCACTGGTGAGGACGGAGCAGAGCGGGCATGTCAGGGCACAGGCATCAGGTTGCCTGGACTGGAAAGGGGCCTGCGGAAGGGAGGGCACCAGCAGGAGGTACTCAGCGGGAGCCCTGGGCCCCTGGGTCCCGGGAGAGAAGGCGGAGGCATGACAGGTGCAGGAGCGGTTGGATCTTATGTCACTGCATGTTGACCTGTGTATTGAGGAATTTCCTGCCTAGCTCATGGTGGTTTTCAAACCACTTGTCCACCCCTTCCTGGCAGCTGCGTTCTGGAAAGCTCATCACCGAGCCATCGTTTTATAAATATGCTGCAAGAATTTCCCAGGAGGCCAGGGGCTCAGCCTGGACATTAGCACCTTCGTGGCCAGCCTGGCAGGCTGTTGGTTGTCGCTGGTGCTAGGGTGTAATTCACCCACCAACAACAGCCTGAAAGCCTGATGCCACTGCATCCCCAGAACCAGGGTAGCTGCGGGAGGTGGCAGAGTAGCTGTCCCCTCAGTTCCGAGACTCTCATATCCAGGGGTGACTGTGGCCTTAAAGGCCATCTGGTCTACCCTTGGGTGTGCCACTGGGATCTCCACGGTAAACCATCTCTCTCTGTCTACCCAGAGGCCCTGGTTTCATGGCACAAGGCCATTTTCCACAGTCAATGAGATATTTGAAGCTATTCAACTGTCACTGATCCTTTCTCCAGACTAGAGGACTTCCGTGGCCATCCTCCTCGCCCTCAGACTCTCCATCTGCACTGATTAGCCCTGTGTATAGGCAGCTGAAGCCTCTCTCCTTCCAGGGAATCGAGTTTAGGTTTCCCTGTCTCGGTTGTGAGCACACCTCCTGTTTCCTGCCTGGGTTAGTGCTGGGGGATCCATGATTTCCTGGGCTCTTGTCTGCACCCATGCTGCTGGACCCACCGTTTCCATGCTGGGGACAATTCAATCTTCCTCTATTGATCTCACACTAGTTTCGCCATGTTCCTTTTATGCTCTGATCATCAATTAAAGGATCCTTTCTATTGCCCATGGTCATTTTGGCAAGCGTCCGCTCATTTGGGACTTCCATCTTACCAAAGGTTGTTCTAGAGATCCAGTCTTGGTATAGTGCCCTTTTCCTGCCTTTTCCCCCCGATATGGTTGACCTGTGGCCATCTTACCAAGCCTTAACTTGGGAGGAGACAGTCTTACCACTGGCCCACCAGCTGGTGGGGTGCCCCCTTCATTTTGGACTCCAGCCCCCTGTCTTGTGTGGACCACCCAGAGCCCACTTAGGAAGGGGGGGATCAGGTGGGGCTCCTTGATGGGCAAAGTGGGCTATGCCTTCCTGGGGCCACACCTGCTCTCTGGGGCCCCTTTCTTTACCACCTGCTACACTGGGTCTTACTGCTCCTGTTGCTACTGGCGACAGGGGGTCCCATTCATCTTCATAAGCACGACCTTTTATTTTTGTTGGCTGTGTTGGGTCTTTGTTGCTGTGTGTGGGCTTTCTCTAGTTGTGGAGAGCGGGGACTACTCTTCATTGCAGTGCGCGGGCTTCTCATTGCGGTGGCTTCTCTTGTTGCAGAGCACGGACTCTAGGCGCGCAGGCTTCAGTAGTTGTGGCACGTGGGCTTCAGTAGTTGTGGCTCACGGGCTCTAGAGCGCAGGCTCAGTAGTTGTGGCGCATGGACCCAGTTGCTCCGCGGCATGTGGGATCTTCCTGGACCGGGGCACAAACCCGTGTCCCCTGCATCGGCAGGCGGATTCTTAACCACTGCACCACCAGGGAAGTCCCAGCACGACCTTTTCTGACTGAGCTCATGGAAATATTTCCCTCGTGTCAAGCGGGGCTCACGTTCATTTATTGTCAGTCTGGGAACCTAAAGCGCTCACAGTCTGTGTGGTGACATAGGACTAGCATTGGGGAAGGTGGAGCTTTGTGCATGGAAAACAGGCAAAGTATACCTGAGTAACAGGCCTGCGGGCGTTCTCCCTGGTGCTGCCACTGATGGAGCTGCCGGAACCTGCTCTGGAGAGCAGGAACCCGGGACCCACCTTAGAGCGAGATCTGGGCATTGAAATCAAGCATCACGCCTTGGGCAAGTTCTTGGGCTTTTTATTTTGAAATAATTTTAGATTTATGTAAGACTTGCAAATATAGTACACAAAGTTCCCATACACCCTTCACCGGGCTTCGCCTAATATTAGCATCTTACATAACCGTGGTACATTGATCAGAACTAAGAAGTGAGCATTGGTACATTACTCTTAACTAAACTTCAAGCTTTCTTCAGATTTTCCCAGGTTTTCCACCGGTGCCCTTTTTTCTGGTCCAGGATCCCACATTACATTTGGTCATCATGTCTCCTTCATTTCTTCCAGTCTGACAGTTTCAGGATCTTTCCTTGTCTTTCATGATGCTGACACTTTTGAATAGTACTGGTCAAGTATTTTGGTATTTTGTAGAATAGCCCTCAGTGTGGGTTTGTCTGATGTTTTCTCATGAGTAGATATGTTATGGATTTGGGGGAAGAAGACATCAGAGGTGAAGTGTCCTCATCACATATCAGGGTACATGATGCCAACATGCCCCAATGATTCTATTAACCTTGATCATTTGCCTTAAGGGGGTCTCTGCCAGATTTCTCCACCACAAAGTTACTATTTTTTCTTTTCCACACTCCCTAGTTAGAAGGGAGTCTTCCTCCCTCCCTCCCTCCCTCCCTTCCTTCCTTCCTTCCTTTCTTTCTTCTGCACCTCATGGCTTGTGGGGTCTTAGTTCCCTGACCAGGGATTGAACCCAGGCCCTGGCAGTGAAAGTGCTGAGTCCTAACCACTGGACTGCCGGGAATTCCTGGGAGTGACTAAATTCAATCCACACTCATGGGAAGATGAATTAAGCTCTACCTCCTGGAGAGCAGGTATCAAATATTTGTGAACATATGTTAAAATCTGTGAAATTGTAATATGTAATTAATAAATATTTGGGGGGTGATATCCTGTTTCTCCTTAAAATTGCTCACAGTTTTTAGCATTCATCACTGTGAATCACTATGGCGAAATAATGGTGACTTCTATTCCCCCCATTCCTTCTGTGTTCATTATTAGGAATTGTTCTATAAGGAGGATGTCCCTTCTCCCTCATTTATTTATTAATTCAATCACTTATTTGTGTTGGTATGGCTCCATGAATACTTCTTTTATTCTTTGCATTATAGTGCAATATTACCTTATTTTGTTGCTTACATTTTTCCAGCTTTGGCTAGTAGGAACTCTTTCAGGTTGGCTCGTATGTCCTTTTTGTTTGTTTTAATAGACTATGTTTTTTAGAACAGTTTTAGATGTAGTAAAAAATTGAGAAGATAGTAGAGAGAATTCCCATATTCTCTACACTTCGTTTTCCTTCTTTTTTTTTTTTTTCCCCCTTTCTTTTTTGGCCACACCATGCAGCATGTGGGATCTCAGTGCCCTGACCAGGGATCAAACCCACACCCCCTGCCTGAGAAGCACAGAGTCTTAACCACTGGACAGCCAGGGGAGTCCCCCAGTTTTCCATATTATTAACATCTTACATTACTGTGGTACATTTGTTACAATCAATGAGCCAATATTGACACATTGTTATTAACTAAAGTTCACAGTGTATTTGGATTTCCTCAGTTTCTAGTCAATGTTCCTTTTTTTATCCCAGGATCCAACCAGGGTCAGTCATCTTGTCTCCTTAGGCTCCACTTGACTGTGGCAGTTTCTAGACTCTCCTTGTTTTTGACGACCTTGACAGTTTTGAGGAGTACTTGTCAGGTATATTGTAGGATACCTCTGTAGTGGAATTTGTCTGATTTTTTTCCTTAGGGTTAGACTGCGGTTCTGGGTCTTTGGGAGGAAGACCACAGGGAGAAAATGCCATTTTCATCATATCGTATCAAGGGTACACGCTATAACGTGACATACCTGTCGATGTTGACCTGGATCACCTGGCTGATGTCATGTTTATCACGCTTCTCTCCTGTAAAGATACTCTTTTTATCCCCTTTCCATACTGTACTCTTTGGAAGGAAGTCACTATGCACAGCCTACACTTAAGAAGAAAGGAGTTATTCCATAAATTCATTGGAATTCTTCTCCACAGGGGATTTATCTATTGTCCTCCATCTATTTATTTATTAAATAATTTATTTCTATCAGTATGGATAGTTATTTTATCCTTTGGGTTATAATCCAGTAGGACTTGTTTGTTGTTCAAATTGTTTCATCTTTGGCCATTGGGAGCTCTTTCACTCGGCTCCTTTGTCCTTTTGACATACCTCCGTTAATAGGAGGTTTTGCGTGGTTTTTTAAAACTACTTTCCTTCTTTCAGGCACTTCAAAATGCTCCAGATTCATCTTGCATTTTTCCTGCCCCAGCCCTAGAATCGGCTATTCCTCCCAGGAGTGTGGCTCTCTGTACTGAATCATGTATTTAGATGTTAAGATCTGGCTGCAAGGTGTGTTTGCTGCTACTGGTGTGTCATTGCTTCTGGTCCCTCTCAGAGGATAAAGCCAGGGAATATATGTATATATATTGACACATATCTATTTTTAGTTCTGTATCTATGTATGTGTGTATATTACAGTAAACATGATTTCATCCTGATATTTCCTACTCTAATCCAGCACTACAGGGTTCCTTCCAGCATCGCATCTGATTTTCACAGGTTTTATTTTTATGGCAGTGATACACGCTGGATGCTGCAGGAAGGCTGTAGTAAACTGCAGTTATCCCCAGTCACTTCATCTTCAGTCTTTCATCTCGACACGCCCTTTACCTGCCGGACACTTAGCTACCTGACATTGGTCCCACCCATCAAGATGAGTCGACATGCTGACAGAATGACACTTTTGAGCCCCAGCTTATGCCTGGATCCACCCTGAGGCTGCACATAATGGCAGCTAAGGACTAGGGAATTAGGTTTGGCCCTGCTCTGGGGCCGGTTAGCATTGTGATCTTGAGGCATCAGGCAAAGTTTGGGAAACCCATGCGGTTAGGCCTAAGATGACCCGACAGGGTCTCTTGGTCCTCTCGGTCTTGTATAATTCATGCTCCCTCATTTCAGTATAAAGTAAATTAATAGGGACTTAAGTTAGGACAGTGATTCGTTAGAATCTTTGATGCCTGAGCCGCGACACTGGTGAGTATAGTGCACCATTGGGGCTGAGATGAGCGGAGTTAAGAGATGACGTGGGGGGCTTCCCTGGTGGCGCAGTGGTTGAGAGTCTGCCTGCCGATGCAGGGGACGCAGGTTCATGCCCCGGTCCGGGAGGATCTCACATGCTGCGGAGCGGCTGGGCCCGTGAGCCGTGGCCGCTGGGCCTGCGCGTCCGGAGCCTGTGCTCCGCAGCGGGAGAGGCCACAACAGTGACAGGCCTGCGTACTGCATTAAAAAAAAAAAAAAAAAAAAAAAGAGATGACGTGGGCGAGCTTCACTACCAGCTTTGATCTTCCTCTGACATCAAAGCCCATGCGCATCTCCCCTCCTTCGTGGTTCCTTGACCTCCCTGCCCCTCTCTCTTTGCCATCATCTGGATCGCTCTCTTTCTGGAATCCTGTACCTGCAGCCCTTCCCTTCTGATCTTCTTTGACTCCTACCCACCTGCTGTTTGGCCTCACCGAGGCCTCCAGCCCTCCCTGTTACTCTGCCGTGATTTACTTTCTTCCCTGCAGGCCTTAGGCCCGTTGGCCAATCACTCCAGTTACTGGTTGCCAGCACCCTTTGAATCATCTGCAAAACTAGAGCAACAATTTATTAATTCCCAGCGAACAAAATTCAAACGCAGTAGTCAGCAGTCTCACCCACTGCTTCAAGATGATGGCTGCCGGCAAGACCAGAGAACCCGAGGAGCACGAGCCCTTTGCTGCCTTGCATTTGCTGTAAAATGCTTTCTGTGTACTGTCAGAAGCAGTGCTGTATGGGATACCACACAATGACTAAGGCATTCTGTAACTTTGCTTTCAGCAGAAGTTTTCCGGGCAGCCAGCATCTGGATGCCTGCTCCAAGCCAGCCCTGTTCAGAGATGAAGGAGTGGCCCCTGCTGTCACGGAACCCACACCCAGCAGGAGAGACGGACAAGGGCACTGGCATAGACCCAGGCTGTGGGAACACAGGAAGTGCCTGTAATTCAGACAGAAGGGGGCCTGGAGGGCTCCCTGGAGGAAGTAGCATCCAAAGGGTGATAGAGGTGGGCAAAGTGTGGAGAGATGTGTAGGGGCCGCATAGCAGGAAGAACAAGGGCATATCCGGGGCACCCCAGGAACTCAGTCTGGCCAAAATACGACCAGGGAGGGTATTAAAGAAAGAAATACAGGCAGGTCTTCAACAGTACCAGGCTTAGTAGAGTGAGCTACTACACGGGTGGATAGCAGAGGGTGTTATAGGGGGAGGCGGGAGGAACACACTGATTAGATGACGGGAAGATGCTGTGGGGTGAGGCGAGATGTCAGGTCAGCAGAGGCCAGGGCATACCAGGAGGCAGGCAGGAAGGAAGGACCAGTTACCTGCCCTATGTGAAGGGTCTTGGAGGCCAAAGGGACAAAGTGGGAGCCGTCGGGAGGCAGAGGGCGTGTGCAGGGTGGGGAATGGGCACACGCAAATAGGCGGCGGGATTAGTGAGCAGGGAGCCTGGCGATGGATGAGCTGGCCGGCACTGCAGCCCGGATGGCCAGAGGGGGCACTGCGAGCCCGAGAGCAGGGAGAACAGACCTGAGAAAGAACCCCCCAGGAGCCCCGTGCTCGGTGGTGCCAGGCTAGCCCAGCCACAGACGTGCTCAGCCTTTGTAGGACTCTCTCCACCTTCCAGTAAGTGAGCGGGGCCCAGGGAGTGCAGAATGAGGCCAAGGCGGAGATGGGCCTCCGGCTCTTGGGCCACCAAGCTTAACAGTCCTCTTGTCAGTGACAGGGGAAGATGGACTGGCCAAGGGACATCTGATTGACCCACCTGCCTTCTTGGACTCGTGAGAAGAGCCCAAGTTCAATCCGCGTTTCTCTGTGCTTTCACTTTCCTGATTGAGTGCGTGGCAGGTGAGGGGTGTCCTGAGCCCCCAGCCACACAGATGGCGGTCAGGGTGGACATCAAGTCCCAGGACACAAAACCTCACTGTCTGTGTTTATGGGGCAGAAGGGTGGGGGCGGATTAGGTAGAACATTGGGTGTTTGCTCTCAGGGTGGGAGTATTGCTTCCCAGGCGGCTAGTGGAGGGGCTCTGATGAGACAATGGGCCTGGCGGACTAACATGGAGAGAATGATTTGGGCAGAGTGACTTTGCAGAAATATTCATGACTGTGGAAACAGGGAATGGAGATGCTGAGGACCTACATGGTGTGGTCTGGTGCAAGGCCAGCACTCGGGCTTTTTTTTTTCTTGGCCGCACCCTATGGCATGTGGGATCTTAGTTTCCCAAGCAGGGATCCAACCCGTGCCCCCTGCATTGGAAACGTGGAGTCTTAACCACTGGACGGCCAGGGAAGCCCCACTCAGGCTTTCTTGATGTCAGAAGGGTGGTGCAGGATGAGGAAAGGATATAAAATGTCACCTGACAAGTAAACCACTGTGCCCTCCTGCCCCTCACAGGGACCGCAGGGGAAACTACCCTGCACACTTATTCTTGAGCTTCTTTGACCAGCTGGGTGGGGCCTCTCACCCCTTGGGACCACCCTGCAGCAGCAGGGGTCATTTTATAGCCAAAGGGCCCGGGTGCGCTCTGGAGACCATCATTCTTATCCATCCAAGTAACTGCAGACTGGGCGAGCCCTCCCTCCCCTGCCCTAGAAGGTTTAGGAGCTCAGGACTCAACTGACCCAAGGTCAAACCCCATCTCTGCCCTTGCATGACATGCGTGACTTTCTGCAAGTTGCTGTCTTTCTGCCTGTTTCTTCATCTGCAAAATGGGGACCATAATAACCTACCCATAGGGCTGCTGTGAGACTAAGTTAACTATACACATAAAGCTATCACAGCACCTGGCACTGAGAGCGTTTAATAACTGGTACAATTTTCTACATGTGATACCAATCTCACCCAGAGGGAACACCTCCAGCATAAAGCCCACCGGTCGTCTCACTTCTGCATTTTCAAAGTCTGGGTGCATGAAGGTTACCAGCCCCACTGGACTGGGCCCACACTGACTACATTTGAACCGCAGATCCTCCGGGAGGCCTTCCTTCCTCCCTGGCCCCCCAGGACGCTAGAGCTCCAGTCAGTTCTCCCACCACACTCTGCACACCTCACTTGCTCCAGCCTGAGCTCCTCAAGGGTACAGCCCCAGACTGCCTATTCATCTATCACCATAGCCGCAACACTGCCCAACCACTGCCCCCCACCCCCGCCCCGGGAGGTGAGTGTTTGTTGGATGAATATTCTGAGGACAGCAGAAGCCTCCTGTGGGCTCTGTTCTCTTGGAGCTGACACATCAGCTAGCTGTACTTCTATGAATTGTTGGAACGGAGATGGGTTATGTGTCCAAGATATTTGAGCTTGAGTCAAAATGATCTTGGAGGTGAGCTCAGTGTAACGGTCACATGGAACTAAGCTTGGGGGGATGTGACACTTAACACCAAACAGGACTGTAGCCAAGGGGAAGTGGACCCCATGCGCAGAGATATGAGATGAGAAATACCAACATTGGGGAAATCCAGGTGGCCAAAGCTCAAAGAAAAGAAACAGGCCTGGATTCGTTCCATTGCCCTTTGGCAAACCGTGAAAGTCGATGCATACTCGGGATGTGGACTTGCATTCCCTGCCCATAATGCTTTTCCCATCGTGACCATCTGTGGACTAATGGAATGCCTTATTCACCAGCATGGTATTCCACATGTTACTTTTAATCGAGAAACTCATTTCACAGCAAATGAAGTGAGGCAGTGGACTTGTGACCCTATGCCCCACAGGTCTTACCTCCTTCACTACCTTTACATCCTTCACTACCCAGTGGCAGAAGCAGCTGGGTAAACAGATTTGGAATGGCCCGTTGAAGACTCAGTTACGGCGCCATGTGTCCTGAAAGGACAGAGGTGTCTTAGAGGTTGCAGTATATGCTTGCACGAGTCTCTCCCATAACCAGAATCCATGTGCCCAGGAATCAAGGAATAGAGGTGGGAGGGGTTCCTCTCACCAGTCCCCTCAACAAGGAGGTCTGCGCCTACCAGGGGACACAGAAATGGCTCCATTGGACTGCAAGTTGCCGCTCACCCAGCTATTTTGGGCTGTTCAGGACACAGAACCAACAAGCGAATAAGGGGATTCTTCTACTGCCTGGGGAGCGTCCTCAAAGGGAAACCTGGGCGCTGCTACACAGAAGAGGTAGGGAGGACTGGCCGGAAGCCAGAGAGGCCTCTAGGGCCTCTTTTAGAAATAGCAAGAACGAATGGAAAACTGTAGTAAATAAAGGCTGGATGATTAACTCAGATCTTTCAGGAATAAAGGTTTGGATCAACCATACCAAATCAAGAATCCTGACCAGCTGAGATCCTCGCTGAGAGCGAAGGAAATAGACTCCGCAGTGGAAAAGGAAGTTGTAAATAAGTATCGGCTCCAGCCTCATGATAGTTACAGACTCTATACATAGTCTGGCTTGCTATGTGTAAACACACACATAATTTTCCTCTTTCCTCGTTATTTCATGCAAGTTTGGGGGAAGTTTTTCCCCTTTAGTTTCATTGTTCTAGGTTCTATTCAGATGAGCTTGTGACTGAACTGGAGGAATCAGCGTAGCCCACAGACCCACGCTCACTGCTGAGCATTATATTTCCTGTTTGGGGAGCGGCTAAGACCGTCTTACAATTAGTTAGCTGTAAGTTGGGCAGAAACCGAGTTGCTTTTGTAATACTACTAAAGTCCAAATATGTGTAGAAGGGTATGGATGGATGCTGAGTGGCTAAAGGGGAGGACTGTACCAATGATTAAGCCCTTACCTCTGTTTCACACTCACTGTTTTTAACTGTTTTTGTGATACTGGGCATAGAACTGGACGCAATTCTACTTCGCCAGCTGGCAGACCATTGGATTCCCCCAACAGGGTGCACTTCAGTGCTGGAGGAAGGAAAAGGGATGAGCTCCAGCCTCGTGGAGCTCTGCAACAGCAGCGTGTTCCCACAGCTGAAGCCAGCTGCCGCTCCCAACAAGCTCAGCCCAGCTTCCTTCCGCCCTCAGACACCAGCACCAGGTGAGCAGCTTCCATCCTCAGAGGCACCTCCTCCTGGAGTCGCTACTGCCTTGGTTTTTTAGTGTCTCCTTTAGGCCTTTTTAACGACTGAGTCAACAATTCTACCATGTTGTTAAAATAACGTGCATGTTTTCTGTCTCCACTTGGACTGTGACTGATATACATGGAAAGGAAATTTCTATATATTGAAATGAAGTCTCAAAACTACAGTTTTAAATCTTCCATCAAGTCACTGAGGCTCTGCATTAAGTTTCATTCTCCCGTGCTGTTTCACATGGGCACTGGTCATTGGAATGCCCCACATGTCCATTTTTGGGCTAAATAAAACATTCCAAGCTAAGGCCTGGGGTGATTTCTTACTTCCAAATCTAAACCTTCCTTTGAACCCCCTTCCACTCCAATATTCCTCATCCCGAATTTAGAAGAATTACAATTAACAACTATTTTGATATTAAAAATGTAAATTGCTATGGCAACGATTAATGTCAGTTAGAGGACAGTTTTATGATACACTTATGTCAATGATACTGCAGCGTCCGGACTATCCCACATTATTTTGTTCTGGAACGCGTTTAAAATGAAGACCCACGCACCAAAGGGCAGAAGCAGTAGTAACAAACTACCCGTGTCCCCATTTCCACTGCATTCAAGAGTCCACAACCAGGTTCTCGATGTTCTCCATTTATTACTGCAGTACACAACTGCTCTGAAAGTGCAGCACTGACTCACTCCTGTCACAGCTTCTGCGCCTCCACCGGCTAATACCTGGAAATTCATTCTTGGAGTATCGTGGACCACAAGCTTCTCTCTGGGTGGGAAATTATTGTCACTGCCAACATCACAGGGAAACACACACAGGGATAAGATGTGAATAGAGGGATGTGAATAGAGGGATAAGATGAGAAGAGCCCTGGAGAGGAGCGGGGACCAGTTTCTGAGGGGTCCTGGAGACAGCCTGCCGCGCAAAGGGGGCAGTGGCGCCCCACCTCCCAGCAGCGGCCTGATGCGCCTGCTAGGTTGGCTCTGGCACGCCTTTTCCCCGTCTTTACAGCTGGTGATACCGTAACCGTGTCCCATCTCAGTGTAGCAGAGGCGCATGGAGTCAAAAAGAATTGAAAAGACCTCGCAAGCTAACGTGGAAAACGGGTGGTCTGGAAAAACTGACTCTTCAATCCCCGATTTAAAGCTGTTAGGCAGACCTGGAGAGCTCTAGGGGTAAGAGGCTGCCGAGCAGAAACAACTCTTGTTCTAGCCAGTATGTGTTTGATGGGAAAAAAATAACTTGAATACTGCAAAGAAAAGGTTGGTGGGGGAGGCATGTGCAGCTCTAGGAAACACAAGAGATTAAAACATCTGAACAAATGAGATCAAAAAAAAAAAGTAAACAGAAATATGGACAATACACCATAGCACTCGGCCTGACGAAACCCTCACTCACGAACACGTTATACACATATGCACCCACACTCACACACTAATAATAGTCAGGCAAATGCCCAAAGGAGGGCAAATCCAAACATCTGCTCTCTTTGGAATTTTTATGGCAAATCTGAGTTTAGGCAAAAGTGAAGACCTCTCTGGGTCTAAACTCAGAAGGCCGCCTTTGCTCCCCATTGTAGCCAATGTTGCTCCTATATTTGTCGGAGCCCTTCACAACTGTCCGGGCACTAGAATTTAGTCTTCATATTCCTGGAGTTTAAGTCACTGCTAGATCTTATCTAACTTCACCTGTAATGGAAGCACCTCCCTTTTGGCTCTACACTCCCCTGTTCTTTCAGGAAAAAACATCCCAAGACAGTGGTAATTCCAGGGTGTTCAGGAGTTGGAAAGTAGGAAGACAGTAATATAAATACAATAAGGAAATGCCTGTTACTCTCATATGATTTCTCTGAGACCAGGTGGCTAAGGCCCCCTGGCCTGCAAGGACAGGTTTTAGGAGAGGCCTTAATTTAAGGTACTGCGATCTCTGCTCACAAGAGCCAAGTAAGCCAGTGATCCTTGGAGGCTGCCGTAGGACTGGTCCTCGGTACTTATTTCTACCCTAGGTGCTCTTTGACCTCTCTGATTTCAGTCCTTCTGGAGTCAGATCACCCAGCTTCTCTGATGTGTGCCTGGTCATTTTCAGAGCCTGGCGGCAGCAGCTGCAAGGTTTCTGTCCGGGCATCCTGGATCAGCACGCATCTGCTAACACGTACACCAGGTGATGAGGACTGAAAGTAGGTTTCTCCAACCACTGAAGACAGGTATAGCCGTGCAAAGAAAGCCATCCATCATGGTCAACTTTTCTTCAGATGTCCCAGTTTCCAGATCATAGAATTCACCATATTGTGTTAACACCTGGCAACAACCAGCTTTTGCTTCCCTTCCTCAATCAGAGGCATGCAAGAACCCACAGAAACAGGCTGGACACACAGGCCCTGCTCATATGCGGGAAAACGGTTTCAGAAACTGCCCTCAGCTCCTAATCCTGTACTTGGAAGCTCTGTTATAACCTAGCTCCTCATTAAACTGGATTCTGCTCTGGTTTAATTTATGAAGTCATACCTTCTAAGTCGCCTCAGTGAAACCAGTGTAGCCCACTGGATTAAACTTCTAAGTGCAGCAGTGCCTAAAAGGAAAGAGTCCCACAGGAGGGAAGACTGGAGGGCATAAGGCAGGAGACAATACAAAATCAGTAACACATTTTCCGAAAGTGGTGGGCTTGGGGGAAGAGGGGCGTGAAATAAACAAAACGTCCCAATAATTTAATGGCAGGTCTAGAAGACAGCATTTATAGCTATTCCGGGACTCTCCAACAAAAAGCTTTTCCTGGATGCACAGACATTCATAATACTGATCACGCTCAGTTGACAGCTCTGGCTTGTACACGTGGTCACGACGCCCTTTGTACAGCAGAGGAGAGCACGACAGGGTGCCCGGGAGGCATCTGGACAGCACACAGAAAAAGGAAAGGCTGAACTCCCCCAACAGAACCCCATTAAAAAAAAAGTTTGTCTATTACAAAGTCACGTTTTCCATTTTTTCCGCTTTATAAAGTCAGCGATGCTGGAGGGTGTCTAGCGGAATCCGTCCTCCAGGAATGAGTGCAAAAGGGGAGCACGAGGCTCAGGGACGTCCCCTCAGTGAGCAGATGGAAGGGCCAGCCGGAGACCTCCCATCCGTTTCAGACAAACACACACATACAGAAAAGGATTATTGCCAGCTTGTGTACTTTCACAATGTGATTTTTGTATTTCGAAAGCTTGAATTGTCCCTGAAAGAAAAAAAATGGGAGAAAAGAGAGCATTCAATACACAGGTCATCTCTAGGCAACACACACACACACACACACACACACACACACACACACACACACACACACACACACACACACGGGGAAACCTGGCCTCGGCAGCTCTCGGGCCCTCCTGACACCCCAGGACCTTCCTTCCTTGCTCATCTAATGCCAACACAGCAACCTGCCTCCCGAGTCCCTTCAGCCACTTGGACTCAACTGGTTGCAATTACAAGAGGTCAGAAACAACCCAAACGCGTGTGAACAGGGGACTAAATATTAAAGGGATACTGTGCAGCTTAAAAAAAATGAAAGGAAAAGAAACTCTCTACTAATATAGAAAGATCGCCAAGAGAAACTGAAAACGTTAAGGTGCAGAACAGTGCGTGGACTTGATATGCTGCCTCCTGTGTGAGTGAGGAAATAAGGCTCATATCTGCCTCAAGGAAGTCATACGTAATAAAACGCTGTTACCTGGGGCAGTGTGGTGGCAGGGGGGACACTGGAAGCTGGGCAGATGGAGAAAGAGTGGGACGCAAACCTCTTTCTCTCTTACACACAAACACACACTCACGCACATGCATTTTTTTTAAAAAATTGAACGACAGATTGTATTACATATTCAAAAAAATCAACCAAAAATCCCTTGGTTCAAAACTTATAGCTGCTTATGAAAGGATATTCTAAGAGGTGAAACCTGAGTACACTTTACTTTAGAAACTTAGCACGTGCACACACGCGTGCGTGTGTGTGTGTGTGTGTGTGTGTGTGTAACAGATCTTGTGATGTCTTCTTAGTTGCCTCCTACTGGATGCAGACAGGTTCGGCCGCCCACTAGTGCCTCTCCTGTTCCACCCTAGAAATCCAACAACACCTTAGCAGTTCGCGTCGCCATTTTAATCCCCAATCTCAGGGCTGGAAGGGGCTTTAGCGGTCACTGCATCTACTGCTCTGGCCCAGTGCTTCAGACTTAAACTCGTCTGAAATTTTGAGACAGAAAAATTCTCATTAACCTGATTTTGGAATGATTTCTTCCATTTAATTTTAATGGAACATTCTAGAAGCTTTGGTTTTAACTGACCTGTCTTAAAATTGCTACAATTGATTGGGTATCTGGCAATTGGTCCAGAATGAATTAATACTGACGAAGGAATATGCAGTTTTCTCCTGCTGCTGGCTAACAGATTCTCCTCCACGATGGTGGCAGGCTGACAGTAACTCACAGCCCTCACTACACAGACAGTAACTGCAGACAAGCACACAGAGAGGGAAACTGGATGGAGCTGGCGTGGGTGAACTCTGGCTGGGAAGAAACTGATGTTATCTCAAAAGCCCACTGGTATTTTTGTAACTGACATACATGACCATGCAGCTCAATGATCAATGCTATTGAGAATTTCAATGATTTCCATCTAAGGAGTTGAAGACTGAACACAAAGAGAACTTAGTGGGGTAATCATCTTTTTAAAGGGCCTTTCAAAAGGGCAGACCCCACTGAGGGGCCGCAAGAAGCTAACAAAGAATAAGAATGCATCTGATCATAAGACAGAGAAAAGCAGGCGTTAACTGAGGTGTGCTATTTGAGTCCCCTTAGGGACGCTGTGCTGTGACAGTCTGCACAACGGAGGACACCTCTAATAACAAAGAAGTGGTTAGGAAGAAGGATTTGCTGCTTCCTTCTTCCCCTTTGATGCCATCTCTGTCCCTACAGATCAACTGGATCACAAAAGTCAACCAGCAGGGAGACTAGAAAGCCAGGGGTGCGGGAAGGTAGAGTCAGAGAATCTTCTGACTGTGGGAGAATTATCTGTCTTATCTGGAGTAAGAGAGATGGCAGGCAAATATCTGGACTCAGCCCTTTCTGCTGTTTAGTGATGTAAAGAAGAGAATCTTTAGGATTAATCATCACCATACGCAGGCCACCTACGTTCTGGAGAACTCCCGCACTGTGCTGGGGCTGGGCCAGAACAAACCCTCCCGGTGGCAGGTAAGCTGAAGGGCTCTATAGCACCTTCCCACTAAGATACGTAATATTGATTCTAATTCTGTTGCCACAGATCTCTTCATAGTCAGAAATCTCTAAGAAGTCAGAATCATTCTAAGGTTTATTTGTAAAATGGAAATGGGGAGTGACAGAGTAACAGAGCCAGAAGAATCCAGCTGAGTTTTTCCAAAAAGAGTCTAGTCTGATATAAAGAAAAACAAAGAGCAATGAGGGTGGGCAACAGGCTCCTGACAATGACAGGCTGAAGCAGGCGGGTGGCAGCTGGCGGCTCAGGTCCAGCCTTTCTAAAAAAAAAAAAAAGTGGGTTGAGAAGAGCTTGGTGCCAAATTTAGTCTGAGGAATGTGTTCACCTCAAACCAGCTGGGAACTAATCCTCAGTTATGTCCCTCACCCCAGGCTGCAGGGCACAGAGAGATTAGGAGAAAGAGAGAAGGTAGACAGGAAGTGGCAGAGGCCACAATCAATTTTTCTTTTTTTCTTTTTCTTTTTAAAAGATGGGCTTCTCTTCTTTTAAAAGCAAACTAAAATTTAGACAATCTAGACTGAGCTCCGGAAAGCTAGACCCTCCAAGCACCTAGCAATGTGCAGACTATTGGGAAGGTTTTTGGGTTTGGGTTTGTTCAATGGCTTTCAATGATGTAACAGATCATTTAGAAGGAAATGATAACATCTTTACATCATGGTCTTCAGGGAATCATTCTCTGGCTATCCAGCTGTCCGGCCCAGGCCAGCTCTGGCTTCCTCCTCTCTCCCTCCCTGCAAAGCAAACAAAATTGCAAACCCCCTAGGTTTACTAGGGCAAACTTCAATCTCTCATCTCTACCGAGTGACCACATCAAGTTCATTCTCCATCAAGAGAGATCACTGCTTCTGTGCATGTCAGCCTAGACATGCAGGGACCCGGAATCTACCCCACCCCCCAACCGCCCCAAACCAGCAGCTAACTGGGACTTCTACTGAAGCCATGGTTAAAAGGGCAATGTTTATTTGTAATGGTAATAGAGGTCAAATGACATACTCCTAAAATATTAGCAGCCACATGTAACGTCACAAAACATCAGATAAATTGAGGAAAAGTATTTGTGGTTCAAGAATTATTTAAATAGCAGTTTTTAATTTCTTCATAGATAGTGATCTACTTGGAAGGGAGGAGAGGGAGGGAGGACAAGAAGGCTAAAGTTTGGGGCCTCTAAAACGGCAGCTCAAACCACCACAAGCTGGGTATGCGCATCTCCCTGGAACACCCCTTTTACCACTTACAAGGTTAAATCAATAAAGGTGAAATATGAAGTCTTTCTCAAGTCTGTTAGGACAATGAAGTGAGTTGGGTTTTTTGTTTAGACTCTAATACTCCTCTCATTCTCCCAAGTCTGTGCTTCAAGGAGAACACCTAACCCATGAATGCTCCCTTCAATCTGCCCTATAAAAAAGATATTGGGGGGGGGGCAACAAAAAGAACAAAGAGACTACAAAACAGCAATTATGCAACTTACGCAACTATATGACTTTTCAAAGCAATTCAAAGATCTTTTCCTGGGGAGTTTAGTGTTAGCTGAGAGGAGAGGGAATAATTTTACGTCTTCCATTCTGTCTATTCCAGTTTCATTTTAAAGCTTTTTTTTTTATGGAACCTAAGATGCTGTTGAATTTTAAAGGCACCACCATTAAGAGGTAAATGCTGCCAATTAAACTACGACAAAAACCTTTCTTATCACATTCACTGTAAGCACCCCAATTTTAGGGACATTAAAAGCAAAAGAAAAGGAACCTTAGAATTAACTATGGTAGTGCTGTTACAACACGTCCACTATAGCACCAGAGGCCTCTGGGAATGTAACTGGTTTATTTTGAGTATCTGCTGCTTTCCAGCCTACACATCAATGTATCAGTATTAGAGCTGATACATGGTTTTCATCCATCTCAGAATTCTATATTGACTATACAGAGAAACTCTTTAAATTGCAATTTTGAAAATCTAATGTTATCATCTAGAAGCTGAATTTATAATAAAGGAATTAAACTATTGAAAAAACAGATATGAGTGGCATGAGTGTATAGGAATTCTGGGACTGTTTATTACTCAGACCCCTGGCCACCCGCTTCTGTCCCTCACAGTGTCATGCCATCTCTTTAGCCCATTTGAGGAATGTAGGTCTCCTTTTCCTGAAAAAGCCTCCCTTCCTTCCCGGGAGAGGGGAGTTCTGAAGCAGCTACTACAGCTGACATGTTCTTTTCCATTTTAGAAATTCTCCATTTCTTAGGGATGGGTTTGGGGCGGGGACAGTTACTGTCCAGGAATGTGCTCTTGGGTCAGGCACGTGGAGATACCGTCCTTTTATCCATTCCTCTCATCCAGAGTAAATTTACCCAATTCAACTCCTTCTGCTAAAGATACAGACATGGACTTGGAACTCCCTTAACTGAAATACAAATATTCTTAAAGTGAATGCTTCAGTTGACCCAGCCTTCGATATCCTAGGGTCTCTCTCTGCCAGCAAACACGTGGTGGTCTAGCCACAATACAACCTGGAACTGTGCCTCCCACACAGCCCTGACATCTACCCCCAGTTCACTTTAAACGCTGAAACTCAGAAGTTCCATCACTTGTTTCCTCACAACTGACAAATACCACCAGCAAACGAGACATACCTCTCACCTAACCCATACTGTGGCCTGTGGAACTGTCCTATTAGTCACAGGACACTGTCAGATGGCTTAAAAATGGCCACGTCCAGGCAAAAGAAAATGGATCTCTGGGCCATTTCTAATCATGGAATGTTGGCATCCAAAGACACCAGAGACATGTCAGTCCGTGGAAACTCATTTTCCAAATCAGAAACAGAAGTGTAGTGAGGCTCATCGACCTGCCCAGGGCTTCACCAGGAGACATGTGACCCAGGCAGGGTAAGTCAGTGGCTTTGGACTCAGTGGTTTCCTCTGAGACTGTGGCATCAGTCCATGAGGAGGGGCTGAAGCAGGCTCGATGCTGGCAGAGGCAAGCCTGGGGACAAGTGGGGAGAGGGCATCCCCTTGGGAAGAGGGTCCTACGGTTGAGAGGTATGTCACAAGGTTACAGAGAAGGTAGACAAGGCCCTACCCTGAGTGTGAGAGACAGAGGGGGAGCGTCCGATCAGCGGCCGCTGCTGTTCACCAGGCCATGAAACTCCTCCCAGGCCCTGGCAAACCAGAGACAAAAAACACAATAGTACATTCAGATCAAAGGCTTTTTAACAAAGAGAGAACAGACAAGATAAACCCACACCCCATTTCAGATACCCTCAAGGTCAAGTGGAGCCCACCGATACCTGGAAGCACAGCAGTGAGGTTCCCCTCCTAGAGTTTCCTCTCAGCTTAGCGGGGTGGCCGGCACCTTTCAGGGGCAGCTGGCTCGTCTCCTGGCTAAGTCTGGCCCTTACTACTCCCTAGAGGATTTGCACGTTCTTCTAGCCACTCCTTCAACAAGTCTACAGGGGAGACCAGTGAGGTCAGAGCTAAGCTCACCCACCATGGGAGACACCTCCAATTCACTGAGGCGAAGGGCAGCCGTGCTTTCTGCCTTGGGGACGTGAGGACAGGTGGCAGAAACTATCTTTCTTCATCAGGCCTCACCCTGACGGTAAAGGCAGGTACCCAACAGCATTACAATGTCCAAAGACGCAATGAGGAAATTACACCACTTCATCTGCTTTCGTATTTCCAACCTTCTGACCCTTCTAAACTCAGACCCAAATTCTTATCAGGTTACGTGTTTCTGATAATACCCAAGTAACTATTATCTTAAAATTAAGTTGTATTATGTCACAGCAGCTCAAAATTTCCAAGGGCCAATGCTCAACACAACGTTAATGCTTATTAACTTAATTTAGAAATTGGAGTTAGAAAGGGATAAGAAATGTGACTGAGGGTAGAGTCTCTTGGAATGATGCTCCACAAACACCAGGGCCTTGGTGACTGCTGGCCAAAAACCAGGAGAAAGCTAGATCCCCTGTGTATCTGGAAGCCCTAACGCACCTCAAGTTTTCTGAGAGGAGCTTATGTCCTTCCTGTTTGCCTTAACCATTTTTCAGCCACTTAGGGACAAAGTGTCAGGTAACTTCCCTGGGAATTATATATAAAATGGGTAATTTGGTGCCTTTAAATCTAAAACTCCTTACTGTCAATTATTCCATTCTTGGTTTAAAGGGGTGATATACCCATGGTGACAACATATAGGGTTTAATGTGCTAAATTATTAGCTCACTGCAGGTTTAATATTACGACCACTAAAATATATTTTATCAGTAGGTCTCCTACAGATAGCTTTTCTTTTTTTAAATAGGAAGGGATTAAATACAGAGACCTGGCACAACAAATTCATTCTTCCAGGCAATATTCACATCAGTTTCATTAGTATTTCCCTCTTGTAAACAGCAGCATTTATAAGTTAATGATGTATCTCTCGGAATAAGAGATTGATCTGAAGTTAATGGTTTCTTCAGAGAGAGTACTGCCAAAATACTGATACAGGTACGTTAACTGAAGGAAAATGGAAGAGCACCCAATAAGCATGCCAGTCTTTATCAATTCACAAACTCAGTTTCCACAGAAAGATATCTGCTTCACAGCTCCTTCTGGAGAGATGGTAACGTGATGAACTTTGAGAGTCCACGAGTGATGTCAGAAGGTCATTTCACTCTTCACAAATGGAGATAAGGAGAAAGCAAACTCTGACGCTTGGGCAACGACCCAGGAAACCCCTCTCTTGCTCTAAAGGTGAGACTTAAATTCTATTTAAGCAATTTAGGTGTCAACAAGAAATTACATGGCTGTGTTGAAGCTTCACCTCATTTATCCTTTTGTTTCCAGAAAGCCCTACACTAGTCCAAACAGAAGTTCTGTGTCAAGAACCTTCAGAAATATGGATGTCAGAGTCCCCTCTAATCCAGTTTAGTATTAAACTGCCCTCCCATTTTCTTCAGCAGTATTTTCTTCATATGTAAAAACTTCAACATGAAGAATGTGGGCAAAGAAGTTTCCTCATATAGAGTCAGTGGAGATAAGATAGCTGGTCAGAGTCACTGGTACAATCGCTGGTTCTCACAGGCCAATGCTTGACTAAGAGGCAAATCAAACGCCTAAAACTAGGTGCGAATGTTCTAGCTATTTTCCATCTGGCATCCCAGGCATACTAGTAATATTAAAACTTGTTTCTTTTAAAGGTAAAGAAAGAACAAGTTAAATGTTAAAACTGTCATGTAAATTGAATTTCTTAAAAACATATTCTTTTTTAAATTACCGTGAGATTAATATAGCCTGCAGGGCATTCTAAACAGATTCAAATGACAGGATAACCAGGAGTCCTTTAAAGACCACCTTTTGCCAGCTCACTTACCAGAAAGCAAACTCTGAGAGCAGAGATCTCATTTCTGTGTAACTCTGTACTTGACCCTACTCTGGCCCAAATCTCAGTTCACAGCCTTGCACTCAGCTGGCCCTCATACTCATGGACGAACTTGGCCTCCTGCTAGTCTGGGCTTTACCTTGAACATCAGCATGGGGGAACATTTCACAAATGCAAAGTCCAGCAATTATGCTGGTATGACCCAGTGCCACCTGGCTCTGATTTAGCCATGGCAAGAGAAGGGATGGTTGGTTCTTGCCTACGAAGTTCAATGTTTAAATACAATGAAATCTAGATGTGGTGAAGTCCCCGTGATTCAACCCATTTCTCCTCTAGAATAAATGAATAAAGAGAAGTCACCTACCCTCAGCTCTCTCTGCAGAGGGGCCTGGTCAGTCTTCCCAACACTGTGGCCCACTGAGTGCAGCTGGCCCTGTCTTCCCTCTCCCATTCCAGGCCAGAGGCACGAAGGGACTCAAGAGACTACTCCAAAGAGAAATTTCCTCACAAGAGGCACTGCTGCTCTATATGGCTCTGCGCCCCAAGTCTTATCCTGTGGTTCCGTGATTCTGGGTTGCAAGTCTGGCTGTGTTATGAGATTGTCCTCAAAGTGGCGGATACAGTGAATCACTTGATGCCTGCAAGGACCCAAATCTCTGAAATCTCAGCTATGATTGGCCTCATCAGAAAGAGCCACACCCCTGAGCTAACACTCAACTGAACCAGTTTCACAGTGGGACCCACGCACTCTTAAGGGGCTAACTGTTGGCAATAAGCAAGGGTACGAGGCAGCAGGCAGCATCCCCTCTGCAGCAAAGCAGCTCGTCACGCCCTGTGCACAGCATCAGCCTCTCGGGAGTGCAGGAGGAAAAGGCCACAAGCAGTGTGATCAGGGGAAGCCTGGGAAAACCAGATAGTTGAAAAAGGACACCGGAGACTGGACTGAAACAGAGCAAGGTGGAGGTACGCTTGACTGAGAAATCTAACCCACCCCTAAAGAATTCCCCTCACCATTTCCAGGAGCCCTAATCTCCAGAGCAGCTGGGAGAGAACTGCGGCTCTTTCCTCCTCATTTCCCCGAATTCTCAAGTCCAAGCAGCTCCAGTTCCTTGGCTCAAACAGAGCCACACCTGTGGGAGAGCCACAAGGAGCAGAGCAAAGCAGAACAGTTCCGGTTTCTGCTCAGATGTGGCAAGGATCACAGGGGTCTCACGGTCAGTTTGGTGCTTTCTCATCAACTCTTACTTTGGAAGGTGACATCAAGCTCATCCCCTGGACCAGTTACATTAGCTGAAATTAACGTCAATACATGTAACATTATAGTGGAAGGCAAGAGGGAAAGGGCCATAGAAGGTAATTCTTTGACAAACGCTGAAAACAGAACAGGCATTTCCATACATCAACAAGTCTCCATCTTCTAGGTCCTTCACCCAATTTGGGGTACGTAACAGAAAAAAGCAACACCACCACACCTCCAGGAGGCTGAGCCCAAGGCGCTCCAGTCCCAGTGTGTGTTCTGTGGGATCCCAGGCCACGTGGAGCCCGATGGTCAGTGAAGATGGTATAGCTCAGGGCGCTGCCGCCATAATGGAAGCGCACAGCCACTCTGGCAAACTCCAAGTTACGCCCACAGCCACCTTCACACGCGCGATCAGGCAACCTGGCCTAGTGCGGGCAAGTGTTTCACTTCTGGTTTTGGTGGTAGCTCCTCAGAAAGCCTAAAGTAACGTAAGGCTTGCTGAAATTCTACATGCAGGTTAGGGGCCTGAAGGCCGAGCTGCAGCACATACATGCCAAGCCACGAAGCACATGAGGGGCTGGTATGTGCTGTGTGTGGTCAGATGCCCTAAGGAGCACACTCAAGCAGGACAAAGACATCTCCCCACCCCAGGTCCTGATGCACAACAACCCTGGGGACTGGGAGGAAGGGAAGGGCTAGAACCTTGAGACCGTGCAAGCAGGGCGAGCTCAAAGAGGAAGATGATCTGGCTCTAAGGGGACAGCAGAAGGGAGAAGGCTGGCAAAGAGCTTGTGGCTTGGGCGGCTTTAGCACAGTGAGTAAACCCCATTAACACAAAGCAAGAAGCTCTATACGTACAGCCGCACACAGACGGAAGCAGGGCTTTACCTCCAAGCAAGAGATTTCTTTGAAGTAAGACATACAAAGTCAGCAAAGCAAAGGCCAAGGATCCCCCTTTCCAACCGTACGGACTTTCAAGCTGAATTCTAAGTCAGAAATCACTCTGTTCTGGTCATTGGCATGACTAGATGGAAACTAAAATTCAAATACCAAAAAAATGGGGTCTCATTTTGAGAGCTAGATATCACCTCATTATGTCGGACCTCAGCAGAACTGGAACAAAATACCATGTGACGTTATACAATGGGCTTATGGAAATGAGGCTGCGTTCCCCGGATGGCCCTCCGCGGAGAAGTCTGTGCCATTCCTTAATATGGTGACAGTCAGTCTGAAAGGCCACTTCTTTGATGCACCATAAAGAGCAAGAGCATGAGACAAGCTAGTTTAGCACCATTTATTAAGTGATCTCAGCTGTTGTTGTAGCTGCTGCGTGTCAGCCTGTTCTTAAAACATAAAATGCTCTTCCGGTTCCTCTTGTCCGGGACAGAAGGGTCTTCCAGGTAGCGCGCCAACAGAGCAAGAGACTCCGACGATGCCAGCTTCAGTGACGGTGCCATCCAGAGAGGGAGAGGGTCACGGCACATTCAACCGCGGCTTCCAGAGGTTTTGAAAAAGGAGCCTTTGGGGGCCCAGCCTGCCTGGCATTCTAGTGAAAGTGCAAAATGTTGGCACATTGGGAGAGAAAGAGAGGGAGACGCGAGGAAAAGTAGCATCTAGGTATCAAGGAGGGCTTTCTGGTCCCTGCAGCTGCAGGGCTGGAGTACTAGGCAGGCCTCTGGATAAGGCAGCAAGCAGCAGGCTAAGGCAATAAGCCCCAAGGCTCTCCTAGACTCTAAGGACTTGTACGTGTTTCTACAAAAGTCAGGAAGAACTGCTTCAGGGTATTAGAGCGGGAGAACAGTGGAGAGGGGAGAGCTGAAAAATACCTCTTTCCCTTTCCTATCCAGGTGAAAAGGTTGCTTCTGGGGGGGATGGGGGTGGAGAGCATTTGGGAACCTTAAATGTAAGAGTCCTAGAAAAGGTAGGTGTGGGTCTCTCCAGCCTAGACTGAGTCTGGCTGGAGGGCAGAAACTACCTGTATTCCAGAACAAAGAATAGGAAAAATCTGCCTAGAGAAAAACAATGCTGACCCGGGGACTGCCAAGGCAAGCAATCAGGGTCATGGCTAGCTAATAACTGTTGGTGGCGACAATGAGCCACACCCAGCCATGTGATACAGAACACCTCCTATGGCAGCATTCCAAATTAAAAACTGGCGCTTAGCTAGTTTAAGCCAGTTCCACCCACAATACGATCTGTAAATTCAGGGGAAAAAGATTCCCAAATGGTCTGCCTGCTGAACACCATGGCTGGGCTCATTACTAGTAATGTTTTTAATAAGCAGGATGATGATATTATTACTAATGATGACGATGAGAGCAATAATACTTGGCCCTGTAAGAGCATTCTCCATCTGAGGACCTTCAATTACAAAGATTAAATCAGCCTCAAACAACCCTGTTGGGTAAAGCGTTATTATCCATTTTACCGATGGGGAAACTGAAGCAGAGTGGCAGAGAGACTTTTCAAAGGCACACACTGATATTAGAGTCAAAGGAGAGAACTAAACCTCCAAGTCCTGACTCCTAGTTGGCTCGCTCTCCCTCCAGTTGTGAGGAAAATCTAACAGCCACTCCCCACAACGTTTTCATAATAACCTGGATTTATTTATGACATTCAATCACTGAAGGAGCAACCCTAGCCAGTGATTCTCATTTGTGGACGTCCAGCTCCACTTCCTTGAGTCTTAGGTAGACTGCAAAGCTAATTTCCCCTTTGGCATCCATGCTCCCCTTAGATTCTACTCCCACAAACACGCTACTCTGCTTCCTCTACGAGTTCAGCTCTACACACAAGGAAATGGAGTCATCACTCCTGATACGAAGTCGATTTCCCAGGACAAAGAAAACAGACTGAAGCTAACAGGTTAAAAAGACATGCAAAAGTGGAGTCAGGGGCAGACAGGGAGGAGGGCCTTACTGTTCAGTGAAATTATCTTAAAAATCAGCAAGAAAAAGAAGAGCACTTTGTCTTTCATTCTACGACAGTGGTTAGTGCATGAAAGACAAGACAGCCTGTGTGAATAAAGCAAGCCCAGGCAGTGCAACTGGGATTCTGCAGAAGGGCTCTCTCTCATAAAAAGCACCCCACAGTGTAGGTGGACAGGGAACCTTGCCAGCAAAGAACTGCTACAGGTGGCCAGAAGCACTAGGGGAAGACTGGTCTGTCCCTTCTCCTGAAGTCAGTCTCTGTACGACCACATTCCTCTGGGCCCAACTAAGGACCTACTTTTGCTAAACTTAGGGACACGCCCCCCGCAAGCCCCCACAACACATACTTGATGCTGTCGGTGTGGGTTTTGTACTCCATAATGGTGTTGGGAGGTAGGTTAAGCACTCGCCGAAGCGTATCCCGGATGCGGGCTGTGGTGGCTTGGTCGCTGGCAGTCTTATTCCATATTGAAATAATGTCCTCCTACAGGAGGAACGACAGAAGGAATCATCAAAGCAAATCGGAGGCAGTGAGAAGAGTAAAGGCAACATGAGGAGCAGACCTGCCCGTGGGGTGGCTTACCTGAAACCGGACAGAGACCACAGCCCCACAGATCTCCTCCCCAACCATGAACTGTTCCCCCAACATGGCCAGGATGAGATTCTCCCAGCAACGGGATGCCAAGCCCTTCCGCAGCCGAATAATCCACTTGCCACCATTTTTATTCGCATCATCCTGTGAAAAGAGAGAAAGCATTTAAAGTTAAAATATGGTTTCACAGCTCTTTTGCTTTAGGGCCAACGATCCCTTGATCACTAAGAAGTCTTGTTGCTTCCCAATTACTCATCTCTATAGGAAAAAATGGCCAAACGGACCCTTTAAAAATAATCCTCTCTTGGGAATTCCCTGGCGGTCCAGTGGTTAGGGCTTGGCACTTTCACTGCCGGGGCCCCAGGTTTGATCCCTGGTGGGGGAACTAAGATCCCGCAAGCCGCGGCGTAGCCAAAATGATAATATACGCCAAAATGATAATAATAATCATCATCATCCTTTTTCAGAACTACATCAAAATGAAATGTCAGATTTCAAACAGATTTCCTTACTTCATTCGCCAGAAGTTTATCAAGAGTTACCACGTCCCAAATACAGACATGAAGCCACAGTCTCTACCTAGATCCAGTCTAGTGAAGAAGATAGACAAGAAAATTAATTCCAGCAGTACAGTTTGACAAGTACTGCTGTAACACAGATATGCATAGGAAGTTCAGAAAGAACATGACAGAAACACCCAGGAAGAGGAAACCATTTAAGCCGGGTCTTGAGGGACACAGGAGTTAGCCAGGTAAAGCAGGTGAAGGGCTCTGCCGGCATTGGGAAGAACACGGCAGTGTGCAAACTCTGATTGTGAGACAGAGATGCAAAGAGGAAGGTCTAGCTACAGTGAAGGGAGGACTTAGAGATGATGGGTGACAAGTCCTGAAAGGTAATTAGGTGCAAGATCGTGTGTGCGATGGAGAGCTGCATAAGATTTTTAACTGGGGTATGTGTGGGTGATCCCGTTTGTCTTCTAGAAAAACACCCTGGCATCAGAATAGAGAAGATGGGTTACAGCAAAGAGATCATAGAGCTCAGCTCTGGGTCTCCAGTTGCTGCCCATAAGCTTATTTTTACTCACTTTAATCATATGTACCCTATGGTAATATATTACACACACACAAAACCAGTTCTATGGGAAGAGTAATTTTTAAAAATCCTTTAATGTTGTTATAATACCATTTTAGTGATAAAACAATCTTTGAAAACCATCCACACAGACAAACAATGGAATCAGTGCCTTTTCCTAGAGGTCCCATTTCCAACGGACCAAATAGTGACGCAGCTTTCAGAGAAGACTTTAAAATACTTCTTTAGAATTAAAATAAATTTTTAAAAATTTTTTGGCAGCACCGTAAGGCATGCAGGATCTTTGTTGCCCGACCAGGGATCGAACCTGCACCCCCTGCAGTGGAAGCGCACAGTCTTAACCACTGGACTGCCAGGAAGTCCCGAGAAAACTATAAAATACTTTTAATTTTGACATGGCTTTAAAAAAAAATTTAAAAATTAAAAAAAAAAACAAACCAAACAAACAAAAAACCCCTAAAACAAAAAACTTGCTCAGAAGAGCAGTCTGAGGCTTTCAGTCCTCACCTCCCACATGGGTTTAATTCCTTCTTTGAAGAGATGGAAGTCACTGTGGCCTGTCAGGTCCCCGGGACGTACCATGTGGCTGTAAAACCTCCAGAACTGCTCCACCTGCAGTGAGAAGACAGCAGAGTGAAAAGATGTTTCTTGTGCTTCTTTGAATGAATGTGAGATTTATTTAAGAGAAGAGCATAAACACGGAAGACACTCTGCTAGAGGCTCTAATTTCTGGAGGTTAGGTTTTCATTTGGGGGACTGTGTGGGAAGGAAGGCATGTTAGAGGAAAGCATACTGTATATTTTGATAAAAGAATAATGTAATATTGTTGATACAAGAATAAACTCTTTAGGTGAGAAATGCCAGCCTCAGCTAGGAGCCTTAGTTGGTCAATGTCAATACATACTCTCCTGCAGAAATCACAGGATAATCATCACATGGTGTAAGAGGACCTTGTTTTTACACAATAAAAACCACTTAAGTCTTGAGACAGATTAAATGCCACATAACCTCAGTCTGAATGTATTTCTTTAGAACCAAATCACTTAAAAAAAAAAAAGTATTATTAACTGTGTGAGTTAACTAGTCATTGTGCTGTACATTACACGCTCATGACTTATATTTATAACTGCACTTTTTTTTTTTTTTTTTGCGGTACGAGGGCCTCTCACTGCTGTGGCCTCTCCCGTTGTGGAGCACAGGCTCCAGATGCGCAGGCTCAGAGGCCATGGCTCACGGGCCCAGCCGCTCCGCGGCATGTGGGATCTTCCCGGACCGGGGCATGAACCCGCGTCCCCTGTATCGACAGGCGGACTCTCAACCACTGTGCCACCAGGGAAGCCCTGTAACTGCACTTCTTTTTTTTTTTTTTTTTTTTGCGTTATGTGGGCCTCTCACTGTTGTGGCCTCTCCCGCTGCGGAGCACGGGCTCTAGGCGCGCAGGCTCAGCGGCCAAGGCCCACGGGCCCAGCGCATGTGGGATCCTCCCGGACCGGGGCACGAACCCGTGTCCCCTGCATCGGCAGGCGGACTCCCAACCACTGCGCCACCAGGGAAGCCCAAACTGCACTTCTTGATCGAAGATGTTAACCATCAAGTATAGCATTAGCTACAATGAAATACATTTTATTTGTTTAGTTACTGAGCATTAAGTGACAGAATCAACCACATGCACTACTCCATACCATGGTGCCCTTGCTAAGGCCAGGACGGTCCAAAAACCAAGCAGGACTTAGCCTCTCACTTAGGGTTTAAGTCCCTTTTCTTAGCTAGAGATTTTCTCTTTGCTCCTCCTTCACAGTCCTGTTAGAAAATCAGACATATTTCTCTATAAAATGTATGCTTATTTATATTCAGCATGCCATTTCTGTTTCTCTCACTAGTGATTTGATAGGAGAGATTACTTCCCTATTCCTCTGCAATTCATGGAGAATAGCTACAAAGTACTGGCCAGTGAAGTGCACACTTTAGGAGGAAAGAGAAAATGTGGAACAGTCTGAAGAAACAGTTGGTATTTGCCAAGACACTGCTGGCTCTAAATTAAACATGAAGCAAGACTCCATAATGCGCAGCTGAAAATGGGTACCAAGCAGACAGAGACTCAGGTCATACTCCCAGATATGGATAGCAACTGAGGAGAAACAGACCTCAGACTGTGTGAAATGGCTGTGCCTTCCATTCCTCTAGAGAGCAGGAACACGGGAAATGTCTCAGGCTACAAAGAAATTAGGAATGAATGCCATCTGTAGGACTTCAATGCAGTGTTTCATCTCAGCCACTGCCATGCTTAATTACACGCAGTGATTTGGGACAGTGAGTGGTCATATGCATACAATGAGCAATAATCTTTTCCGACCCTAACACAGTGCAAAGAAATGAAGTATGCCTACTAGAAACCATGGCTCATTGTGAATCAGGACTTGAGGGGGTGCTGGGGACAAAGTACACCAACCATTCTCAATCCTCCAATTGAGCATTGCTTTATTAACCGTTTGGTCTCCACCAATCTTAAAGCCATCCTATATAATCTTATAGCCAGAATCCTATATCCAAACCATAAGAGAGATGAAATAGTAAGCAGATCGAGAAATAGTATTAAACTTTTATCTTTTTTCCTTCTCTTAAGGCAATTTTCATTTTTGGAACTCCCAACTGAAACCAAAAAATAAACATTTAGACTCAGAATACGAAGTGCAGAAAAGACCTCAGAAATCATCTCAACTACCTTCTTCATTTTATAATTGAGGAAACGGTTTCAGAACTCGCCCTAGCCCACAAAGTCAAGCAGTAGAACAGATGGCACTTGTGATCCCCACGTCCAATGCTTACCTTGAAGTTACCTTAACTTCAAGAACTTTTTAAATGTTGTCAAACACTAGGATTGAGGACAAATGGGAAATACTGCTTTGGCATCACTGGTTTTACAATGTAATTATTTCTTTGTGAGGAAGTTAATATTGTGAGGCATTTCCCAATGCCTTGAATTACATGACATTGGTGAGTATAAAGAAGCATTAACCCAAGATGATGCTGATGACAAACTGTTCAACTCAGCATACACGCCCAAAGAAAAGAAAACAAAAACCCTCCTTGAGCAAGTTGGGTAAATTCATATATACCTTTCTTAAGAGGGAAAGAAAAATGCTAGAATAGTTATAATTATGCTAAAATAACTGAACAAATTCCTGAACGAAAACTTCCTCCCCAGTTCAGTTTCTTCTCTGATCCTCTGAGTGCTTAACCAGTTGTTTACAACATAATGGCTGCCATTTAACCTGTAATGTCTAGCAAGCCATCAAAATTTCTGTGGATTCAGGAATGTTAAGGACTACGTGGATATTTTTAAGTTTAATTCTACTGTTTTCTCTGCCAAGAATTCCTTCCTCTTCTTATCACATGTTCAAATTCTTTAAATTCAATCTCAAACCCATCTCCTCCCAAAGAGGCTTTCTCCAAGCTGAAATTAATTCCTTCCCTCTGCACTCCAAGTGCACTCTAGCCATGCCTTTCTTACAGCACTTCCCACTGCCTCCCTGTACTGGAAATTCCTGGGCATGTCTTATTTCCCTAAGGGCAAGGTTTTTTATTCATTTTAGAACCCTATTAGTGCCTTGAATTCATTCAACATTTCTTGAACCAAATATGTACCAGTGCGCAAGCTATTTTTAATAATTCAAAAGCCTAAATTTACTGGTGGTAAGAGAGCACAGGCCAACTAAAACAAGATCTTTGCTTTTGGCTGAAATTATATCAACTCAGCATAGTAATCAGATGATCTGATTATCAGTTATATATGCATATCTGATTAATAATAAACAGATAAATATAGCTGCTTCTAGTAAACAAACATTTTAAAAAACTGGAGCCTCTTGGCATGCATTTTGGTATATGGAAGAGTAAAAGAATATAGGCTTTGGAAGGTGGTTTTTACAGCCTACCCAACTTGAGTTTCAATACTGGTTCCTTCACTTAAGTAAATTATCACAGACTTGAGACTTCAGATCAGATACTTAACCAAGCCTCATTTTTCTTATTTGTAAAATATGGATAACATCACTGACCTCATAGGGCTATCATAACGATCGAAGGAAATCACACGAAGTGCCTATTATTGTGTCCTTCCTCTTTACTAATTTATTGTAAAATTTATTTTCTATTATAGTTTTCTTTTCCAGTGTCTGCATTTTAAACAGGACAAATACCTCAATAATTTCAAGAAAATAACAAATCCTGCATTTGATTCGGCCCAGAGATTGACTGTACTGCACCTACAAAATATATAATAATCTTCACTGAATAAGACTGGTTTTAGTTGCAGACAGCTTCTCAGGGTACACAACTCTAGCTACCTGTGAGGGAGATAAGACAGAGTGTGGGCTCTCTGTACTGACAGTACCCACAAAAAATAGACTTCCTTTTCTTTCTGAACACAGAAAAAAGATGCTACTTTATGCATAATCACTAACATATCCGGAACCCTAATGGGAGATTATTAAACACAAAAACTCTAATTTTATTCTCAACTTTATTGTCAAGCTTCATGAGAACAGACACCACGTACTATAAAATTTTGTATCCCTCATGACACTTTGTGCACAGTAAGGACTCAATAAATATCTACTTAAACAAGCCTGTATTTCTGTATTGTCCCCTTCTGACCAGTTCCACAATTCACATACTTACTGATACTGACGTATGTCACCTATGGACGTGTAATGAGAAATCTAAGAACGAGCCAATTTGACTTCAGAGACTCAGGTCAGTCAACTAAGGAAACCAGAATCCTAAGTATGTTACCAGGAGGGTATATATACACAACGATGTAAACACAGGCATGAATGTACTACCAAGGCTCGCTACATTAAACCACCCAGTACTCACAGAGGCAAAGGTGCCAATCTGTTTGATATTCTGTTCGTAGCTCTGTGAGCTGGTGGGACGGCCAGGGGTTCTCCTGGAGTACCAGAAAGTGTAGTTATACTGCAGGGGGTGCTCTGCTGGCCCAGGGACAACAGCCTGTGAATTAAAGAAGGTGTGTTAATCTGGGCATTTTTCACATGCTCTGAGACTGAGAAAACATTTTACAGTGTCACCCCTTACCACCTCCACACTTAAAAAGGATACATCCTCAATTACCTACAGTGGGCTCAAGATTCTGCTGACACAGTAAGTTAGTGGTTAACTGATTCTAAGTTCCTGTTAACATTTTCTCTGGTCTTAATGCTTTCGTAACTTTCTAATTCCTATCATAGATATTTATGTTTGTATCTTATCTCAACATATTCCCAGGCCAAGTCGGCCTCCTCTATGACACCCTATCACTTACTGGCTAATGACGCTGGGCAAGTTGCTTAACCAGTCTGTGCCTCAGCTGCTTATCTGCAAAGTGGGGAAAATAATAACCACCTCCTCATGGGGCTGCTGAGAGGATCAAATTAATTAACAGAGGTAAAGTGCTTAGCACCATGCCTGGCACAGAGTAAGTACTCAATAAATGACAGCTACTAGTATTACTGGTACTGTTAAGTGTAAACTCCTTCATCCACAGTCTCATTCACCTTTGTGTCCTCTTAGCACCTAAAATGCCTGCATCTGGAAGGTACTCAATATTGTGGGATAAATCAGCTCACACTATTACTAACTAAACAGTCAAAAATTCTAAGTGATGTGCAGGATTTGAAATACTGAGGAGCAGCTTCTGAAGCAATTAACATCCTTGTTAAACTCCAGGGTTTATCTCCCCTACCTCAGGCTAGGAGAATGTTGGAAAGCAAGGCAGCATCTCAAGATCGTGTGGCAAGGGAAAAGTTCTAAGTCCCAAAATGAACTCCAGTGATTCAACAACCTTTTTTGAGAACAAAATCAGATATTACAAAACAGGATGCCATCAAGTTAATCTGCATCTTCCAGATTTCCCAAGATAACCAAGTCTCAAGTCCAAAGGCAACCACATCTATGCAGCACAAAACTCACCTTCCTCTTGCTGCTGCTCTGACTCCTGTCTCGTTCCGTTTTTTCCTTCTCACCATCTTTCTGTGTGCTGTTTTCTTCATTCTGATCGTGGTCCCCACTGTCGTCATCTTTCAATCTAAATGGAAAGGCAAAACAACGTTACTCCATGACTGAGCTGATTCCTGCTTATCTAACAAAGCCACCAGGTCAAATGAACTACCAGGAAACCAACCCCAAGTCACTTAAAGATACAGGCAATGACGTGCACATGAGATGAGAGACGGCAAAGAATGCAGAGTGGCAATTAGGAGGATTAAACAAAAATGAAACTGCCCATCAGCTAACTTGTGAATTCCAGAAAGCTCCACATTCTAGTTTTCTAAAAGGCTGTGCAAAGAAGCGAGAGGTAAACGGTGAAAGGGATTGTTTTCTTTGCCAAAAATAGTCAATAATGAGAAGAATTTCTGGATTAAATAACTGCTTTGGCATTTCAAATGAAGCTAAAAAACTTACTTTTCTTTCTTGCCACTTCTTCTAACCATCTTTCCTACCCCTCCCCATTGCTACTGCTTTAGTTTAGGCCGTCTTCCCCTGTCATCTCAATTACATCGCCACCAGCATATTCCTTCTAAATGCAAATCTAATCATTTAACTTCCATGCTTAAAACTCTCAACTGTCCCTTGCCCTTTCATGTCCACCATGCAGGATAAAGTACAATGAAACATAAGATCCTCTAGAATCTGACTCCTGTCAACTGGCATCCTCCTTCCCTCCTCCCACCTCCCCAAGCAACCTATATTCCCACATCTGTGTTATTTGCAAACACTACCCCCTCAGCCTAAGGTACCATTCCTCCCACATCTGTTTTTCCTACTAGAGGGGGCCCTTAGAAGTGTCTTATTAATCTTTGTATCTTCAGCATCTAGGACAAGAAGATGCTGCCCTAACATGTAGCACCAGAAGATGCTGAATTGATGTTAAATGAAAAGAAAAAGAAAAGAAAGGAACGTCTTCTTGCCTTTTAAGTCAAATGTACTTTAGGTGCCACCCTTTCAGAAGCAGTGAAACCACCCTAAGTGTTGTGTAGTGGTTTGCTATGATTTCAAATCCACTTATTTATGACTTAAATGAAGATATTTTAATCCACCTGCTTATGACAAAGACAAAAAAAAAGTTGTTTTTAGAAGTAAAGTTGTTTTAATAAAAGAATGAAGTGTGTTAGGATGTCATCTCATCTGCTGTCATTGTTAACCACTAGCAGCTCACTTGCCGAGTGGCACCGCTGGGGCCTTATCAATAGGAACAAATAAAGAAGGAACTACAGTGAGGGGACACTTAGACTATAAATACTGAGAGTTGTGTGAGGAATATCCAAGCGTCTCTGTCCGGGCAAAGCTATCCTTTGCTGATCCTGCTCTCTGAAGATCTCAAGCCACTCACTCCTGGTTGGCAGTGATGTTAAACCCTGCAGCAGTCTCAGGAAAAGAAGGGACATTAGTTCCTCCTGTGGTCGAGGTGACTCCTTTAGCAGTGGTGACAAACCATGTAGCGGCCCCACAGAGATCAGCCTGCCCGTCAACACCAGTGCTGTAGTTTCCTAGCGATGTGCTCCAGCAACAAGTGACTTTTATTTTTGAGCTGGCAGCTGGACTTCAGCTGCTGGTTGGCAAAGCCATCTCATCCAGTACCAATTCATATAAAGGTACAACTGAACTAAATCTGGACTTTATTCATCTTCCCTTGCGTGGAACAACAGTGTGATTAACCTATCATTGGTCTGGAGTATGGTATGTTATTTCTTTATTAACTTAATAAGGGGCATCTGCATGCTACTGGCTTATGAAATTACTGTAATTCCCACAATGAATCTGTGGTAAATAAACTACTGGCAAAGAAAACCTGTCTCTGAGCATAATTTGCCACCCCCCAAAACACAATACTAAGGCTTTCAGTGAACCTAAAGTTCACTAGATACAGACAAAAAGATAAATGGAAGGTGAATTCACAAAGATAGTAAGAATGCTGTTTAGTCTAGAGCTGGACCATTAACTTCCAGATCTTTTCTGAAATCACTTTTCCGGCCGTATCCAGTCAAATGGAATCTGGCAATTCTCAGGGAAGGTACTAGAAGTGGTCAAATTGTAACTCAGATACAGGAATACCTCAGAGATATTGTGGGTTTGGTTCCGCAATAAAGCAAATATCACAATAAATTGAGTCATGCAAATTATTTGGTTTCTCAGTGCATATGAAAGTTATGTTTTCACTGTACTGTAGTCTATTAAGAGGGCAATAGCATTATGTCTTTAAAAAGTATGTATCTTAATTTAAAAATACTTTATTGTGAAAAAATGCTAACCATCACTAATTACACAGGGTTGCAATAAACCTTCCATTTGTAAAAAAAAAAAAAAGAAAAAGAAAATAAGCGGTATTTGCAAAGTGCAGTAAAATGAGAGGTATGCCTGTATTACCTTATAGATGCAGAAACATGCTGCTAAGTTTTTTGCACTGTTTTTCTTTTTGCCCATGAATCCCCAGTGCCTACCCCATAAAAAGTGCTCAAATGTTAAAATGGATGGGCTAGGCATGGGCTGGGGTGCCTGCTCTGCCCACTTCACAGCCCTAGCTGTAGGATATACTCCCGAGATCGTGCATGGTGCCATGACTGTCCCCAACCCCACCCTGGCCAAGACATGACTGTGAAGGAAGGGCACCAGACTAAAGGGTGGCTCAGCCTGGCCAATAAACGATGCCTCAGGGGCTCGCTCAAAATTATGAGCCAATTCCTCCCTCAGCTTTTCATCCAGGAGATGAAAGATCATATGGATTCAGGAACTAGGGAGTCATATGAGTCTCATACAAGAAAAGCCATGAGGGAATAAAGACAACAAGCAAGAGCACAGAAAGTCAGTAGGGGCAAAGGGAATGAGCAGATGAGCAGAGAGTGGAAAGGAGAATGGTTCTGTCTGTGATGCTGCCATCTCTTTGGCTTGGTTCACCCTCCCTGGACTCCTGGGAGACCTAATGGTGCTTACAATGCCCCTTCCCCTTCATTAAACTTGAGCTGGTCTGGTTTCCTTTTCAAGAGGAACCTGTCTAGCATGCAAGTCCCACAACATTTACAAGCATACTGTGTGTTTAACAATACCTATGGAGGGCTTCCCTGGTGGTGCAGTGGTTAAGAGTCCGCCTGCCCATGCAGGCAACACGGGTTTGAGCCCTGGTCCGGGGGGATCCCACATGCCGCGGAGCAGCTGGGCCCGTGCGCCACAACTACTGAGCCTGCGCTCTAGAGCCCGCGGGTCACAACTACTGAGCCCGTGTGCCACAACTACTGAGCCTGTGTGCCTGGAGCCCGTGCTCTGCAGCAAGAGAAGCCGCCACCATGGGGGGCCCGCGCACCGCAACAGGGAGTGGCCCCCGCTCCCTGCAACTAGAGAAGGCCCACGCTCAGCAATGAAGACCCAACACAGCCAAAAATAAAATAAAACAAAAAATAAGAACACCTATGGAATACCCGACACGCAGTCTGACCTCAGCATGGTGCAACCAACTCCTTTCCCTCCAGTGGTCAGCCTACTTGCAGTCCCCAACCTCAGCCCTCTGTTGTGTTCATCACCTGGTCTCTGCTCAGAGAGCTCCTCTTCCCCTACTTAACTTGTCCTTCAGGATTCAGACTAAGGACACTTTCTCTCTTTTTTAAAAATATTTATTTATTTATATTTTGGCTGCATTTGGTCTCCGTTGCTACCCACAGGCTTTCTCTAGTTGCAGCGAGCGGGGGCTACTCTTCGTCGCGGAGCGTGGGCTTCTCATTGCGGTGGCTTCTCTTGTTGCGGAGCACGAGCTCTAGGCGCACGGGCTTCAGTAGTTGTGGCTCACAGGCTCTAGAGCGCAGGCTCAGTAGTTGTGGGGCATGGGCTTAGTTGCTCCGTGGCATGTGGGACCTTCCGGGACCAGGGCTCAAACCTGTGTCCCCTGCATTGGCAGGCAGATTCTTAACCACTGAGCCACCATGGAAGTCCAGGACCACTTTCTCTTGAAAATATTTTCTGATCTCTCTCTAGGCTGAGTTGGGATTCCCTCTTCTGAACATCCCCATATAAATGTTTGTACTTGTCCCAGCTGTACTGTCATGGCCGGTTTTTTGTCTCCTGATTAGGAACATTTCATGAGTTTTTTAAAAATTGCTCAGGCCCAAGAGAGCTCCTAATTCTCTTCTTTAGGGCATACCACAGGGACTCACATCATTTCTCTCTTCTCAGTTCCCAACTCCCCACTATATCCTTTGGGGTCCTTTCCCTTCAATCTTGGTTAAAGAGGGGCACAGTCACCTCAGCATCTTACATTTTTCTAGCCCCAAGCGAAGCATATAAATGCCTTTCTTTTTAGTGCTTTTGCTGCTAACCACTAGGAAACAGAAAAATAACAAAAATAATTATGCCAGAGAAGAAACAATGCTACTGTGATCCCTGGACCCCACCTCCCGACTCCCTTCTAAGATAGTAAATGGAAACCCTAATGGACCTTCATCTTATGCTGTCATTTCTTGAGGGTGGAGCTAAGCAACCACTCTGCTCTCTGAGCCTACACTTAAGGCAAGGCATTCGCACCCTGTCTTCTGGAGGCTACTCTTACCAGCCTGAAGCTGGATGTGAAGCAAAGATACAATCCAGACAGAAAAATCACTGCTCAATACACTTAGGCAGGCAATTAGCATCTGAAGCTGTCCAGGCTGAGTGGCACCTAATTAGCTCACCAAGCTTCTGCCCAGGTATGTCCTCATACTCTAACTAGACGATTCACTGCGGTAGGAACTTGGTCTAATTCATCCTTACATGTCCAGCATCAGGCAGTGGCAGAAAGCAAACACGTTTAATGAATGGATTTCTAAGATCAAAGCAATACGAGGCAGACTAGGATGAATGTCGAATAAGTGGTTCGGACAATAATTAAGAATGGGCCAAGGCTAAGAAAAAAGAATAGGGACAAAATCAAATATGGCATCTAGATTTGAAAACCAAGCTCAACACCGTAGGGACTGAAGTATAGTGAAAGCATCTTAGGCTTTTACATATGAATAGGATCAATGGCAATGGCAGCTAATGACTTGATGGGGGGGGTGGGGTGGCGGCTATTAGTTTAGGTCCATAGAAGGCCACACAGAAAAGGAGACTAGAGCTCCTCTTCAATCTGAGCCCGTCAGATTAGACTACAGTACTCAACTCCAGGCACTGGACTTTTAGGACTCTGGCAAACTGGAACATGTCCTTAGAAGCCATGTGGTGAAGAATGCAGAGACCAAATATGCAGCCGTGGTCTAAAAACTGCACACTTTTTTGCATGAAAAACAAAGGCAACAAAAACAAAACTAAGGGCTGGAGTGCTGTCTTCAATTGCTAATTTCGAATGAAAGACAGCTTTGTTTTTTTCCTGCATAGCTAGAAGACAGATGTTCAGTATAATGAATAGTTAACAATTAGAACTAATTAAAAATGGCCCAGGTTAATTTTCGTCAAGATGTGCTTGAACAAATGTTAAACAACAAACCCGGGTTCGAATCTCACCATATGGCCCTTCCCGTTGCTGTGGGCAAGTTATTTAATCTCATAGTCTCATTTTCCTTATCTGTAAAAGGAGGTAACATGACCCCCTTACAGGGTTGTTAGAATTAGTAGAAATAATATGTGAAAAATAGCGAAATGCCCGTGGAAGCCATTACTGCCACGTTTAAATTAGCTACTGCGAACCTCCAAATGATCTGGGTAGGGCTGGGCCAGATTACGCATAAAGTACCTCCTTAAAGTGAAATTTTGATTTCTTCAGTTCGGCGGAGAAGGAGGTACAGGGTTGGCAGAAAGCTCCTCTGAGGCAGGACTTAGATCTGAAGTTAGGAGTTGCAGGGCTTACGACTGGGCGGGAGCAAACTCCCAAAGACTTTTTTCAAGTAGCAGAGCCCTCTCAGCAACCAGGAAGCTTCCTGAGGAGCTGCCAGGAATGCGGGAGTCCAGGACCTTGGAATTTGCATACCAGCACTCAAGGTACTGGAAAAACCCCAATTTCCCATGGGCAACAGTGGGTCACAACCTAAACTAATAGTAATTCCACTTTACATTTATATCTTAAATGTAGTACTTTATATCTTAAAAAGATACTTTATATCTTAAAGTACCTTTAAGCATCGCCGAATGTGATTTGATCCTTATCACACTCACTAAGGCAACAGAGCACTAACAACTAATGCGGTTTGGGTAACAGAGGCTCAGAGACTGGGTAACTTTTCTAATGTCAAATAACTGGTAACTGGTGGATCTGAGACTGGAAATCTAGGTCTTCGGAAAAGAAGACAGATTTACTGGACTACTAGAAGAAAGCCAAAACATAATCTACCTCCAGATTCAATCGCTGCAGGGAAATATGCAAAAATACTTTGTATTTCCTTTCTGCACCTCCCAATTGTTTGATGCTGGAACTAGAAATCAAACAGATAGGGTACATACAGAACTGCAGGAGGAGGCAATAACAAGTATACCCGTTGGGCAAGAAACTGAGCAGCTCTTGGAGAGTGTGTTGGAAGAGGGGAAAAGGAGGGGGAAGAGAACGGAAGCAGGAAGGAGTCTCGGGAAGATGAGAATTCCGTAACTGAACAGCCACTGCGCTGAGCGCTGCAGCCACGTTACCTCATTGCATCTTCGCAACTCTACGACATGGGCTCTGTTACCGTCCGCACCTTGCGAATGAGAAAACTGAGACTCTGGAGAGATGACCTGCCTAGGCCAGAGGGAGTGTGTGAGAAAAGCTGGGCGCAGAAGCAGAGCAGCCAGGCTGCGGAAACACCTAAACCTCCGGTCTCCGCCCGTCCACGCAGCTGGCAACCCGCACCCGCCCGGCAGGGTGTCCGAAAATCTCCTTCCAGGCGGCACGGCCACCTCCTCCCGCCCGGACCCCGCACTTCGCTTTGGGTCCATATGACCCTGGGGTCCCTGAGACCCCTGCATCCCTCCTCCCCAAGCCCCTCCTTCCCGCCGGCCGCCCAGGCCCGGCCGGCCCGCAGCCCTAACCAGGAAGGAAGGCCGGTGCCGCAGTTTGCGCCGCCGGCGGTCCCGGCGGGGGCGGACGCGAGGAACGGTTGGGGGAAGGGGCCTCGGGAGGCGGCCACGCGCCACTCACGCGTCGAACTTGTTGTTCATCCTCTCGCCGCCGCCGTCACCACTGCCTCACGGAGTGACTTCCGCTCCGCCAGGTCCTTCCGCCTAGGGTCCGACCACTTCCGGTTGCGCGGGGCGCAGCGGAACGTCGGCGAGCTGGCCGGGAAGGGGGCGGGTACGCCAGGACGCAGTAGTCGGGCGGTTGCGCTGAGCTGCTCAGGTTCGGTGGCCACGCGGGCTGCGGGCCTCGGCTCTGTCCCTGTTCTTGCCCGCCGCCCGCCCGCCCTGCCCAGGGGAGCGCGTGCTGACCCCCTCCCGCGGCTGGCTCCGAGAAAGACAGCTCCGAGTAGCTGACGGCGCAGACTCTGGATTCACGGCTCCCGACTCCGACCCCGGTGGGGCTGCACGGTCCTGGACTCTCTCTTAAGCTCCCTGAGGCTCTTTCTTCTTTGGTACTGGCCATACTATACTGTAGCACCCGCCTCTTCAGGTTGCCGTGTGGATTGAACGAGATAATCAGTTTCAGGCGCTAGACAGAGTAACCTTTCATAAGTGGTGGCTATTGTTAATCTTTGCTTACTTGTGCCAGGAGCTACAGAGCTGATCTCCGCCTTCTGAGGCAGTCAGATTGAGAGACTCACTCCAGGTGACTAAGCTAGTAGAGAGGCTTACAGGAACCAGAAATGATCCCACCGTCATTAAATTGCCTGACACTCCAAATACACAGCAGCGCGGGCGACACACACACACACACACACACACACACACACACACACACACACACACACACACACACACACACACACACACACACACACACACACACACACACACACACACACACACACACACACACACACACTGGAATAAATGAAATGAACCTGCTGGTGACTGATCCCAAAGCCAACAACCCTGTACTTGGGGGAGGTCTTCTCCCCCGCAACAATGTACCATTGTCAGGTCTTTATGTGACACTTTAACATTTTTTAATCACTTTCACCTGCACCTTTGATCCTGTGATGAGGGGAGGTAGGAACTGATATCTGTGCCCATATTTACAGATGAGGAAACAGGCTCAGGGAGCACAAATGACTTGCCCAAGTTGTCTTGTCACCAACAAAACTCAGGCCCCAGTTACACTCTCAAAGCATGGCCTTACTCCCCGCCCCACCCCCACCCCTGACATGGCCTTACTCCCCGCCCCACCCCCACCCCTGAAAGACCCCGGCCCTCGTCTCCTAAGTGGGGCAAAGGGAGCCTGGTCAGGGTCTCTTCCCAGCCTCCCTGCCTCCCTGCCTCGCTCTTCCTTGAGACCAGTGCAAATTCCCTGGCCTTTGAGAAGAGAAGGAAGAGGCATCCGTTTTCCAGGCCATAGAACTTTCTTAGAACTGTCTAAGATTGGGTCAGTGTTGGGAATTGTGGACTCCAACCCTTATTTAGCCATCATTGTTCTGGGACGCCCCTCTTACTCTAGGCCCCAATTTGCCCATCCTAAACATGGGGGAATAGTGATTCTTGCTTATCCATAATGCTGTGAGGAGCTCTTAATAATGAAAAAAGATAGTAAAACTCATAAAATGTTTGGTGATCGATGGCAAAAAAATGCATCTGAATAGAAAGGTCACTGGTGCACATGAGTATTGGGTGCGTACAGCCCCAAGAAAGTAGGCAGATGCCAGCTGGACTGGGCTCTGCTCCCCTTCTTTCGCTAGAGCATTGGCTGCTACGCTTCACTTCTCTCTAGACTTCCCTCCTTTAGGAGCCTGCAGGGAACTTGTAAAAGGGAAGGGAGGCCCAGGCCTGGAGGGATAGGACCTTGCCTAGTTGGGGATAAGATAAAACAGAGTCCTTAGAGCTTCAGAAACGATGGGAGTTGATAACACTTTGCTCAAGTGAGGGGATTGCCAGGAATAGCAAGCCAGTGCCATGTAGATGCTGACCCCACTAACACACTCTGCCAGCATCCCATCCCCAGCCACTCCAGGGCTCCAGCTCTGTCTTTTTATTTCCCCAGCTTTTCTCAGGAACGGTTGGCTCACATGGCCCAGCAGGGTGCTTCCCAAAGAGCATACTCATGACCTCAGCAGCAGAACACAGCCGATAAGACTCCACGTGGCTAGCAGCAATTGGTTGGCTCAGTCGGACGAGGGCAGGTAGGAGCGGGGGTCTCCAGGGAACGGCAGGGCAGGCATCCTGTTGTAGTGGGCCATGAGGAAGATTCCAGCAGTGCCACAGACAAAGAGCGAGAGCATGACCAGGAAGCAGACGCGGTCCAGCACTCGGCCCACCAGGAACCACTCCTTGTTCCCCTGAGGGTGAGAGACAGGGGATGAGATGACCAGCGGTGGCACCAGGCTGGATCCCTGTACCACCCTTGGCCATCCAGCAGGCCTCCGTTCTTCATTTCCTTGAGCCCTTCTCACCTACTTCCAGGCCTCAACCTGGCTTCTTCCACGGGCCCCTGGCCCCACTCCCATTTCCACTTTCTCCATCCTATTGCCCTACCATGGCCACACCACTCATCCTGCCCCATCTCGGGTCCAAGTCCCTCACCAGGTACTCAAACCCCACACCCACCCCCGACTGGCTTACACTGTCAAAGTGCCTCTGCTGGTACCGGGCGCAGGCAATGAGGTTGCAGGCTTCCACGCAGGCCTGGATGGCTGGGGCGGCCTGCCTCAGGCTGCCACACCACTCCTGGCTCTGCCCTGACTCCGGGCCTTTCTCTGTGGAAGAGAGAGAGAAAGGTTTGGGAGTAGAATGGAGGAGAAACAGTCTGAGAAAGTGGCCTCTCCTTAGAGACCCCAGCCCCTTTCTCCCCCAGCCTGGACACTTGCCCAGCACTCATCTGCTGTGCCAGGCACCTTGGCCAACAGACCCTTCGTGTCTGAAGTCCCTGGGCAGGAGTGTCCCCAGTGTCACACCCCCTGTCTCACCTAGCTTCTCCAGCGCTGCCCTTACTAGCCCATTGCTCTGGTGCTGCCGGAAGAGGAGTTCACTGCGGGGCAGGCGGAGGGCCACCTCCTCCCCGGCTGTGATTGACCACCGCATGGAGGAGCCATTCCGTAGCCGGGGCCGGGCGTCCTGCACAGCCGCTGGGGCCAGCGGGCGAACGTGCATCCGCAACAGCTGGGGCAGAAGCCGCAGGAACACCTGAAGAGGGGATGTCATGGGTGGCTTAGCTTAGCGGCCAGCAGACCTTCCTGGGTGATTGGGCGGCCAGGCTTGGCTTCGGAACAGAAGGTGATGGTTGGCACGAAGGGCTCATGCGCTGGGGGCCCAGAGGCTGCACTTCAGGGGCAGTGGCTTGGCCCCGGTACAGCTTACCTGTTCCACGCCAGACACTGAACCTGGGCCCCCAAACTTTTGTGCACATCAGAATCACCAGGGCACTTGTTGGAGACACAGGTTCCTGGGCCCCACCCCTGGCCCAGGATGCCTGGGGTAGGTTGGGAATCTGCATTTGTAACAAGGGTTCCAGCTGACTGCTGCAGGTGGGCTGCAGATCACACGGGCACTGGAGCCAGCCTGCCTGGGCCGAATCCTGCTTCCTCCACTTTCTAGCCATGCGACCTCAAGTAAGCTATTTAACCTTTCTGTTATTTAGTTTCCTCATGTGTAAACTGGAGATGATACTAATACCCACTTCATAGGGGATTTATGAAGATTAAATAAGTTAGTTTATGTAATACACATAGTAAGCGCTTGGTGTTATTATTGATCCATTTGGGCACGTGCTTCTAGATGCACGTGGGGCAGGTCAGCTGCTGAATGCGGCAGGTGAGGAATATGCCCAGAGACAGGAGTGCAGGGGAAGGTGCGTGTAAGCGGAAAGGGCAGGAGGATGCTGGAGGGGGCGGGGGCGGGGAGCTTGCCTTGCGGACCCCTCGAGCCATGGAGTGTGTGTGTGGGGACCGCAGAGACACGTTGAGCACGACCACAGCATTCACAACAATCAGGATGGTCACCACCAGGAGGAAGGTCAGGTACCTGCCGGGGTGGCGGGGGGCAGGCAGGAGGCGGGGCTGGCCCTTCGACACTCCACCCCAGACAACATCCCCACCCGCAGTGGCTGATTCCCCCAGATCCCTTGGGGTGATGGGCTGGCACTGAGGATGATGGGGGTGGGGGTGGCAGGAGGGCAGTACCCTGTGTTCCTGAGAAGGGAGGGGAGGAGGTGGGTGCAGGCATGAGGACCGGCCTTACTTGCTGATAAGTGGCACCGCCTGGGAGGTCTCGGGCACCTTCTTGGCCACAAGGAAGAGGAAGACAGTCTGGGCCAGGAGCACGTTGATGGCGACGGTACACTTCTGACCACCCGCTGCCCATGACCAAGAGGCCTTCAGAGTGGATCTCAACCTCCCCACCGTGGGGCACCCCCCTCCCCACAAGGAGTCCATGTCCCTGGTCCCAGGTCATGCTGCCATTCTGCCCTTCCAGCTACCCCTTGTGCCGCCGGCCGGGGCCGTGGCTCCCCTCCCACAGGCGCTAGGTACCCTTGGCAGGAAGGAAGTAGATGAGGATGGCCACAGAGGAGATGAGTACACAGGGCGCGATGATGTTGATGACGTAGAAGAGGGGCTTGCGCTGGATGAGCAGGTAGAAGACGACCTTCTGGTGGCCGGCCTCCTCGGCTGGTGCTGTCTCATCCAGCAGCATCTTGGCTGGCCGGTGCCGGATGGCCCACTCTCCATTTTCTGCAGGCAGCAGGCTGGGGTGGGCACAGGGAGTGCGGGCGGGCAGATCCCTGCAGCCCGTGTGACCCAGCTACAGGGCAGCCAGCATGTGCCCAAAGGAGCGCCATTGAGGGATGGGAACAGTGTGGGAAGATGGATGCTTGATCCCCCTCCCACCCAAACTGGAGTAATTATCATGGGGAAAATCAGAGGTTTGCCGGGCCTTTAAATCTATGTATTTTGTGGTTTACTGTAGTTTTCATCTTGACTTACACGGGAGGGGGCGTGATCTCGGCCTGGCCCTGCCCGCACAGCCAGGTCCAGCAGGGGCCTTGGGTGGAGGTTACCTGTGAAGGCCTCGGGGTCTATGAAAATCCACTCGATGGTCTGACCATCTTCCTGGCTCAGCTGCAGATTGATCTCGTTGGTGCCGTAGGTCTGGGACCTGGGAGATGGGGAGGGAAAGAGGATAGACTTGAGTGTATGCAGACTCACGCGTGAGGTCACATAGACCATCACCTGAGGGCAGCTGTGGGCTGCTTTGCCTCAAAAAGTGCAGCCAGGAATTTCTGAGTTCTTCACAAAACCCTGGCACGAGATGGGGCAGGGGCGGGGAGTCAGGCTCTTTGGGGTCTGGGGAAGTTTGAGTTGAAGGACCAGGAGACTGCAGCTCAATGTGCTGCCCTGGTGGCAAGAGCCCAGGGCCACCCCGTGTTCCTCCCTCCCACCGTCTCCAGGGCAGGAGGGGCCGATGGTGAGAACAGAGGAAATACAGTGTGCACCTCTCGGGTCTGCTTACTGAGGAGGGTCTCAGGAAGACTGTTCCTCTAAAAGCCGGGGAGACCCTCTCACAGACCCCCTTTCCCCCATCAATGGACGAGGATACTGAGACAGCGCCGTCCTCTCCGTGGGGCTGTAGGGCGTAGTGGTCTAGTGTGGGTGTGCATGTGTGTCGGCGTGTGTGTGCCTCCTCGCCCACCCATCCCAGTCACTGATGTCTCTCCTCCGGGCACAGGCAGGGAAACTGAGGCAGCGAAGGAGGATGAGTGAGGGGACCGAGGCTTAGCAGGGAGGGACACGGGCATCTTCAGGCATCTGGGCCTGAGACAGATGCAGAGGCCCCAGGGAGGTGGAGCCAGGCCCCTGGGTCCCCACCCGACCAGGGCCCCTCTTAGAGCGGCTCCCCAAATCCCCACCCCAGCCAATGGCCTCACTGGAAGATGAGGGAGCAGTTCTGCCAGTCGAAGGGGAAGTAGGTGACAGAGACGGGGCAAGAGGAGCGGAAGATGGCGGGCGGCAGCCAGTACACGCAGCCGTCGGGAGACACGAGCACGTTGCAGTAGAGGGCCACCTCGAATACGCCGTCCACGCTGCGCACAGGCCAGGCCACGTGTGGATGGGGCCCGGGGCCACCAACCCTTCCCAGCCCGCCACACCCCTGACCGGTCTCTCCTCCTGGCCTGGGGACCACTCCTCCCCCGGCCCCCTCCCCGCCCCTCTTCCCCACCCCCCACACGCCAGGCTCCCTCGGCCCAGCTCCTAATCGCTGCCGCTCTCCCCTCCCCCCTTCATTAATGGTCACGGCAGCAACTGACAGCAGTTAAGCTCCCACAGAGTGCCAGAGCCGGAGGGCAGCCCTTCCTGCGCCTGTCCTGTGGGCCCCCGAGAGAGCTGTCCTCATCCCTACCCAGGCGGCCCAGCCCAGAGGCGGTGGAGCCAGGTCTGGGGTCAGGTCTGCTGGCCCCGGGCCCTACCCTTAGCCCCCGCGCCCCAGTGCCCGCAGTGTCCCCGGGCTGCACCCTCTGTTCCCCTGCCTCTTTCTCCCAGAACACCCTTGTCCTGCTGGGCCCGCCCTTGCGTCTGTCTGTCCGCCCCCGCCCCACACCCGCGCCGCCTCCTCACTTGTTCTCCAGCACGACGTCCGGCCGCCACACCATGGTGGACGGCACCCGCAGCACCCACAGGCCGTCGTAGTCACGTGGGTCCCAGCGCAGGCGGTAGTCACACCACTGCTGCAGGGGGAGGGGTTACCAGGCCCCCCGACCCCCAGGGGGGCCCAGCCCGGGGCGGGGGGGCAGGAGAGGCAGGGATGGGATGGGAGGGAAACAGGCAGCTGTGAGGGCCTTGGGGCCCCAGGGTGGGAGCTGCTAGAGGAAAAGAGGGTGGCAGGGCGGCTTCTTACCATTTCTATCCAGACGTTGGTGGTGAGGGCCTCCTCTCGCTCATTCTGCGGGCACAGAACAGAGGGCTAAGCCCCCAGGTGTTAGTCTCTACAAGACCCCAGCCTCTTGGGCGGCCCCATGGGAGTTTTCCAGCTCTCTGGTCTCCCCGGTGGGCGCTGCCTGCTCCCGGCTGCTGGCGCCAGCCCCTTCCTCTCCCCCCATCCCAGGGGCAGGGTGGGATCCCCTCCCCGCCCCCGTCCTACAGGCCTGTGCTCACCAGGGAGATGAGGTTGGTGAGCGTGAGCTTGAGGCTGACGTTGACCACGTCTGAATCATGCTTGGCAGGCCGCAGGTGGGGGACGTAGCTGTGCATCAGGTCTCTGAGCAGACGTTCCTCCTGGCTCCGGCCCTGGGCTCCTGCGACAGACAGCGCTGAGCCTGGGTACAGGGGCTTTGGGGCAGAACGAGGGGGAGGCCACGGGAGGGTGTGACATGGGGAAGTAGGGAACCGGGTATGGCGGACAGGCTCCAGTAGCCCCCCACACCCTCCATCCCCTGAGGCCTTGGACCCCTGCTCCTGGCCTCTCCAGGCCCCAGACCCCCTGTGTCCACACCCAGATAGACAGCCAACAGTGACAGAAGGAGCAGCGGCCTCTGGCCCCCGTGCATGGTGCCACAGCTCTCTGCAGTGACGGGGTGGGATTGCAGCTCCTCAGGACTGGGATAGAGGGATGCAGCCTCTGGGTCTCATGTAACAGCCCACACTCCCTCCCCAGCCAGCCCAGCCAGCCCAGCCCCACCAGCTGTCTGACCCCAGCGCTGTCAGCTGTTCCAGGATGGACACAATGCCGGGCTCAGGTTACCCGGGCTGGGGAGGACAGAGGGGCCCTGTCTGTCCCAACAGAGACGGTCCAGCCTCCATCCCCACTCTTAGGCTCAGCTGACCCAGTCCTCCGTCCGTGTTCCAGCCGGGGGCACTGAGGATGCAGCCGGGGACAGATGGGTGTGGGAGAGAAAGGCAGAGCGCTGAGGAAGGGCCCCGACCGAGGACGCTTCCTCCTGCCCCCTCCAGCGGGTCAGGATCTGGGAAGGCGTGAAGGCCGTTGGGGAAGCGTGTTTTGTTCCTGAGTTTCTCTATGACATGATCCCTGACATCTTCATGGGTCACTCCACTAGACCGAGACACTGGAGGGTCAAGTGCCTATGGGAGAGATGCACTAGGGCCCCCAGGCAATGACACCTTAATGCAAATGAGGGGGTCAGGTCAGAGTTCTCTGGTCTCTGAGGCATGGAATTCGGGTCTGGTAAGCTTTAGAGGAAGGAGAGCCGAGGAAGATTTGGAACGCAGGCTCCAGGGAATAGGACAGCCCCTGAATAGGGGCTCCTCAGGGGGGCCTCAGTATTTATTAAACCATCCACAGATTTACGGAGTCCCCAGTGTGTGGCAGGGCAGCTCTAGGCCAGGGGGACCCAGGGATAAGCCTGAGCCGCTCACAGGAACTCACAGTCCAAGGGGGGCAGGCAGGCAAGATCAAGGTCCTGGCCCCTGTAGAGTCAGATGAGGGGACCTAGAGGGGCCAGAAAACCAGCTCCATCCACGCTGTGGTTCGTGGTCAGGGGAAGAGTGGGGCTGAGGCTGATCTAGGAGCCGAGGGCCCTGCTGTCAGCTGGCCACCTGTCTTCCAACCAGCTATTCGAAGCAGACAGGTCAACATGACCCACTACGTGGGCAAGATGGAAAATGCAGGTTCCCATATGTGCCGCCCACCCTTCAGCATCCTGTGGGACAGGGTGGTGGAGGCCTCTGAGGGCTGGAGGGAAAGCACCATTTGAGGACGTGTCCCCCTCCCCGCAAGCAAATGGTGTCTGTGGCATTTTAACATGTCAGTAAACTAGAAGTCAGCCTACGTGCCCTGTCCTTGGAGATCCAAATGAGGTTGGCTCAGACCCCAGTCCCTGCAGCGGGCCCACAAGTCTCTGTTGTCTTCTCCAGGATTTTGGGGTGGGCAGGGGGATGACAGTGGTGGCCCCTGTCTTCCCTGATCTACTTCGGTCCTTGCGTTCGGTCCTGCTCTGGGCTCCACACTGTTTTCCTGGACAGCCCGCCCCCAGCACCTGCCCCCCCAAACTTCGCTCTCACCCCGCATCTAGCTGTGTAGCCCACTCTCCCTGGAGTATACGAAGCCAATGTCTCCTTCTCCCCACTTTGCCCTCTGGTGTCCCCTGGACTCAATTCCCTCACCCGTTTCGCGGAGCAGTATCTCTCCTCCTCTCTGCTCTCCTCCAGGATGGCTCTTTGCCCAAGATAGTTAATGGCTTCTGCTAAATCATGGACCACCTATCGCCCTCCCCCTCCACCACCCCAGGCATAGGTAGTCAGCTGACGCCGGACATTTCTGACTTTCTCTTTCCCCTTCCCTACGCGTGTCTGGGAGGGAAAAGGAAGACTCTGGAGATTGAATTCCCTCTGGTAGGAACTGTGCCACCTCTCTCTGGATGCACATTTTATTTATTTTTAAGTTTTATGGATGCAGATTTTAACCCTGTTTTCTCCCCTTCTCTCTGCTCTGAGAGGTCCCTTTGGTGTTCTCAGCGGGGTGGGGCATCTCTGAGGAGTGGCAGTTTCAGCCTTGGAATGGTTAAGGGGAGAAGTATGGGACCCATTAAGAGAGGGGCCCCCAACCCTCGGGCCTCGGACCGGTAGCTGTCCGCGCGCGCTGTTAGGAACCAAGGCCGCACAGCAGGAGGTGAGCAGCAAGTGAGCGAAGCGTCATCTGCCGCTCCCCATCGCTCCCCATCGCCCCCCATCGCCCCCCATCGCCCCCCATCGCCCCCATCGCTCCCCATCGCTCCCCATCGCCCCCCATCGCCCCCCATCGCTCACATCACCGCCTGAACCATGCCACCCCACGCAGCCACTGGTCCGTAGGGTGGACCAGTCCTGACAGCACCCTGGGGCTGGAGTGCTGGGGAAGTGGGTGCTGTCGGGGGACCCACTGTAACCCTGGTAACCTGCTAAAGAGGAGCCCTTGGTCTAGTGGGGCATTGGGGGTTGTCTTCTCTGGAAGGTTTACAGCCACCTGAGCAGGCTTGACACACTGAGGCCTCACTATTTGACTGTGTAAAATCTGCTGCCAACAGCGCCACCATGTGGCTAAGAAAAGCAACGACAGTGGTTGAGGGATCAGATCTGGGCCCTCTTGTCTCTGGGCACGAGAAAGCGACACCCCAGAGTTGGTGAAAAATTCCAGGGAAGACCCAGACTGCCTGCTCATCTGAAGGGTGTAAGTCTAAGCTAGTTTTCCTATTCAGAGGGGAAAAAATTAAATATTTGTACCTTGAATTTTCAGAAGGTTCATATTGGAAAGCAGAAGTAAGTAGGGTCAGTTTGGGTTTTAAATGGTTTATCTTTTCTTCAGTTCCATGGGAAGGCCAAACATTTTGCCTTCTATATACCTGAGCTCATGAGGTCACTGATTCCCTCTGAGGGACGTGGGTTCAGCTGGGACACTCAAGCCTGCATATCAAGGAGGTGAAGAATCAGGTCCTCCAACCTGCTCCAGTCCCCTGTCAGTCACCAAGCCAGGCTTGGATGCAGGAAGCCCTTGTGAGGGCCTTAAGGGCCTGTCCTCAGTGACTGAGGCCCACGAATGAGGAATGAGATAAATAACCACCCCTACAATTTGCAGGACACATGTAACTACCTTTACTCCTACTAGCAAATTTGATCTTCAAGACGCCTCATGAGCTGGACTTATCCACACTTTGCAGATGAGAAAATTGAAGCTGAGAGATGACGGGTGGTTCGCCCAAGGTCACAGTGCTAGTGTAACAAACCACCCCAAAGCTTTGTCTCTTAACATGACAAATGTTTAATATCTCACACAGTTTCTGAGGGTCAGGAATCCAGGAGCAGCTTAGCTGGGTGGCTCTGGCTCAGAGCCTTTTATGGGGCTGTGATCTCATCTGAAGGCTCCACTGTGGCTGACGGAGCCACTTCAGCTGGAGGATCCATTTCCAAGGTCACTCACAGGGCTGTTGGCCGGAGGCCTCAGTTACTTGCCATCTGGACCTCTCCACAGGGCTGCGCATCATGCCCCTGGCTTCCCCGAAGTCAGAGAGCCAACTAAGAATGAACGAGGGAGGGAGAGCAGGAGAGAGAGAAAGAGGGTGGCTGCAATGTCTTTTACGACCTGATCTTGGAAGTGACACACTGTCACTTCTGCCTCCTTCTATCGGTCACACAGACCAATCTTGGTACTGTGTGGGAGGGTATGAATGCCAGGAGGTGTGGCTCACTGGGGCCACCTTGGAGGTGGGCTACCACACAGAACCACATCCTCTGGCTCCTGCAACCTCAGCCCTTGGCCTTTGGGATAGCAGTGGCGGGGGCTCCCTTTGGGGTGGAGTTGCCAGATTTAGCCAATTAAAATACAGGATTCCCAGTTAAATTTGAATTCGGGTAAACAATGAATCATTTTTTAGTGTAAGTATGTCCCAAGTCTTGTCTGGTAACCCTATTTCGGGGAAGAGGAGTAGGTGCTCAAGGGGACAAGCCTGGGGGCATGGCCGAGTTCTGGGGCTTTAGGATGGTGCGTGTGACCTGAGGTTGACAGGCTGACCTCTGGCCTCTGTGGATGCTGAACCTGACCCTTCCACCCCCATCCTCAGCTTCCCAGGGGGACCCAGACAGAGTGGCCAAGGCAGAAAGGGCTGGGGAAGGCCATTCTGCAATCCGGATGCTCCCAAACCTGCCAAAAGACTCCTTCCCTAGTGGGCCTGGAGAGAGAGGCATCCCCAACCTCGGCTCCAGGTGGGGCCTCAGAGGCCCAAGACTAAGGAGTTGGCCAAAGGAGGCGGCTGGAGGAGCTGGGAAGTAAAGGCCCAGGATCCCACCTGTTCCACCCCCACCTGAGGGAGAGGGAGGCAAGAAGATGTCTCTGTCTTTCTGACCTCTCACAGAGGGGTCCCAAGAGGCCAGCCTGAGTGGCATCCTCCCTGGTCCCTGAGCCAGCCCTCTGCCGCCCCACAAATCGTCCTGCCCCACCCCCAGCCGATGTCCACTCTCAGCCCTTCTCCGGTGGCTCCTGGCTTTATTTGCAAAGGAACCACTGTTGAGAATTAGGGCTTCCCCCTCCCTCCCTTGACCTCAGCTTGTCTCTGCCCCAGCCTGGCAGGACCAACTGGGCTCAAAGTCTCAGGGCTGGGAATCGGTCTGCCCAGGAAGAGCTGGTTGTTTCGCAGACACCCCTGTCCACACAGCTATCCACCGCACCCCCTGTACCTCCCTTTCAGGCCAGCTGCCTCCCCTGGCTGTTGGGCCAGGCCGGGGAGGGCACGCCCACTCTAGATGAAGCGCTTATCCTGCTCCCGGTAGGAGAAGGGGTCCCCAGGGAAGGGCTGAGGTGGAGGCTGGTTGTAGGCGCCCTGCAGGAAGATCCAGGCTGTGCCCACCACCATGATGGGTGTCACCACAAACAGGCAGAGTCGGTCCACTGTGCGGGCTATCCGATTCCAGCAGTCCTTCTCCTGGGGGCAAGGGTGACAGAGACAGAGACAATGGGGTAGGAAGGGCCCTCAAACCACATACTCACACCCCAAGCTGGGGCCCACGGCCTCGGCGTATCTGTGGGGCCTGCCTCGGGCTTGCAGCAGATGCGATGTGCTGCCATGTCCCCAGCAAGGGCCCAGGCCCACCTCCAGCCACAGGCGGGGCTGGTCATTCTGTCTGTCCAGGAGACAGAGAGCAGGCCCACAGACTCCCTCCCAGCCTCTCAGTGCTGCCACTAGCCTATATGTGAACTAGGAAAATATGCCCCTTTGTCAGGGGAGAATTTTTTAAAGTTGTGTGGTACTGAGCAACCCTATAGGGCCGCCTTCTAAATGTCTGGCTTTGTCTGGAGTATCAAGCTGGGAGTTGAGCAGGGACAGAAAGTGATTGGCAGCTGGGAGAAAAAAGGGACCCTAAGGGAGGTCCAGAGTGTGGCCCCAATAGGGCAGAGCTGTGCGCCTGTGTGTATATCTGAGTGTATGCCTGACCCCGCACACTGCTATGGGATTTTAGGCCGGGGATCCCCCTCCCCGAGAGGCCTGGAATCTGCACCCACTGTGAACTCCAACTAAGTTGATAGGTATCTCTGAGGGGAACTGTGCCCCCTTAAGATATGTGTTCGATCAGTGCACTACCTGAACATCTGTACACAGCAACCCTGTGGCTACTCACCTCATTGTAATTGTTCTGGTCCTTCATGTGGTTGACGATGAAGTTGGCCCCATCCACAGCTGGCTTCAGCTCACTGAAGAGCTCCTGCTGGGCCTGCTCAGAGCCTACTGGGGGCCGACCTGTGGACACCAGGCCAGAGGTGGGCATGGGGCCTGCCCTCACCCCATCTCCCATGGATGGGCTGAACTCCAAGCCATTAGGGACCCACGTGCGGTGGTGAGGCGCCGGGCCAGCCCATGACGCTCTGACTGCTTCTCAAACATGAGGTCACTTCGGGACTTCAGCGAGAAGTACTCCTCTGCCTTGGAGATGTAGCCCAGGGAGCTGCTCCTCCGGACCAGGGTCCCAGGGCTGGGCCCATCCTCTGCCGGACGGGACATGTGCAGGACCTCAGGCAGTGTCTCCAGGAAGAGCTATGGCAGGTCAGAGGGGCCATTTTACAAACGTGGGTCACCTTCACACATCCAAACATTTGTGACTCCATTCCTGGCTTGCCACAAAGTGCTTGCCAGTCTGATGCTGTCGTTTATTCTTCTGATCCCCTACTGATGGACAATTAGGTTGCTTCCAACTCTCTCATTACAGCAGAACTCTGATCCCCTACTGATGGACAATTAGATTGCTTCCAACTCTCTCATTACAGCAGAAGAACTCTGATCCCCTACTGATGGACAATTAGGTTGCTTCCAACTCTCTCATTACAGAGAAGAACTCATTTGTTGAAAATGAATTATATATGGAAAAAAAGAAAGTAAGAAAAATGCCCCCAACGCAGAGCTAAGACCAGAAAAGTTGCTAAAGTATCCTCAGCTGTCCCAAAAAACCAGGTGGCCCTGCAGAGGCCAGGAGGCAAGGACAGTCCCCTTCCTGGGCACCCTGCCCCCACATTGCTCACCTTCCTTTGAATCAAGGTATAACAAACACACAGTAGACTCAACAAATCTTAAGTATGTAGCTAGGTGAAATTTTACAGATGCATTCAGCTGTGTAAACACCTCTCAGATAAGATAAGAACTGTATGTCAAAAATGTTCTCTCCTGCCTCACCCCCATCAATTCCTACCCACACCCAGAGGGAACCACCATCCTGACTTCTAGCACTGAAGATTGGTTTTGCCTGTCCTTGAACTTCACAGAAAGGAAATCTTGCAGTCTCTTTAGCATTGGGCTTCTTTTATGTAATATTCAGCCTGGGGCGTGGGGAGAAGCAGGGCCACTTTTGCTGCCGGGTAGCACCCCCTGTTGTGGGTACCGCTGCGGCTTCACCCACCTCCCTGCAGAGAGGCACGTGGATGACCTCCAGCTTTTGGCTACTGAGCCCTCACCTTCTTGACTCCCTCAGAGAGCATGTGGGTGCTGGGCGTGCGGAAGTGGATGTTGAGTACGATGACACAGATCACCACGACCATGGTCACCAGCACCATGCCAAAGAGCAGGAACCTGTGGGCACAGGTGCAGCCTGGAGCCCCCGCCCAGGGCGAGGAGTGGTGGGGTGAGGCAGGCAGGGACGGCACTCACTTGCCGATGAGGGGGATGGCCATGGACGTGGCTGGCAGCCTCTTGGAGATAAGCAGCAGGAAGACAGACTGGGCCAGGAGCACCGAGATGGCCATTGACGTCTTCTCGCCACCTGGGGAGCCCATCCTTAGCTGTGACCTCTGGTCCCACGGTGGTCCCTGCACTACTGTTCACAATGCCATGGTGCCCTGGGCTAAGGAGCTGCCCCTTACTGCTAGGTGACCTTGGGCAAGCAGCCTAACCTCTCTGTGCCTCAGTTTCCTCAACCACTAAAAGTTGGGCAGCCAAAGTGAGAGAGTGTGTGTTAAATTCTCAGACGCTGCCTGCCACTGGGTGAGAGCTCAAGGAACCCCTGCTTTCCTCCTTAGCCAATTCCCTGCCACTCAGCCCTGTTAAATCACAGACCTTCCCTGTCCCTCCACCGCACAGAAAGCCCCAAGGCATCCTCACACCCAGATGACATTCCTGCTCTCAGCCCTTTGCTCAGAGACGCCAGCCCAGCACCGCCCTGCTCTTCCCACCTGCGCCCCTCAGCGTGCTGTGCGGTGCTGGCCCCGTTGGTCTTGGGTCCATGGCCCCGCCCCAGCACTGCTTCTCGGTCTGCAATGCGCCTCGCAGCCAGACTCCAGCTCCTGCCCCACCGCCCCCCAGGCTGCACTCCTAGTCTTGTAGTTTCTACCCTGTCTGTCAGGGTCCAGGGCGGGGTCACATTTGTCTCTGGAACTCACTGTGCCCTGCTCATAGCCAAGTGACCACAGATGACACGTGTCCTTTTCAACCCAGGTGTGTGTAGATTGCACACCCCATGCCCTGGCTTCCCGGAGACCTTGTTATCCACCCATTGGCTCAACAGCCAGGCCCACAGTCACACAGTGGTGACCACACAGGCCCGATCTCTGCCCTGACAGAGGGACACTTTTGTAGCTCTCCCTAGGGTCCTTGGGAAGCCCATCATGAGAGGCAGAGGGGAGGTCCAAGAGGGATGGAACCCCCAGGGGTCCTGTCCACTTGGGGGATGTCTGACAGGGTCACCGAGCCCTGCCACTGACAGGCCACGTGCCCCTCGTTCCTGGACCCTGGGCAGGGAGCACCAGGATGGTGACCCCCAGGAGGAAGTGAGAGGCAGGGCGGGGGTGGCCGAGCTCAGGGGCCCTCGGGGAGGGGGCGGGGGCTGGGCTCACAGTCCGCCGGCAGGTAGAAGACCAGGTTGATCATGAAGGAGATGAGCACGCAGGGCACCAGGATGTTGATGACGTAGAAGAGCGGCTTGCGGCGGATGATGAGGTAGAAGGTGACGTCCTGGCGGCCGGGACTGCCCGGCGAGGCACTGGGGTCCACGTTGATCCTGGCCGGCCGGTGCACTATCTCCCACTCCCCGTTCTCTGAGGGTGGCACATGGATGCCTTGGGGTGAGGCCGGGCAAGGAGGCCGGGGGTGGGGGGTGGGCCTGGGGGCAGGTCGGGGGCAGTGGGGGGGTGGGCGCTGGGTGGAGTGAGCCAGCCCAGAGCCGCAGCCAGGCCTGTTGGCAGGGGCCTGCGAGGCTTGGGAGTGGGGTGGGGGCACGGACGAGGGTTCACACTCTGTTTCTGGGTATCTTTCCCTGGGGTTTGGGATGGAAGTTTCACTCTACAAGGGGGAAGTTTTCCTCTGGGACCGATTTTTTTTTTTCTCCTTGGGAAAAATAGAAGCTGAGACCATATGTGGTTCAAATAAGGAGGCTTGGGGATAACAAGGCAGTGAGAGTAAGAACCCTCCTCCCCGTGACGTACCAGCCTCGGGGCCAGCGGGATGTGGGTCTCCTCTGATAGACAGGGGCGAGCGGTAGGGCCCAGTAAAAGACCTGAGCCTGATCACAGACAGGCGGGGGGGGCGTTGGGAGGGCGCAACATACACACCGTCAGGAGGACAGCCAAAGCCCCAGGATCCCCCGGGCCCTCTGGGGGCAGGAAGGCTAACCGCCCCCTCATCTGTCGGCCACACCATCCCCAGGGACCCTGCTCAGATGGGGAAGGGTCTGGCCTGTGTGTGTCTGTCTGCACGTCTGTGTCCCTGTGTGTCCACGTCCTGGGTGTGTGTATGCACGCGTGCATCTCTGGGGTGGGGATGTCGGTGTGACTGTATCCGCGGGGGGGGGCTCTGAGGGGCCAGCCCGCCCAGCAGCTGCGGCTCCCGCACCTGTGAAGCCCTCGGGGTCGATGATGATCCACTCCACGGGGTAGTAGCGGCCGTCTTCCTCATCCTGCTTCAGGCTCAGGGTGATCTCCTTGGCCGTGTACTTGAGTGAACTGGGGAGGGCAGTGGGCAGAGGGTGGTCCTCAGCCGCTGGCTGGTGCCGCCGATGGGGGAAAGGCTAGCACAGGGGGTTCACGGGTGGAGGGGGCCATGGTGGGGAGGGGAAGCTCAAATCGGGACAGAACAGGGCCCTCTGCCTGAGCGTGTTTACCTCCCTCAGCCCCTGGCGGGGTGCCCTGGGGGGAGGGATGGCTGGAGAAGTGGGTGCACCTGAACTTGAGGGAGCAGTTCTGCCAGTCGAAGGGGAAGTAGGTGACGGAGACGGGGCAGGAGGAGCGGAAGATGGCAGGCGGCAGCCAGTACACGTAGCCTGAGGGGTAGATGAGCACGTTGCAGGAGTAGGAAATCTGGAAGGAGCCATCATTGCTGCGGGACACGGACAAGGGCCACAGTGAGTGCTGGCCAGCTGGGAGTCGGCCGAGCTGGGGGAGGCAGAGGAGGGCGGGCAGTCAGAAGCTTGGGACTGGAGGGGGACGCTCAAGACGAAGGGAGGCAGAGTGGCGGAGGGAAGCCAGGGAGGGCTGCGGCTCAACTTGTTCTCCAGCACTATCTCTGGGAGCCACACCATGTCAGAGGGCAGACGCAGGACGCTGATGTTCCCAAAATCTTCGGCCTCCCACTTCAGCCGGCTGTCTGTCCAGCCCTGGAAGCCCAGAAGAAATGTCAGCAGTGGGCTCTGCTGTTGTCCGGGCTCCCCCATTCCCCCCGCTCCCCGCGCAACCACTTCCCTGGCGGAAGACTGGACAGGGGCTGGGGCTGGGACAAAGGAGGTTGGGTAGCAGACAGTGTCTTCTAATAACATCAAGATACTGTGACAATCTTCCCTAGGTGACGACCCTAACCCACAGAAGGCTCTGTCTGGGCTTGTGGCAGCACCAGCTGACGGGAAGGGGGTCGGGCCTGGGGTTCGTCTGTAGGCAGGACCCAGTCCCTCCCGGAGGACAGTGTCTGAGGCAGGCTGGGGGTCCCCAAGCAGAAGCGAGCACAGGCGAACCTGGGCCCTGCACCCTCCCGCCCCCAGCTCTGTGCGGGCTGTTCTCCTTACGTGCTCAATCCACACGTTAGTGGTGAGGGTCTCTTCAACTTCTTTCTGTAATCAAACAGGAGGACTGTCCCCCCGGGGCCTGCACCCTTTCCCCAGGCACCTACTCTCGGCTGCCACCCAGGGGAAACCATGGCAATGGCCTGCCCCCAGCAGTCAGGAGTGGATGGATAGACCAGGAAGCTGGGTGGGCATATGGCCTCTCACGTGTGTCATGGGTGCGAAACGGGGGCACCCAGGACTGGAGCTGGAGGGAAAGGGGCATCTTCGGCCCAAGGCCTGTGGGCAGCATGCAGAGGCACGGAGAGGCCCCGAGCACGTTTCCCAGGGAGAGGAGCTACCAGAGGCCGGGATGGGGCCTGGGCCTTCCTCCACGGCCATCCCAGGCCAGGAGACAGCCAGGCCTCCAGGAAGCTATCCCTGCCACCGTTCCCCAGCCCAGCCGGGAGGAGTCACTCACCAGGGAGATGAGGTTGGAGAGGGTGAGGGCCAGGGTGACCCCCACGGTCTCCTCTTTGTGCGCCGCGGGCCGCAGCTCTTTGTTGTAATGCTTCTCCTCAAACAGGTGCCGGATCAGCCGCTCCTCCTCGTTCAGGCCCCAGCTGCCTGGGGAGGGTCGGGGACAGGGGCCCGGGAGGGACGCCGCCCTGAGGTCCTGCTGGGCGTGGAGCGGGCCCTGGGGGGGTGGCCCCTCCAGGGAGGAATGGCAGTGGGAAGTGGGGAGGTGGGCCTGACGCTGGGAGAGGGAGCCCCACGTAGGAGGGGACGGGAGGGGAGCATGCCGTGGGGGACCTGGGTAGGGGTCCTGGGGGACCCTCCAGGGAGGGGTGATGGTCACTCTTACCACACAGGACCAGGGCAGCCAGCAGCCCCAGCGTTAACACGGGCCCCTCCATCCTGTTCCTCTGACTGGGTCTTGGGTCAGCCCCTCCTGTCGGCAGGGCTGGGGAATGCGGGCGGGTGGCCGAGGGGACAGGTGCAGGGTGGGGTGCGGCGCCAAGGGAAGAGGCCGCCGGAAGCGCAATCTGACACCTCGAGGCTCTGTGGCAGGCTGGAGAAACTGGGGCAGGTGATGCGGGCGTGGGGACAGGGACTGGCCAGCTGGGCAGGAGCCCTAGGACACGAGGCGAAGATCCCAGGCTGGGCCTCCCCACCGCTAGTGATGAGGGTGGGGGCCGGGTGGAGAGGCAGGACATCGGGGGCGGCACTGGTCAGCCATGGACAGCAGGGTGGTGACAGGCGGCGGTACTGCCATTTCTTGGGAGGTAGACCAATATGCTGAGATGGGGGGCTCTGGAGCCCCTCTCCAGTGTCTTTGTGACCTCTATCAACTAACTGCTTCCGGAGGCTGGGCCCTAACCCCAAAGATCCCATGTCCACCCACCCCATCCTAAGAAAGTCCTAAGTCCCATCCTAAGAAAGCTCTGGAGTGGTCTCCATAGATCATAAATAGCGTTTATTAAAGCAGTTGTGATCTTCCGATGGTACATCTGGGAAGGTACGTTGGGCCCAGGACCCCTTCCCCCCACGCCCCCACCCACACCCAACTCTGGCCATGACAGTTTGTCATCATGTTCCCTGGACCCTCTGCAGGCCCTGGGAGCAGTAGTCCTGACCAGGGGCTGCGGGTGGAGACACGGCTCAGGGCCACCTGGCTGGGGGAACCTGAGGGCTGAGTGGGTGGTGCCCCTTCCTCCCCAGCCCTCAGCCCTGCCTTGAAGCCATCCGGGGTCCCTAGGGCTCTGCCTCCGCCAGGGCTGCCAAGCGGATGGCCTGTAGGGCCTGCACCAGCAACCGGGGAAGGCTTTGCACCAGCGTGGCTGGCTCCAGACCCACCAGGCCGCCGAAGACCACGTGCCGGCCCCCCAGACCTGCCCAAACCCAGGCTCGGAAGAGCCCGGTCAGTGTCTTCGAGCCCAGGTCTGCCAGGACCTGCAGAGGGAGGAGACAACTCAGGGGCCCACAACCCCCCTCTTGGTCCCCTTCCTCCTCACCCCCAGAAACTCTCACTCAGACCCAGCCCTTCCCCAGCCCCCTCCCCCAGTCCTGCACACTTTCTGCTCACGTGGACACCCCCCAAGCTCCTTCACTCACACCTCCCCCAACTCCTTCACACCCAGCTCACACACAGCCACCCTCCCCATCCCCTTCCCCTTGGGCACCACCCACTACCTCCACCCCAGGCTGCTGGGGGAGGGTCTCTCCTGTCTCCCTCCCCATCAGGCCTTCCAAGGCCACTGCGAAGGAGTCTGGGAGGCCCAGGAACCCACCTCGTGAAAGTCCATGGCCAGGCGCTCGGCGGGGACCTGTAAGATCCAGGCATGGGTGCCCTGGAGGGCAGCCAACTTCTGCCACAGGGGCTCCAGCCCAGGGCAGCCTGCAGGAAGGGGAGAGACTTTGGGAATACGAGGGGACTGACACTAGCATGGAACCGGGGTGGTATTCCCACCAGTGCCTCTGGACACCTCCCAGTGGGCAGATTTCTCCTCCTGCTACAGATGGGGCAGCCGAGGGGCAGCCGAGGCTCAGAGAGGTTAAATGATAGCACAAAGCCCAGCATCTGTTGACACTGATGAGGGCCCAAAGTCACAAGTTCCCCCAAAGAATCATCCGCCCTGCTGCCAGGGAGGGGGAGACCGGGTCTGCCCGCGGGGTGAAATGCTTCCCAGCTGCAGACCCCGGGAGAATCCCCTGCGGGCCTCGGCCCACCCTTGGCCTAGTCCACTGGAGACCGCCGGCAGGGGGCGTCATTACCGTTCGCTTCCCCGCGCTGCTCCGACCTCCGCTTCGGGAACCCAGTGCCTGCCGCCCGCGATCCTGGGGAGCTGCAGGGTTAGGGGAACGCCTCGGCCGCGCTGGGGTGGGGCGGGGGCTGGGCTGCGAGCGCTTGGGTTACCTGAGTGCAGCCGCTGCTCGCGGGAGAGGTGCCTGGGAGGATCCCGGAGCGACGGAGCGGGCCGAGCCAGGGCCGGGGCCAGGGGCCGCGCCCCTGGGCGCGGGCCGAACAGCTCCTGGGCGCCCCGCAGTAGCTCCAGTAGGGTGTGCGCCAGCGAGCGCAGCTCTGCGGGCGCGACAAGGGTCCGAGCGGCTGTCAGACGTGGGCCAGACCCTCGGGTCCCCGGCCCAGCCCCAGGAACGGGACTGACCACATCGCCGCCGGCGCTGCAGGCACTGCTGGTGCGCCAGGCGCGCACAGGCGCCCGCGGGCCCCGGGCACAGGTGGGCGTAGAAGGCACAGGGCGGGGCGGCGTCTGCCAGCGGCTCCTCCGACGGGTCCCAAGCCAGAAGCTCCCTGCAGCTGGGCTCGCGGCTGAAGGGGGCGGCTGCGAGGGGCGTCAGGGGCTAGCCTACTCCACCCCCGCTTCCCCTCTTCAGGCCCTATAGCCCCCAAAGCCCTCCGCGGGAGGAGAATAGGCTTTCCCGACGCAGGAGGCTGGGAGCGGGCAGGGTGGAAAGGCGCTCGTCCCAGGGCAGTTTGCCGGGCACTCTGGGGAGGGGGGGAATAGGGACGGGGCGCTCACCGCTCATCTGCTCCTGGAGCCAGTCCTTGAACACAGCCACACGGGTGTAGACCCCAGGCTTCCCTGGCTCCCCGCATCCTTCCCCCCAGGAGGTGACTCCGTACAGGACCTCCCTGGGGCGGGGGCCAGGCTCAGAACAGGTCAGGGGGCCTCCAGAGTCACCCTGTGAGGATCCGAGCCAAGAGAGAGGGCACTGCATCGATCCATGTCACCCTCAATGACAGCCTTATGGCTGGCAGGGTAAAGCAGCTCTGCGCTCTACTGGGGTTACCACTCTTGGACCCATTTTAGAGATGAGGATATAGAGGCTCAGAGAAGTTGAGTGACAGCCTGATTGTAGAAGCCCTGAGAAGTGGCCCACTACTACCCTCCGATCAGTCGGGGCTCATACCTGGCACGAGTCAATGCCGCCAGCCAGGTAGCCGGCACAGAGCATGCTGCTGGGGCGCAGCCCTGGCCCCAGGGCCCTTCTGCAGGTGTCGGCGCTGAGCAGGGGTACACGGGCTTCCCTCACCGCCTCAGCCTCAGGCCCATCTATAGGGAAGCAGTGGAAGGGGCTCAGGCCTGGAGGGCAGGGGTCCTGCTTCGAAGGTCTCCCTCCCCCCACTGCCCTCCTTGACTCCCCCCCTCCTTTGCGAGATGGGCAGCATTTTGTGAAGACAGCTGGGTGTAGGTCAGAATTCTTACACCCCAGCCTTCCCAAACTCCATCACCCCAGCCCCCCAATCTTCCCACGCACACGCGCGGCTCACCCAGGCCCTGCCCGGCCTAGTACCTTCGAAGAGGGCACCCCAGCCCGCGATGGCGCAGGCGGTGCCTGCGGGGGGCTCCTGGGGCTCTTGGGGCAGGCACACGGGGCGCGCCGCCCCTGTCGGGCTCACCGGCGTCCACAGCTGCACCAGGGCCAGGTCGTTGTGGAAGGTCCGAGGGTCAAACTGGGGAGGGGGTGGCGGCGCAGCGTCAGCGCGGGTGGGGGTGGGGTGCTGTTCCCAACTCTGAAGGCCTGGGGGCTGCCCTCTCACCTTGGGGTGGGGCAAGATGCGGTTCACCGGCACCTCCTCCGCCTGCTCCCCCCGGGGCCCCTCGGCCAGCGTCACCGTCCACAGAAGCTCGTTCGGGGCGCTGCGGGGCGAGCGGCGGGAGACACGCAGCACAAGGATGCAGAGAGGTCCCCTGGAGACCCTGCCCTCCGCCCACAGGCACCACCCAGCGAGCCCGCGCGCCGGGCTGTTTCTCCGCCTGGGGGCAGGGAGGGCGGGCCCGGGAGAAGCCGCGACGCCGAGTGGGGAGAAGGCCCAGGACGGTGAGTCCCCGGAGAATCCGCGCCCTGGCTGGGCGGCCTGGGCGCCTTGAGGTGGGAAAGGGGACGGCCGCCGCCAGGGGACAGCAGAGACCGGTCCTCGCGCTTGGTGCCCGCCAGCCGACCCCGGAAGAGCTGGACCCCGCACTGGGGATCCGGTCTGGGCAGGGGCCTGGGGCCCGACGTACCCCGAGAAGCAGTGCGCCGCCGTGAGCACCCAGGACGCCGCCACCAGGACGCCGCCGCACAGAGGCTGCCCGCCGAGTTGCAGCCTCACCAGCCAGGGCCAGGCCCCGGGCGGTGCCGCGCTGCCCCCCACAATGCGGCCGTGCGCCCGCGTCACGTTGACAGCGCCCGGGCGCCTCTCGCCACACGGCCCTAGAAAGGCCGAAGCGGCGTCAGGAGGGACGAGTCCCGCTCATCCTCACCACTGAGACCCCTCCAGGGTCCACCCTGCTCTCAGCCCTGCCCGCCTCGAGCCTTTTCAGCCTCACCTGGCTCAGGTGGATCCTGGAGGAGGGGGGCTCGAGGCCCGGGACGCCCAGGTGCTGCTGAGAAACAGACCCCTGAGCCTCACGGACGGCCTTCCACTCTTCTCCAGCCCAGGCTGGGCCTGAGCCCTCCGGCCACCTCACCCGGCACCCCCTGCACACATACCCACCCCCCTTACCCTGCCCGGTAGCACTCAGGGTCTGTTTCAGCTGCCGTAAACTTCTCACTGCTCAGCAAATAAGCCCAGACTTATTTGTTCCTGCCCTCCTGCCTTTGCACACGCTGTGCCCATGCCTGGTGTGCCCTTTCCACTCGAGGAGACCTTCCTGAGCGTCATCTTGGTTGCAGCCTCACCCAGTCTCTGTCCCCAAGAGGGGTCAAGTCTGAAGGGAGGGGGCGGGGTGGACAGGAGACCGGGCCCAGGGTAGTCAGCGCCAGCTCACCCGGGCATGGAGGGGTGTGATTGGCACAACTTCGGCACTCATGCAGCCTGTGCTGGATCTCCATCACCACCCGGTTTACTGCCCACTGGGCGCTCCTCTGGGCAGCCTGCAACACTTTCGTCCCCTGGGCTGACAGAGCTGCTAGGACATGGGGCACAAGTCATGCACCGTGGGGGAAGAGCTCCTCCGCCTCGCCCCAGCCCTGTGCCCTGCCTTGGGGGACCCGGTGGGGAAGCAGGTTGGGCTCCTGGAGCCCTGGGACAGAATGGGGAGGTCAGAGAGCCCCACGGTCCCAGGCCCCGGCACACAGAGCGGACGGTCTCAGATTCTCAGCCCGAGGTATCTCTGTAATTTCAGCTGAGCTGGGCTGGAATCTTTGCAAACAGCTTTTCCTTAGAAACCTTGAAAAACAGCACCCCAAAGGTATAGATATTACAGAACTCAGGCTTACTGACACAAAATAACCATGGCCGAGTTGCCCACCTTGGGGTCCAGATAGCCAAGGGGATGTCCCCCTGGGCCCCTTCCTCCCTGCTAAACCCAGAACCTTCTGGAAAGCACGCCTTTGGGCAGTGCCTGCCGGCTCCCCTTCCCCTTCCACCCTCGTCCTCCCCTTTCCTCTCCCACCTGTGTCTCAGTGCCTGGCCCCTTCTCCCAGCAGGGTGGGCAGAAAGGGCCAAAGGTCCTTGTGAGTTGGGAGGGCAAGCTCACGTCCCCCTGCCCGAGACCCACTTGCTCTGTGCTCCTCCCACCTCGGCCTCTCCCTCAGAGCAGCCTGGGCTCACCTTGCAGGGTGCTGGGGGGCACGCGCGTGTACAGTGGGTGCCCGTGGGCAGACCGTGGGTCTGGGAGGGGCAGCAGGAGCAGCAGCAAAGCCAGCAGCATGGTGGCCGGGGCCCCGGCAAGCGGCCCCCGTGCTCTTTCCCCCTCGGGGTTCACCCTCCAGGCGTTATCCTTTGGCGCCTGCCCCTGGGCGCTGAGTTCTTATTCCTCAAATCATCTGATTCTATTCTTTTACATCAAAATGACTGGCTTCCCTTGGTCTGTTCCTCACCTGGCCCTTAACTCCCAGGAGCCCACAGGGGAAATGGGGCTTGGGGGGCTATATAGAGGACAGACTGGGGGGGGACACGGGAGGGGGCCCAGGGTGGGGGGAGGGAATGGGATAGTGGGCTCGACCCTCACCTTTGAAGTCTCATCATCCGGGCTCTGAGGCCCCCCTTCTGTCAAAGGAGCCCTTGTTTCTGCGGCTCCATCAAAGGGGCCCGGACAGGCCAGAAGAGCTGACGGTTGGGCTGGGGGCCAGGCAGAGGGGGGCTGGTGGGCAGGGGCTGGCCCTGTCTCCAGGGCTCAGAGCTGGGGGGGGCGGGCGGGGGGCGGGATCCCCATCTGCCCCTCTTCCCCGAGGAGTTTACAGTTATGCTGGGGGCAGACGCTCCTGGAGGGAGGAGACAGGGGGTGTCTGAGGGTCCTCAGCAGCCCCAACCCCTGAGGAGGTGCCCGAGCTCCCAGCCTCTCTGCCCCTAATTGCTTGGCAGTGTCCCTCCCCAGTGTGGCCATTTCTAAAGATGATCAAAGCGCCCTAATTAACGCAGTAATTGCCGCACTGGGGGTAGCGGGGTGGGAAGAAGCAGAGGCAGGCGGACGCTGGAGTGGCCCAGAGAGGAAGGCGGGAGATGAAAGGCCCCACCAGTGGCCCAGTTTGGGAAGGACAGGCCCCAGCCGCTTCTGCTGCTCTCCCAGACCCCCTGCCCCTGCGCAGGGCCCGCTCGGCCTGCCCAGCATTGTTCTCAGTGGCTATGACCCTGATCTGGCAGGAGGGAGTCTTCTGGAGTCTCACGGGAAGGGCCACAAACGGGCAGCTCTCCTGGGACCAAGTCCCCACCTGGGGCAGAGAGGAGGTGCTCTTCTGCCCCTCAGAGAATATCCTGGGGCCAAAAAAAGAATCCTGGTGCCCCAATGCATGCTGGTGACCCCAGGGCGGCTTTGGCAGGCCTGGTCCTTTTTCAGAATGGATCTCTCATGACATCACCTCCGTAATATTGTCTGCCCAGGTGAACGTGCCCTGGTGGGAACCTCTCCCCGCTTTAGAAGACAGAGCTGCAGACCTGCAGAGATAGCCTGGAGTCAAGGTTCCCATGGGGGTGGTGGGTGAGATGCGGAGAGCGGGCGGCCAAAGCCAGCAGCTTCTCCAACCTCTTCCTTCTGCACCACTGTGGGCAGCAGAGAATAAGTGTGACTTTTGTTTTCCCCCCTGAAGTTCTCTTCCTACCTGGATGGCTGCGAAGCCCCATCATTCTGGTGCTCCCCAACCTCTCTGGGCACTGAGCACAATGAGGCTCCCACCCCCTGGAACTTCACTGGATTAGCCCACGCACCCCGTGGTGTGCTGGGGTCAGCTCAGACTGGCTCCCGAGAGCCAGCTGTTGCCATCTCTTCCCAAGTTTGCATTTGGTGACATCACGCTGGTAGCTTGAAATCAGCCAGGTTTGGAGTATTTACACCATGGGAATCAGCAGATGCTACAAATCAGAGCTCTTTTTCCCCCAGAGAGCCAGTCCTTTGGCATTTATCAGCACACCACTGTACATACAACTTTCTCCCTCTCACCGATTACCACCACACCTCATAAAGGTGATACCTCTGATTCAGCAATGCCGTGAAAATACTGTCTGAGTGTGGATTACTGTGAGTGAATATTGTGAAGTTGGAAACTGTATTCATCAGAATATCTATACCTCTAGGTATAGATAGGATGTTTATCTAGATGGGGAACCCATAGGGGAATGGGGTTTAGGGCTTTTTATCTGTAATCTCCAAATTCTTGGCAAGAGGGTGTGAGTTCAACAGAGCCTGTATTTGAAGCATAAACAAAGTCTTGAGAAAGTGTCCAAAGGAAAATTATCTGTGGGACTTCCCTGGTGGTCCAGTGGCTAAGACTCCATGCTCCCAATGCAGGGAGCCCGGGTCCAATCCCTGGTCAGGGAAGTGGATCCCACATGCCACAACTTTGCACGCCACAACTAAAGATCCTGCAAAAAAGATCTGGCAAAAAAGATCCCGCACGTGGCAACAAAGATCCCGCACGTGGCAGCAAAGATCCCTCATGCTGCCACTAAGACCCAGAGCAGCCAAATAAATATATAATTTTTTTTTTTAAAAGGAAGTCGTCTGTGGTTCCGAGAGAGAGCCATCCAGGTAAGAGACCCAGAAAGCAGAGAGGTGGGTGGGAAAGCCTAGCAGGCCTTGATGGAGGCCAACAGCTCAGAAGCACCCTCCAAGCTCTGCCCGTAGGTTCTTGTGTTCAAGATAGAGAGATTAAGGCCTAGAGCAAGCCCCTCACGACGGAGGACACTTCCCCTGGGGAGTTCCTCCGGGAGTACACTTCTGCCCATTCGGCACCTAAGTCCCTCAGCTGCTTGGATTCTGCCAAAGCCAAGTGAACCAGGGCAGGGCACCAAGACAGAGCCCTCCCGCCCTGCCTCCTGGCCTCCCTTCTGCCTCCACTGGTCTGCAAGGAGGGGGAGGAGCAAGAAAACCTGGAGCTGCGGGTCTACGTATGGCTCCTTCCACCCCCAGCTCCCCTCAGGGTAAAAGCCCCAGCACAGCCAAAGAGCAGGGAGGGACCTCACAGCACGGACTGCAATTCCGCTCAAGCCCCAGAGCTTGAGCTCTGCCGCAAGCTCCTCTGCCACTCCTGTTCCCATGACTGGGTCACAAGCCCACCCCGCTCCTCTGTCTAGACCCCGCCCCAAGCCCAGGTCAACTTCATCCACTTCCACAGGCCACCTCTTGAGAACCACGTCTAAATCCACATTTCATGAAATGATTGTGTTTATTATTGGTGACGGGTGCACTTGTTCCTTACCTACATCTCTCGTTGGAATGTGACGGAGAGGCCTTCCGGCCACTGTCCCAGCGGTTCCTCTCATCTCTGTCACGTCACCCTCTTGTATCTTCTTTAGAGCAGTCGTTTCTCTGTTGCGAGCTGTCCAGCGGGGCTCTTGCCTGTTTCAGAGGCTCGGTCTCCACAGTCTAGCTGAGTGGGCAGCTCCCCCCTCTCCCTGCCCCACTGCAGGGCTCACTGCCGGACCCCTGTCCGAATCCCCGCTCCCCCAGGGCCCCTCCTCCAAGTGGATCAGACAGAAGGACAGGGGAGGTGGACCTTTGGGGTGACACAGTGTTGGTGGAGAGAGTGTTTCCCTCACAGCTCCAGCCAAGCGAGAAGGAGGGCTGGAATCCCTGGAGGAATCAAGGAAAGACGTGCTTAGGAATCAGGGAGCCGGGAGAGGGAGAGATTGGCATTTTCAGTGCCCAGTGGCGGTCAATCCAGCCAGAGGACTCGCTGACCAGCTGGGGCCTCCCGGAGTGCCGAGTGGGGAGGGGCCCACACCCCCCACCACCTCTGAGGTTCCTGGTCCCTAAGCATTTACAGAGGGCCTTCCACTTGCGCCCACAGGCCTGAGGGTTGGTCCCAAGTGTGAATGAGACTGGTGGCTTCAGGCTTTGGAAGGGTATGAAGGGTGTGATGGGTATGATGCTGCCAGCTGTACCTTGCTATCACCCGTGTCCGGCAGGCAGGACCAGCTACACAGTTTGCTGGGGTCCCAGTGCAAAATGAAAACGTAGGGCCCCTTGTTCAGCAATGGTTAAGAATTTCAAGATGGTGGCATGTGGAACATTAAACCTAGTGTGAGGCCTTGCTGAGCTCGGGGCCCTGTACCCAGGGACACTGCCCTGAGGGACCCTTCCATCAGCTGGCAGGTTGGACCCCTGGCACTGCTCGTTCTCAGTGAAAAGGAGCTACGGTAGCCTTAGGGTCTCGACTCTGGTTCTCCCTGGCCCAGGCGGATCAGGAGCAGATGCCCGTCCCTATCCCAACCCTGAGGAACGGAAGGTGAGGGGAGACCCCTCGTCACCCTCCCACCCCCACTAGAGCCCCTGAAGCTCCTCCCAGGCTCGGGGAGGGGGGAAGGGATTTTATCAAGCCAGAGCCTGGAGTTTCAACAGACAACGCCCAGGAGAAGGCTCAAAGCTGGGGGGTGGAGAGTGCTCAGAATCTGGCCCCATGTTGGGAAGAGAGCTGCCCCTTGCAGTGGGAAAGCGACCTCTGCCTGGCACAGTCGAGGGCAGTGCCTGGAAAACTTAACCTGTTTCAAGTCTACGTCCTGCTGTGTTGAGATTCCCCAGTAAGCTGGTGAGAGCCATCTGCGGCTGTGAGCTCGGTCCTTTGATGTCTGTCTGCTGCAGGGAGCTAGGGCTTTCCATCTCATCCCGGTGGCCTCCCCAGCACCTGGAACAGAGCCTGACACACTGCATCTGCCGAACAAATGAAGAAATGATTACTGGCCCCTGTTCTTGGTCCAGGGACGGGCACGTTCAACTTCCATCTGCCCAAAGCAGTCCTGGGTCCCTGGGTACCCCTCCTCCCCTGTCATCAGCCCCCTTTCCACGTAAGGAGTGGGGCCTGGACTGTGGCCCATTCTCCATCAGGCGCACATTCACTCTGCCCATTCCCATCCCTCTCCCATGGAGTGTGGGTCAGGGGCAGCAAAGCACGGTTAGGAGCTGGTAGGAACAAGCACCTCACACGGATATCAGTTATCTCTGAACTCAGACAGAAGCGGCTCGGGGGGGCCACCCGGCCAGCAGGCGGCAGAGCTGGGTTCTCCCCCTCTCCTGCTGCTACTCTGCTCTTTCCTCTTTGCCTCCTTGTTTTTTCTGGGACTGGGGGCAGGATAACGGTGCAGGCTGTGGGAGGGATGCAGAAGGGATTCAAGGCTCTGTACGTGACATCTGCAGCTCCTGCTTTCTCAGCCTCCCCTCCAGGCCCCAGTCTCCAGCCTGGGAGGGGAGCCGGCCTTGTCTGCTGACCCTTCTGCCCTGAGTGCCCTCTGAGGCCACAGTTGCTCCATGTCACCCCTCCCGCAGGCCGGGGCAAAGTCTCAGCCCCAACCTCCCACTTCAAGATGAGGGAGGGAGAGAACCTTGGACCTTTTTGTCGATATCTCTGGAAACCCCCAGCAGGCTCTTGATGTGGGCCAGCCCTGCAGTCTCCCTGCTGGCATGGAGCCCTCTGTTGTATTCAGAGGAAGATGTACGGGGGCCCTGGACCTCTGGAAATGGTGAGGAGAGACCCGGGCACTTGCCACCACGGGGCAGAAGCTGCCTCTTCAGGTCTCTACACTTATCCTCTGGGGGAGGATTTTCCGCTACCTCCCCCATCAGGGTCCTCCGTGCCATGGTTGTGCTCGCCCCTCCCCCACCCCAACCACCCTGACCTCCTGGACCATGCCTGGACCAGGGGAGTGGACAAAAGGGCAGCCGGAGGGGGACTAACCCAAGAGCTGACCGGGCCACCTTTGAGAGCAGTGTCCCAGGACATGACAGTGGGATCCGCAGCTATGCCTGCCACCTCTGCTGGCCAAAAGTGGCCGGCCAGGCAACAGAAGCAGCCACGAGCTGGCTTCTGACTCATTGGAATGTGAGGAGAGGTTGAAGTCGGGCTCTCCTTGGGATGACAGGCTGCTCCGGCCATGATTCTGGTCTCAGGCCTGTGGTTCTGACTGTACCTCTGGGTGACTTTGTTGTTTTTGTTTTTTTTTTTTTGCGGTACGCGGGCCTCTCACTGCTGCGGCCTCTCCCGTTGCGGAGCACAGGCTCCGGACGCACAGGCTCAGCGGCCACGGCTCATGGGCCCAGCCGCTCCGCGGCATGTGGGATCTTCCTGGACCGGGGCACGAACCCGCGTCCCCTGCATCTGCAGGCGGACTCTCAACCACTGCGCCACTAGGGAAGCCCCTCTCTGGGTGACTTTGGATGAGGCACTTTCCTGTCGCGAGCTGGATTGTGTCCCCCAAAAGATGTGTTGATGTCCTAGCCTCCGGTACCACAGAATATGATGTTATTTGGAAACAGAGTTGTTGCAGACATAATAGGTTAAGTGAAGGTCACACTGGAGTAGGGTGGGCCCTTAATCCACTACGTCCTTACAAAAGAGAAGAGACACACAGGGAGGAGGTCACATGACAATGGAGGCAGACGCTGGAGTAGCTGCAAGCAGAGGATTGCTGGCGACACGGGAAATAAGAGAAAGGCATGGAACAGATTCTCCCAAAGAGCCTTTGAAAGAGCATGACCTTGCCAACACCTTGATGTTCTTGGCCTCTGGCCTCCAGAACTGTGAGAGAATAAATTTCCACCCAGTTTGTCATAATTTGTGATGGCAGCCCAGGAAGCTCATACACTGGCCTGTCTCTCAACCTCTTGTTCCCAGTCTGGGAAATGGGATAATAACGTCCATCTTGCTGGGAGGATTAAAAGGACACCTGTTAGGCTTCCTGCAAAGGGCGGCAGGGATTGTCATCACTGTTCTAGATCAGCACCTTGTAAACGCTGGGAATCCGTAGGAGGCCGTCTCCCTGCGTGAACGTGGTGAGGACTCAAGGGCCTGATCCTGAAAGGCAGCAAGGGAGATGTTGGCGCCTAGAGAACTGGAGAGGACAGGACGTGGGGAAGCGGCAAGGGGAGGAGCTCTCCAGGTCCTGTGTGGCCTGATGCTCGGAGGGTGTCTGAGTAGGGCGGTTGCCCTTGCCCCGCGGGGCCTTCCTCAGGCATTGCCTGTCTCCTTCGGCTTGTCAGCCTTACTTACTGGCTGCTCTAACTTCTCCCTCCCTTTGGGCTGAATTTGAGTTCTCTTTTTTGGCCGCACTGCACAGCTTCCAGGATCTCAGTTCCCCCGATCAGGGACTGAACCCGGGCCACGGCCATGAAAGAGCCGAATCCTAACCACTGGGCCAGCAAGAAACTCCCAAGCTGAACTTGACTTTAAAAGGGAGAGGGAAGGGTGCTGCTTGGGGGTGGGGTGCTGAGTCGGGAGCTGCCCCCTGCAGGCTCCGTGGGTCTCGGAGAAAGGGTTGGTCCTGGAACCTGCACCCAGGGCTCTCTGTGGTTGGCGAGACCCCCGGCTTCTCACCCAATATTCTCGGCAGGGGCCATGGGCATGGAAGCATCCAGACTGCATTTCTACACTCCCCCCAATTCAGAATGCAGCCTTTTGTATACGTCCCATAATCCTGGCAGTCTCCAGCCTTTCCCAGCACCCTTTCCTGCCAGCCTCTTCCGAAGTGCTTGGGAGGAGAAAGGGGTCATCCCCACCACCTCCCCCAGGCTTCGTCCAGCCTTCTCCAGTGGGGCCAGCCCTCTACCCTGGTCACTGGTATCCTGCAGGGGATGGGGGCGTGGCTCTGCTTTTCCATTTTAATCATGGACTCCAACATCTTTGCTTCTTCATTTAGTGAGAAAAGTTGGAGAGTTAGGGTGAATTTTGCTAAAAGTACCAGGAAAACAGAAACAAAGAAAATACAAAAGCTCAGGTTCAGAAGAGTCCGTAGAGTGTTAGGTGTTTTGCTACAGACAAGCATCTGCCAGGATGAGCACCGCTGTAGGCGGGCTGCGGGCTGGGTGGTTCACCTCTCAGGTTGAACCCTACGAAATCCATCAAAATGGTCCAATACACTCAAAAGAGCTGCTGCAGCTTTATCTTAAAACGTCAATATTTCCAACATGCCCGAAATTACATCTTTCTCACCATTTAAACACGATAGAAACCTTTAGGTAAGGAGGGCCCATGGAGGCAAATTTCTTTTAAGTTAATTATGTGTGAAATTTTGAACACCATTGTTCAACTTTGTAATTAAAAGACTGCAAACCATTCCACAATTCTACCTGTTTCCTCTCTTTTTTTTTTAGCTTTGTCTTTCTTCTGTGTCATCTCTCTCCATAGGTTTTCTTTTTCTTTTCTCAGTCTTGCTGTCAGCTGTGTTTCCTTGAAATTTGCTAATTTAACACCTTCAATTTCTACTAAAATATTCACATTTCTCCCCCTCCTACGTGAAGGATTCTCCCTAATCAATACTTTTTACTCCCATTCCTTTCAAATCTTTTTGTTAATATGAAATGATCTTTTTAGAAAGCACTGCGTCTCTGATAAAGACATATTTACTGGAGTTATGTGGTTTCTTTCAACTTCCTTCCCTTTATTTTCTTTTGTTAAAATAGACTAAAATTAAATTTAATAAATTATATATAAATATTCAATCAGATCCCTTCTCATAGCAATATTTCTATCTATTTACCTCTCTAAAGTCCTACCTGTATCAGTGCAAAAAGAGATTCTGGAAATTGTTATTATTCATTAATTATGCTATTTCTGATAGGAAGATTTATTTTTGTTTTGCTTTGTACCTTCTTTTTTTTATACTTTTTATGTTTATAAATTTATTTATTTGTTTATTTTTGGCTGCATTGGGTCTTCGTTGCTGCGCACGGGCTTTCTCTAGTTGTGGCAAGCCGGGGCTACTCTTCTTTGTGGTGCGCGGGCTTCTCGTTGCGGTGGCTTCTCTTGTTGCAGAGCACGGGCTCTAGGCACGCGGGCTCAGTAGTTGTGGCACACGGGCTTAGTTGCTCTGTGGCATGTGGGATTTTCCTGGACCAGGGATTGAACCCGTGTCCCCTGCATTGGCAGGTGGATTCTTAACCACTGCACCACCTGGGAAGTCCCGCTTTGTACCTTCTTCTTTGTGCTTTCCCACTTAGTTTGAATTCTTTAAGCATTTGTACAAATGTAAAACATGAAGTATATAAAACCAAAGTGCAGGGCATCAAGTAGAAATCTTATCAATGATACAAAATTTGTTAGTGCAGTATTTCACCCTCTAAATATTAATGTGGAACACTGGTCGACGATAAGCAATTTCTTGTGGTTCAGTGTATTATAATGTATTAAACCTTTAATAATAACTGTTTGAGGCAGGCATTATCAGACTCAATTTACAGGTAAGGCCACTGAGGCTCAGAGAAATTGAATGACGTGGCCAAGACCACATCACCAGAAACTGGAGAAGCAGAGATTAAAAGCAATTCCACCTGCTGCTGAAGGCCACTCCCCTGACCACTGCCCAGCCCAGTCTCCTGAGTCCAGGGGTGCCTCCCGGCTGTGTCAACGTGTCAGGGTTTGCCGAAGGTTCTTGACACAAAGGTCAAAGGCTCTTCTTGAAAGGGTGGAGGGTTTGCCTGGCCGTGCTGAGGCGGCGGGGGGGGAGGCAGAGCAGCTGTGATGGCACGTGGGGGTAAGTGTGGGTGTCCACAAATGGCAGACAAAGCAGAGGGTGGGAGAAGAGAGGCCTGGAGGCGTCGGAGAGAGGTGGAAGACTAGAAACCAGGGCCTCAAATGCTACCAAAGCCCGTCCAGCATCCATCTTGCACCCCTAGGTTGGTTCTGCTCCCCTGGGCCCCTGAGGTCTGGGAGACCGAGTGTGCGGTGGCTCAGCCACTCTCCGAGTCTGGTTACCACCCATGGAGAAGAAGGGGGAGCACACATTCACCAGGACCCCCCTGCAAAGCCTCACCCCCTCCAGTTGAGCATGTCCAGCCCCCTGCCCAGAACTCCAGGCCCCATCACCTGGGGTCCAGTGGAGGCTGGCAGCCAGGGCAGGGGACCAGAGGTGGGGGCAGCATAAACCCCCCCGAGGCAATGATGGCAGTGAGCGAGGCACAAGCAAGGCGCTTTGCCTGCCATGGTCCTTCCCCTGCGCGCGCATGCACACACACACGCACGCACGCACGCCGAAGCGCAGCCCATTTGCAGGGTAATGGCTTTGAGACGGCAGGAGTTACCTGCAGCGTTAGCGGCAGCCAGGATGGGGTGGGGTAGGGCAGGCTGAGGGCAGGCGTCCTAGGCTGAGACTGGAGGATACCAAGGGAGGAAGCAGTCTCCCAGGGGTGGGACCTGGGCCCCTGGAGATGCTGCAGAGGAGGGATGCATGGGTGGGATGCAAAGGGCTTGGTGAGGGCCAGGGCCAGGTGGATGGCCCCTGCCCACTACTGTCCGATCCTTTCCTTCCTGTGTCCAAGGCCTGTAAGTGGACAGATAACCAGGGGCACTAACTCAGGACCTGAAATCACAGCCAAGCAGCCCCTGTCTCCTGTCCTGGCCTCAGGGTCATGTCCGCTATTCAGTCCTGGGCTGCTGCATCCTGCTGACAGATGAGAGGGGCTGAGGGTGATGAAGGGACCAAAGGGACCCCCAGGAAGGAGGACACGTGTTGTGGGTGCGGCAAGGGGGTGGCAGAGTTGGCATTAGTTGTTTCCCTCCATGACTGTCATGGGAATCAGGCCTGGGTTGCCCAGCAGTGCCAGGGAGGAGGGGGTTTGGGAGGGAGGACCCCTTCCTTCCCCAGATCAGGGAACTGAAAAGAGCCGTCACCTGGGTCTTCAGAAAAAGCCTCTGACTGGCTGTTTCAGGGTGAGGACATCGGGGCTAATCTTGTCCTGTACCCCCTTAGCCAGCTAGCCTTGGCAGGGCAGCAAAGCCGCAGTAAAAATAAGTAGGGCAAGCTGGACCTTCCAAGTTTCTTGGGATGCTGAGGTTGTGGTGATGTGGAGGTGGGCTTGGTCCCTGGGGTACCTCGTGTCCCACCCTAGGGCTCAGGCCTACCGTAGGGGTGCTGGTGAGACATGCCTGTCAGTCTGACAGTAAAGCCAGCAGGGAGAGAAGAAACAGAGAGAGAGAGGGAGACAGAGAGACAGACAAGGACTTTGTGGGGGAGGGGTGCAAAGAGGGGAGATGCCTGTACTCACACAGGGCAAGGATGCAGCAGAGCATCCTGCCCACCTGCGGGCACACCCAGATGGCATTTGCTGAAATAAATTGCCGGAGAAAATAAATCCTGCACACACGATTAATGGGAGGCAGGGAGGCAGGCAGCCGCCACAGAGAGCCGCTGGGGAGCAGAGGGACAGTCGGGCACAAAGCCAGCGCAGCCACGGGGCCTCCAGGAAGGGGCTCTGGGGACTGCACAGCCACCAGGGTCACTGCGGCCCTGGCATCGCCGCCACACAGGGGGTCCAAGCCTGCAAGCTGACAAGGCCCCAGGGGCTCAGACAAGCCCCCGGCTTGGCTCTCCACCGTTTCAGGCGGTGCGGTGGGGATGGGGAGATCCTGAACTTGGAGCCCCCATGACCCAGACCTGACTGTCCCTGGTGGTTGGGGGCCCCCACGGGCCAGAGGAAGGAAGACGTAAAGCCAAGGTCTCAGGAAGAGGGGCAAGGGCTGTGGAGACAGGACTTCCCTACTGACCAGCTGTGAGTCCTTGAGCAAGTCACCTCCTGGCTGAGCCTCAGTCTCCTCATCTGCTCAATGGAGCTATAGTACCTGTGCCTAAGGTGGTGGAGAGTTGCACCTGAAGCCATCCACGTAAAGCACCTACGAGGATGTGGGGCACACAGGGGACCGTCCCAGCCAACAAAGGGGTAGTCAGCATCTCTGATGTGCCCGTGCTGTGCTGGGGACTGGGGTATAGTCCCTGCCCACATGGAGCTTACAGGCTGGTGGTAGGCAAGTGTTGAAGAAATAATAATGGCATCATGTATATAATTTCAAATGCATAAAGTGCTGTGAAGGAAAAGGCCTGCATCCTGGGGGGGATGCAGGCAGTGGAGTTATAGTCTGGAGGTAAAGGCAGGTTTCCTGTGGACACTGAACACAGGTGAATTTGTGGCAAAAATCCAAAAATTCAGCAGTTCACTCTGCTGGTGAGGCTGCTGAGAAACAGTCTAGTGACTGCTTGGGGAGTGCCCAGTGGTCCAAGCCCTACGCAAGGCAATTGGCAATACCTGCGCAAGTACCTACCCAAGTTACACACACTCTCATTGTGAGACTAGTGCTCTTACTCAGGCCATTCTATCTTACTTATCTGTACAAAAGCACACTTACGAAATGATGGATGTACAAGGATGTTCACTGCAATATTTTTAGTAAGAGCCAAAAGGGAGCAACCACCCAGGTACTCTTCAAGAAAGGACTGGATTAAATAGACTGTGTGGAGCCACACAATGGAATACTATACAGCTGTAAAAAAGGAACAAGGAATCCGTCCTTATGGAAAGAATGTCAAAATAGATTTAGTGAAAACAAAATGCAAAACAGAGTGTACATAAGATGCTTCCTTTTGTATAAGAATGGGGAAAATAAGAGCATAGATTTTAATTTTCTTCTGAAGACTACATAAGAAATTAATAAAACACCTGGCAGCTATGTAGGGGTTGGAACCAGGTGCTTGGGGACAGGGTTGCAGAAAGGCTTTTTACTGTGCATTGCTTTGATTTTTGAATCAATTGGGTGTATTATCTACTAAAAAGTTTTTTTAAAAAATAGTATTTAAGGGACTTTGTTTCTTCCTGGAGGGCAGAGGTTCTCCCTGGTGGAATCACGGAGCAGGACTGAAGGAGCCAGAGCCCCTGGGGGGAAGCTGGTCCCTGGATAAACTTACAGATTCTAGGCCCGCCCTCGAGCTGGAGTGGCCCGAGAATAGGTATTTAAACTCTGGCCGATTCTTAACAAACCAGGTTTGTGAACAGTTAATCCATCCAACCTTCAGAGAGGGATGGGGCCTCAGAGGAAGGGGGACCGCAGCACGGGTGACCCCAACCAGGCCCCGGACTCTGGGCCCTGTGCTCGCAGGAAGGCCGAGGACTCAGCGGGTGGGGCCTGGGGAAGCGACGGGAGTCCTGGACCGCGGATGCCCGCGGATGCATCTGGAGCACCATCGCGGAGAGAGCGTCGGGTGGGACGCCTGCCCCCCCATAGGGATTCTAGAGACAGAAAGGGTGTGCGTCTTTGCGGGGCACGCGCTAGCTCGGGGCTGCACCGCGGGCCTCTGAGCGGCGCAGCGAGAGGCCCACAGACCCTCCACGCCCGGACCCCGAGGAGGCCCCTCCTCCCAACCGACCAGCCCGGCGGGTCCCAGGCCGACGGGGCCGAGCAGGCATGGGGCGCCTCCTAGTGGCGCTCCGTGAGAGACGCAGGCCTTGAAGAACCGGGAAGCCCCCGACCAAGTTCCAGCACTCCAGACCCCCAGGGAGGGATGGGGGGGCTAAGTAAAACCAAGAGGTCTCACAGCTGGGACAAGGGATTCGAACTGGGAAATTCAGGGGGAGATCTTGGGGCAGTTGAGGAAGACCTCAGTGACCGTGGCTACCCCAGTTATCCGCGCAGAGGATGGCCTGTGGGTGTCAGTTTCAGAAGCACCGCCCCCATGGCGACCCCTGCCCCTGTCCCCGCTCAGGCCTCCCTAGCAGAAGGGCACAGCCGCCTGCCTTGTGTTCTTCTGAGGTTCAGGGAGTGAGCCTCCTGCGTTTTCTGCCCTTGCCATGTATTTCCACCCTGCCCCTCGCCCCACTTTCCCCCAAGACAGCTGCTCTTTGTTCTCTGAATCGTCTTTTACCTGCTCAAGCCACAGACCCGGGCAGATTTGCCCACCTGTGAAATCCCGCGTGAGCCCCATCTTTAAGAGAGGGTTAGGGAAGGGCTGGGCGGGGGTGGGGGGTGGCGGAGACAGATGGGCCACAAAGATATCCAGAAACAGAGACACAGCAGGGAGAGAAGAAACAGAGAGAGAGAGGGAGACAGAGAGACAGACAAGGACTTTGTGGGGGAGGGGTGCAAAGAGGGGAGATGCCTGTACTCACACAGGGCAAGGATGCCTTAGTCAGGACCAGGGTCAAACTGGGCGGGTCGGCCACCAAGGGGGAGTCAGCCTCCAGGGAGGGCCAGGCCCCATCTTCTCCTCCTCTAGAGGCCCCTCAACCCAGCAAACGCTGCCTCACGGGACCCAGGCTACGGTGGACTGGGGGTTGGGTGAGGGAGGGGCTCCTTAAGCAGTGCAGGAATTTGGAGCTGGAACTCCCCCCTCCTCCATGAAACAGGTTATCCATGTGGCTGGAGGCCCTGCCCGTTGGCCTAAGCCAGTTCTGACTCGGTGGTGACCAGCGCCCTCCCAGCCCAGGAGGCACAGCATCGAGTAGAAGGACATCAAAGACCAAGGCCAGTCCTGACACCAGGCCTCCAGCCTGGCCCTCCCTGGAGCCTGACTCCCCCTTGGTGGCTGACCCGCCCAGTGTGACCGTGGTCCTGACTAAGGCATCCTTGCCCTGTATGAGTACAGGCATCTCCCCTCTTTGCACCTCTCCCCCACAAAGTCCTTGTCTGTCTCTCTGTCTCGCTCTCTCTCTCTGTTTCTTCTCTCCCTGCTGTGTCTCTGTTTCTGAATATCTCTGTGGCCCGTCTGTCTCTGCCACCCCAGCCCAGCCCTTCCCAAACACTCTCTTAAAGCCCCCAGCATCCCTCACCTTCCCAGGGCTTGGTCTTCAGGAAGCCTCCTTCTCTCCCCCAAGCTCTCTTCCCGGCCTTGTTTGGGGTGGAACGGGAGGAGGGGCACATGTCTTGTCCAGGCCTAATATCTTAATGCAAAGCCATTACTCACCCAGAGTCCAGGCCGCTCCCCTCCTCATTTGTCATCCAGAGTGAAGCGTCTGCGTTTTTCCTCTGGGATCAGATTAAGGGACTGACAGGTCGGGTGAACAAATTTAGCTGCCAGTGCCACCTCCTCACTCCCTCCCGCCCCCACCTCCCAGGCTCTGGGCCCCTGAACTTGGAGTAGGGGAGATCTGAGGCCTCAGAGAGTCCTGTTTCTTGCTTCTGCTCCTCCTTACCCGGCAAGGGGTGAGGGGTAGTGGCAGGTTTTGTCCTGAGAGAACAAGAGAGAAAAGGAGCTGGGTCCAGAGTGACCAGGTCACCTCGGAGCTATTGAGCATTTATTATAAAAACAGAACAGCCAACACTATATATAGCCCTTAAAGCCTGCCAGGCCTGTTCGAAGCCCTTAGCTGTATTCACTCATTTAATCCTTACAACAACCCTATGAGGCAGGTACTCTTATTATCTTCATTTGCAAAGGCTCAGAGAGGCTAAGTGACTTGCTCAAGGTCACACAGCTAGTGAAGTCTATGTGTCAGTTATGGTGCTTTGTATTTTTGTTAATTTTTTTTTTTTTTTTTTTTTTGGCCACACCGTGCGGCATGCAGGATCTTAGTTCCCCAACCAGGGATCGAACCCATGCCTCCTGCAGTGGAAGCTCAGAGTCTTAACCAATGGACTGCTAGGAAAGTCCCCATGTATTTTTGTTAATTTTCTCAACACAGTATCTGTAGAAACCAACAAGGACCTACTGTATAGCACAGGGAACTTTGCTCAATATTCTGTAATAACCTAAATGGGAAAAGAATCTGAAAAAGAATAGATACTTGTATACGTAAAAAAAATCTATTAATACTACAATGACTCAGGAAGGGATATCTAACCTGGCATTGTCATGAATAGAATAAGTATTACGTAAAAATCTTGATTATAATAACAATAATTTCACTGAAATAACGACAAGAAAAAATATCTGTGGAGAGGGGTTAGTATCATTCCCCTCTTACAGATGAGAAAACTGAGGTGTTTGCCCAGATCTAGAGCCCTCTGGCACAGCTCTGTGCCCCACCATGGTCCCTCCCTTTCTCTTGTTTCCCAGGGACAGGCTCAGCTCTGCACTCAGCCAATTTGGGGGAAGCAGTAGTGTGAGGCTCCCTGGCTTGGGCTGTCTGCCCCTCAGCCCCATCTTTGGGGCCACATCCTCCACCAGGGCTCTTGGTTTGCAGGGGCAGTGTTCAGAGTAACCCATCATCGTTGCACCGGTCTCTGGCCTTCTCACTGAGCATCTGCTACCTGGAACTCAAGCCCCAAAGCTGAAAGCCAAGAGCTGCTTCCGTGGGAGGGGCAGAGAAGGGGCTGCGGAGCCCACCTGGAGCCTTCTTGCTGCTGCCTGGACACAGACTCTTTCCACTTTCCACATCAGCCTGGTTCCCATAGTAACCACTGGCTTGCTGTCTCCTGGCAACTGAGTGGTCCTCAGAGTGGGAGTCAGAGCAGTGGAGAGTGGTTGTCATTTGAGGCCAAAGAAGTTGCGTTCAAATCCCAGCTATGCCATTGTCATAGCTGTGAGGTCTTTGGCAAGTCACTTAACCTCTCTGAACCTCTGCTTTCTCATGTGTGAAATGGGTTGATATTGTTCAAGGATTAAGCATTTATGATTAGGTTGACAATCTGTGAAGCTAGGCAAAGGTGTGGAATGAATGAGAGAGGGCCAATGGCGCACTGCTGGGCCTGGGTAGGAGTAGAGGGAGGTGGAACCTAGGTTCCAGGTGAGAGTCTGGTGTGGGTGGCAGCCCCCGCCCCAGACTCTCTGGCCCTTCAGATTACCACAGTCCAAAATGTGAGGCTTTTTCTCATCAATTGCCCAGGGACCCTTCTAGAGAAACCACACCCCCATGGCAGTTCTGCCTCCCTCTTCAAACTACAACTTCTAGGCTACCAGAATCGGATGAGTGGTAAGCCCTTTACATATATTCTTTAATTTTACCCAATAAGACAGGCTCTTTTTAGTTATCCTAGTGTCAGATGTGGAAACTGGGGCTCGGAGAGGTTAAATTACATGCCAAGGTCTGGAAGCTCACAAGAGACACAGCTGAGACTGGAACCCGGATCTCTCCGAGAGCCTCCCTCCCTAACGTCTTTCGGGTGCTGTCTCTTGTGAGTTAGGAAGGAAAGAGTCGGGCAGGGAGGGGTCACCTAAGAACCAAGGTGCGGGGAGAGGGCGGGAGGGAAGGGGATCCGGGACAGGCCCGGGAGCTCCCGAGGTGAGGGACCCAGGGCCAGGAGACGGGACAAGGAGATCTCCGAGGCGCTTAAACAGTTCCGACAAATTGCCTGGGGGCGGCTCCTCATCCCGAGGTGCCCGGGGGAACCGGGGTGGGGGGGCGCGGCGGGGCTGGGGTCGCCGCGCTGGCGGACTCGGGAATTAGCAGAGTTTCTCGGCACCGCTGGGCGGAGGCGAGGGTAGAAGGGTCAAGCCCAAGGGGCGGGTGGAGCCGGCGGCCCGAGTGCCCTGGGGCAGGGGAGAGCTCCTGGGCGGTGTCCGCAGAGGTCCGGTCCCCAGCCAGCCCCTCAGGCCCCGCGGCAGGCGCCAGGCCTTCGTTCTATGCCATGGATGGATTGGGAGGGGGTGGGGGCTGAGCGGGATGTGACCAATACTCCCGAGAGAGCTCGGTCTCCCCGCCCCTGTCTAGGTGAGCATCCCCCACTCCTGGCCGCCCTCCAGGCTGAGCATCCCCCACGCGCCCTCCCAGCCCCCCTCCCGGGCCGAGGCCGAGGTCGCTGCGGCAGCTCGGGCTGCCTGATTCAATTAACTAATTCCCGACAAGACAGATGTGCAATTCCGCGTCGCCTGCCATTAGGAGGAGAAGGAGCTCCCCGCGGGCGGGGGCGGGGTGGTGACGTCACGGCCCGGCAGCTGACGTCAGGGGCGCCCCGCCAGGAGTCCCTCAGCAAGCGGGCCCGCCTGGGTCTCTGCAGTGAGTGCGTGCTTGCCTATATACGTGTCCGCCCGTGTGCGCGTGTGCACACCCGTGTCTCCATGCGCCGCTCCCCCCACCCCCCCGCCGGGGGACTCCCTGGCCCTCGGAGTTCTCTGCTGGGTCCACGGTTTGGTCCAACCAGGCCGACTCCTAAGGGTGCGGCCTCCCCCTCCTCTCCTCCCCTCCCTACCCCTTTTTGCTCTCTGAATTTGTCACCTCCCCGGCCTTGCTCCCGTGTCTCTTAACTTGGTGGACCTTTCTGGGGGGTGCGTGCAGAGTGAGGCCCACGCGTGTGCATGCACACACCTGCGCACACAGGTGTGCGCACACAGGTGTATGCCCACAGGCGCATACTTCCAGACATGTACACAAAGGGACGCAGGGGACCATAGCAACCTCCCAGCTACACATCCACACACATGTCCGCTCACACGTGCACACACACGCAGGGCCCTAGGTCTGGCTGGGAGGGACAGCAGGCCCCCCAGCCCCGGGGCCCCTGGCCTCTTGTGGGAGGGGGGCATTGAGGAAGGGGCAGCAGAGGGGGAAGGGAGGCCTTGTCAAGGACACCAGCAAGGAAAAGAGAAAAAAAAATGAAGTGGAAGAAATAAAATCAAAAGGCTTTTAAGGCTGCTCTCCCCAAGTAGCTGCTGACTTGGCTGCGACAGCCGGCAATGAAATATCGTGCTCTCTGAACGCTTAATGCACAGAGCCCTGCACCCCCTCCCCCAGCTGAGAGGCAGTCCCCGTCTCCTCGCCTTCCCTCCCTCTCCTTCCCTCCTCTCCCATCCTCCCTGGCAGATCTGCCTCCTTGCTCCCAGAAGGGCCCAGAGTGTGTGGCGGAGGGCGCAGCTGATGCCCACTTCCAGCCTGGCACTGACCCCATGACATGCTCCAGAAGCCACAGCTGGCGTGGGGGCCCCAGCCCACAGCCTGGGCAGGAGGGGAGAGCCCACCTCTGGGCTGGGACCCCGGCCGACGCCTGGCAGTTGTGGTGTTCAGGGCTCTCCCTGCAGAGATGCTGGGTCTGGGAACGTCAAGCTGAGGCACCCTCAGCCCGGAAGGGAAGAACATGGAGATCCACGTGTGCCTGATAGGGACCCCCAGCAGCCTGGAGAGGCTGAGGCTCTTGGAGATTTTGTGTGTGTGTGTGTGTGTGTGTCTGTCTGTCTGTCTGTGTGTGTCTGTGTGTGTGCATGGGGGGTTGGATAGGTGGGGGTGGGTGGGTGGGTGGATGGCTAGAGGGAGTCCTGCCCTAATTCTCAGCCTTTAGTTAGAAACTGAGCTCAGGAATGGTTAAAAGGCCTGCTTGCAGTCTCAGCTCACACTCCAGCTCCATCACTTCCTGGCTCTGTGACTTTGGGCCAGCTCTGAGCCTCCGGTGCCCGAGTTCCACGCAGGGGAAGATGGAGCAAATAATAGAACTGGCCTCAGAGGGTTATTGGAGGATTAGAAGAGAAAATATAAGCAAAGTGCTCAGCACAGGGCCCATGCACGGGGAAGGAGGTGCATGAGTGGGGCTAATTATCTCTGTAATCTCCCCACTGGCTCCACTCCCCTGGCCTGGGACTTAGAGGGGCCTGGCTGGGAGCAGCCTGAGAGGTGGTGCAGCCCTCCAACCCCCTTCTCCTTCTCATCCTTCTCCTCCTCTCTCACCCTCGCTTCCACCCCCCACCCCGCCCCCAGGCAACTGTTCACTGTGCCTTTCTGTCAGGGCAGCCAAATTGGCCAAATCTCTGTAATGCTGAAAAATTGGCCCATTTGCTGGCAGAGAACATTCACAGAAGGGGAGAGCGGTGTGCATCGCGCCACAGATGAGCGGGGCGGGGTGAGGGGGTGTGGGGAGATGGTGGGGCTTTGGGTCTCCTGGGGGAGCCATCACGGCCCAGGGAATGGGCAGCTGCCAGGGTGTGTGTGTGTTTGTGTGACTGGGGCCCCACGGTATGCCAGACATGCTGCTGGGGGCTTCCATAGCATCACTTCCTATAAACCCAGCAACAGCCCTGAGGCTTTGCCCTTGTAATTATTCCCATATTACAGATGAGGAAACTGAGGCTCAGAGACAGGAAGGACTTAAGAAATAGCTCAGTGGGTGTCAGGGAGAGAACTCACCCCCTGGTCCCAGATTCCACTGGTCTCCATGAAGCCCCCTTCCCAGTGTCCCAGCAACCCCCAAATGCCCCAGGAGCCTGGCTCCTGAAGTCTCTGCCCTCTGTCCTGCCTCCTGGCCCTGCCCCATGGGGATTTCGCACTGCACTGGGGCAGCCGACCAGGCAGTTCACCTTGTTGGGATCAGCCATACCCAGATGCTCCTCAGTGGAGAGGATGAGGTGTGGGAGGAGGTCCTGGGCACCCGGACGGGGATGGGGGAGACAGGTTGAGGGCTTCTGGCTGCCCCAGCCTTCCCTCCAGGAGGTGCTTACATGAGAATGCCCACCTGTGCATTATCTCAGATGGACGTTATTGTCCCCATATTTGAATGAGGAAACTGAGGCTAAGAGAGGCCAAGTGATCTGTTCACAGCTAGGAAATTGTGGTTCTGGGATTTAATCCATATTCATCTGACTCCAGAGCCTGAGATTTTTAATCCTTTTTCTCCAGTGATGGAAAGCTACCTCACCAGGTGTCGTGTCCTATTCAAGGACAGTTTTAATCCTGAAATTGTTTTCATTCATTCTTTCATATTCTATAAATATTAAGTACCTTCTAGTGCCAGCACTGTGCGCTGGGGACACATGATGGATAAGACCCTTCCCTGCTCTGGGGCCCGGCTGCCGCATGCAGCTCCCTCACTCCTGCAGACCCCGGGAGACCCTGGCGACCTCTGCGCTGCTCGGCGATCCTTGCCCCTTCCCTTCCTCTCTTGCTTCCTTGCTCTGCTTACACAAAGATGCCAGTGAACCGAGCTATATGGGCACAGGGTCACCATGCCTGCCCTTGAGAGGCCGAGGGAGCTGCTGGGGGTCCTTCCTCTGCGGTCCCCAGCCCCCATCTCCTACTCCGTCAGACCTAAGGCAAGGAGGCAGGCATCTGGCTGTTCCCTGAGGATATGATTGACCTTTTGGTCCCCCTGAATGACCAATACAACAAGGCCAATGCCCTGGGCTGAAGAGAGGAAGGCTGGCAGCCTTGGGAAGAGCCTTCTTTTCTGGCTACAGTCTAGTCCTGTGTCCCGAGATATCACCAAGGATCCTGCTGAGCTGCTGCATGCCCTGACCCCCTGGGCAGCCACCTCCCTGCCCCCCGCCCCACAGGCCTGACTGTTCATCCCCAACGTGCACAAGAGGTGAATGAGCCCCCAGAGTTGTGGCCCAGAAAATGAGGAGATGCTGAGGGAGATGGGGCACTCTGGCCTCTGGCTGGCTGGAGACAAAACTAGAATCCAGCCTCTCAAGTCATATGGCCCCTTTTGACCATCTTCCTACCTCCATCCCTGGCAAAGTTCAGCCAGAGGGAGGCTTCACGTAGGACTGCCAAGGCCCAGCAAAGCAACGAGGTGGCTGGCTGCTGCTGGGTCCTCAGGAAGCTGGGCCAGGAGGAGGGGATGCCTCTGATCGCTAAATCCTGAGTGGACCAAGTGTCTCTCTCCCCGCTGTCTTTTCCCCTTGTCCTCTGGCTTGATTCCCTAGGCTCCTTGCCTGAGACGTGGTGATGTACATTGGCTATGACTTTGGGCTCTAGTATCAGGCAGTTTCGGTTCAAGTCCTTCCTCTGCTACTTTCTGGCTCTGTGACTTTGGGCAAGCTCCTTCGCTGTGCACTTTGGTTTCCGTAACTGTAAAATGAGACGATAATACTGGCATCTACTTGTTGAGTATCATGAGAATTCCATACGAAAAAATGCCCTTTATTAGAACAGTGACCGGTACAGTGTGAGCCCTGATGGCAACGACGGTGGTGGTGATTTTGATGGAAATGATGATGATGATGATAATTGAGAAAGTGATGGTGGTCATAATTTTAATGATGACGGCGGTGATGGTGATGATGGTGGGTGGAGATAGTGATGGTGCACTTGGCAAAAATTATGGTGGCAATAGAGAAGGTGATGGTGACGATGATGGTAGTTGTGGTGGTGATGATCACGGTGATGGTGATGATTTTGGTGAAAATGAAGATGACGGTGATGATGATATGATGATGATGAATTTGGAGAAAATGGTGATGATGGTAGAGAAGGTAATGGTGACGTTGCTGACGGCGATAACGGATGGTGACAGTGGTGTTGATGGTAGCAGAGATGGGGATGATGAAAAGGATGGGGTGATGCAATTCCTGGCCCACAGGAAGGGAGAGAACAAGCAGACAGAAGGGAGGTATGAAACAGGTGCTGATCAGTGACCTTTCACCTGCCCCACCCAGCAAGGCCCGGCTGCTCGTAGCCCACCACCCCTAACCAGCCTAGGAGAAGGTAGGGGCCTTGCTTCTTTCCAGCCTGACACTGACCGGGCATTAGTCTGGGCTCCGATCTGGCCATAGTCTCTTGGCCCCATCTAGGCCTCTGGGGAGTGTCCACAGGTCCCAATGGACAGAGCAAGCCATGACTCTCCTGCCTCAAGGGACTTGTCAGCAGGTGACCATGGTGTCCAGAGTGGCAGGCATAGCGCTGTGCATGGGCCTTGGGCAGGGGTCTTAAGGCTGTGGCCCTTCCCTCTAGACTCTGAGGAGGTTCAGGGTGGGGCGGTGGAACTCTGGCAGGCTCCGCAAGAGCGGACAGTTACGCGGCTTGGAGGGTCCGGTTGACGTAGTGCTTCTGAGTTTGTCGTCAGATCACCTCCAGTCCTTTCCACCACGGACAAGCCCGTGGGCCTTGGCTGTTTCTTAATGCCCGAGTCTCAGCTTCGTCACCGTCCTGACACATGGAAAAATAACGGTATCTACTTGGTGACAGCTATTTTTGTGATAATCCTATGAATCAGGAGCTCAGCAAAGTGCCACTTGGCAGATGTGGCCTTTGCTGTCTCTGATAGGCTGCACACATCCTGGCCAGGGCCAGACCCTGTGCGCTCATGGGCTGGGCCGGGGGCCGGGCTGGGAACTCCTGCTGCTGGGCCTCGTGACAGGCGGACTGGGCTGGTAGTCTGGGCTCAGACGCCCTACCTCCCTGTCCCTTCCCCGTGCCAGGCGGCTGGCCCTCAGTTGCCCCCATCTCCCAGCCTCCCCCTGTGCCCTCTCCACAGGCTGGTGAGGGCTCTGACGTGTGAAATAAAAAGGGATTTTAATTACCTCTCAGCAAAACAGCAATTAGAGAGAATCACAGCACAACAGCAGTCCCTCCCCCACGCCCTCCCCCTGCCACATTCGCCTTCACCCCTTTTTCTCCAGCCCCCCCAAGCTCTGAGGCTGGATGGAACAGGAAGTCCTCCAATTCAGCTCAGACCCCCTGTGCCCCAGGGGTGGGGTGGGGAAGCCAAAGGACAGGAGGGTGTCTGTGCTGGGGGCGGGGCAGGGGTGCAAAGGGGCGCTCAGGTGGGGCCTCCCTGTGCCTCCATGCCCTGCAGGCAGCCGGTACCCACCACTCTGGGGTCCGTGTGGGCCCCCCAGGGCTATGCATCCACTGCGTGTGCCCTGGTACACTCCCGTCCCTGTGTGTGTGCGTGGCTAGCACGTGTGAACACCCGTGTGTGCATGCAAGCATGTCAGCAGCCTGGGGCAGTGCTACCCCTAGGATGAGCCCGCCACACTGGGAAACAGCACGGTTTCCAACAGGCTTTTAAAATAATTGCCTGTGACCCTGAGCCGTAGCTCTCTGTCCTCTGTCCGCTGGCCGCCCCCGTCCCCTGCCCCCCTTGCCAGGGGTCACTTCTCTGTCCATCTGCAGAGCCTGGGGCACCTGTGCCGCATTTGGGGAGGGGGCCAGAGAGGGCGGGGCGGGGTGTCCCCACAGGTGGCCTGAGGCTGGGGGAGGTGGTGGGTGGCTGATTGAAGCGGTAATTGCAGGCAGCAGGCCCTAGCTAATGCATGTTATGATTAAGCCCCATTACTGAGGCGCTCAAGCACGCGGGTGGGGCGGGCGGCGGGCGGCGGGAGGAGGCCGACTGTGTGCGGCCTGCGTTGGGACTGACTGACGGTCTTTCTCATGGGGGGCGGGCAGGCGGGGGCCACTGCCACCTCCGTGGTCCCCTCCCCCTCCAGCGCTGTAGCCTGCCCAGCCGAGACAGGAGAGTCAGAGCCTCAAGGTAGGAAAGGCGTCCCCCAAACACACATGCCCACCCCTGGGCAAAGGTTTGAAAGCCCCTGTTCAGTTCTCTCAGGGCCCCAGCCGGCTTGGGAGGAGTGATCTCCCGGCCATTAATCCTGGGGTTCCGGTGGCTCTGTCAGGGCCCTCCTGGTAACCATAAGCCCCCAGCCTCAGTGCCTGGCGACATCCTGTCCTTGGGTTGCAGAAGCCAGAACAGCTGCATTTGGACGGCTGACATCAGGGACCCAGGCCCACCCCATTTCACTGGGGGCCATAGGTGCTAATCAGGGACCCCTCCTGCCCGCTGGGATGAGGATAGACCCATCCCCTGCACTGTGAGCCCTGAAGTCGGGACTACTTCTCCATGGAAAATGGACCTCATCCCCCTTCTTTCACAGAGGCCCAGAGAGGTTATACAACTTTCCCAAAAACACACAGTAGGGCCTGGGTCAGAGTGTTAACCTAGTATTCCAGCTTGGACACTCACAAGCTGTGTGACTTTGTGAAAATCACTTAACCTCTCAGGGCCTCAGTTGCTGCCTCTATAAAATGGTGATAGTAGTAGCGCCTTCTCCTAGAATTCTGAGGATTAAAGGAGGTAGATAACTTAGCACTTAAAGCCCAGGACCCGGCCCAGGAGTCAGCTGCTAATACTCTCACACAAACTTTGCTCTCTCACCCGTATCTTCTGCGGTAGGCAAAATCCTAAGATGCCCCCCAGGATCCCTGGACCCTGGTGTACACGCATACTTCTCCCTGTTATTCAAGCAAACATAAATCTAGGTACTATTATGAAGGGATTTTGCAGATGGAATTAAGATTCCAAATCAGATGACCTTAAGATAGGGAGATTATCAGACCTAATTACTTAGGCCCTTTAGAAGCAGTTTCTCTGGCTGGTGGCTGAAAGGTAGACAGATTCCAAGCATGAGAAGAATGCAATGTGGAAGAGATTTTCCATTGATGACTTTGGAGTTGGAGGGGTCACAAGGCAAGGGACGCAGCGGCCTCTCCAAGCTGAGAGCAGCCCCTGGTTGATAGCCAGCAAAGAAGGGACACCTTGATTCTCCAGCTGAAGGAACGGAATTCTGCCACCACCAGTGAGCTGGGAAGAGGAACCTAAGCCCCGGAGGGAGCCCAGCCCCAGCGGACCCAGACTTCAGCCCTATGAGGCCCTGAGCAGAGACTCCAGCCGCGCCACGCCCAGACTTCTGACCTACAGAAACGGAGACAATAAATTCCTGTTGTCTTCAGTTGCTACGTCTGTGGTATTTTGTTACACAGCAATAGAAAACCGAGAACCCACTTGGGTAAGTTCTGGCAGAAGGCCCTAGGACGTCCCGCTAGGAGGGAGCTTGGTGCCAGGCTGAGGGCAGCAGTGGGTGGATGTGCTCCCACTGCTGGTACCTCTGCGAGGCCAGAGCACCTGCCTGGGGCTATAAGGGGCGGAGGGGAGGCAGACACTTGGCCTCGAGGCTTCCTGATTGGCGGGCAGCCGGGGGCTGGAGACCTTGGCATCCTGCTGCCTGTCCTCAAATCTGACCTATCACTGCATCCAGACGATGTCTGCGGGAGCCCCTCGCCATGCACCACCGTAGCCCACAAGCCGGGGCGGGGGGCCTCAGGCAGAGGCGGGTGAGCATAGGTGTTGGATGGGAGCTCTGATTCCGGACTCCTGCCCTCTATCCCGAAACTCCTCATCAAGGACAGCGCCCCCCTGCAAAACACACAGCCTAGAGGGGGGCCTCGCCCAGGGCCAGGGCCCTGTGCCCAGCCCCCCAGTCTCTCTGCGCCCTGCTGTCCCCTCCCCTCTGCAGCCCTGCTTTCTCTCCTGCAAGGGACAATTAGTGGCCTTGGCTTTAATTAGCTAACGATCCCCTTCAGCTCCAATCACTTGAAATGACGAGGGAGTGCTGGGGGAGGGGACCTCAGCCCAGTGACCCTGTGAAGCCTGCAACAGGCCCTTCAGGTCCTGCTGGCTTCTCTGGGCTCTGCCCATCCCAAGCCCCGCTCCTTGCGTCACAGGCGATGGGCTGCGGTGACCCTGACTGGAAGATGTGTCCTAGCCTCTGGGGTCCACCTTCCTATTCCTCACCCCCAGCCCCTGTGGCCTGCTTTGCATCCTGCGGCAGGAGCTGAGCCACCTGTTGTGGCCTGTCCATCATACAGTGAGCCCAAGGGGACTGACTGTCAGAGCTAGAGTCCCGCAGACCTCAGACTCTCCAACCCCTCTCCTCCCTGCCCCCCTGAATCACCACCCCACTTGGGCTCTGTCCGCCTGGACCACACCACAACGGCCTGTGGCCAAGGCCCTGCCACTCAGGCTGGGCAGGAAGGACAGGGTGATGGGGACATCTGGGGTCCCAACAGAGCTGAGGAAAAGAGGCCATGAAGATGCCAAGTCACAAGACAACCTCAGGTGGGGACAAAGGCGGTACAGGATGTACCCAGGGCAACAGACAGAAAACAACTGGGCACTTCAGACAGCGAGACCCACGAAGGGCCCTTGCAGGTGGGGTGTGGAGGGGAGGCCTAGGCCCAGCTGCAGGCTCTGAGATTCCTCCTGACGTCTCTGGGCAAAGCCAGCCTTGACACCTGCTTGGTCCCCAACATTCAGCACTCCCAGCACAGTTCCTGGACTGAGATCCCAGCCGGGCCCTGGCTCCTTGCTGCCTTCCTTTGGGCTCCGAGTGCCCGGCCTGTCCCCCTCAGAGTGTCCTTTCATCTCCCAGCTCAGGGTGTGCATGTCCTCAAGAGTCCAAATGCAGCAGACATGGGCTCAAATCTCAGCCTCAGTGCTTGTGAGCTGGGTGAACCTGGGCAACTGTCTTTCCTTCCCTGGGCCTCAGTGTCCTCCCTGTAAATTGGGGCCAACGACAAGGGCCTCCTGGTGGGGATACAGGGACTCAGTGCGGGGAAGCAGGCAGAGAGCCTGGACAGAGCATGCGCAGGGAGCTGCTCCATGTGTGTTACTGTCGGGGCTCCACCATGGCTCTGGGGGTGAGGGCAGCCCAGATCCGAGCAGGGGCCTGGTCCGGCAGCCCAGACCAGGCACCAGGCTCCAGGGTGACCACGTGGTCATGTCTGTCCTGCAAGGAGAGAGGCCCTCAGGCAGCCTCCCTCAGGTGGGGACCTGCTTGGCCCTAGGGACGAACAGGGGATCCGGGAAGCTTGAAATGGACCTAAATGAGGACAGGAGGGGCACTAGAACAAAGGAGTGAAGGTGGGAGTCCAGTCCCCTGAGGAGGCAGGACACTTGTCGGAGCTTGAGTGAGGAGACTGGAAAGGGGGCTGGAGCCAGACCAAGGAAGCCTTGACCATGGCACGGAGGGTGTGGGTCGGGAATGGGCAGGATGCAGCAGCCGCGGAGCCTGGGTGGGCAAGGGGAAGAGACGCCCTTCCTCCAGTAAGGAAGGGAGAAGAACTAAGGGCCGGAACTCAGACAGGATGGGATGGGAAAGAGGCGAAGAAGAGAGAAGCCTTTCCAAAGCCGGATGCTGGGACTGAAGTAAGGAATGAGGAAGAGGAGAAAAGTTAAAGCTGAGCTGGGCTTGGAACGCAGGGCGCCTCCCCAGACAGCAGGTGCAGGTGGGGCCTGAGGCCAGAGGGCAGAGCTGGGAGGCTGGGCCTTTGTCCCTCGTCCGGGGATGGTGACACTGGGGACTTCTGTGTGGGAGACGCTGGTGTATGCCCATGGGTACAGGGCACTAAATCACACAGCTCGTGGTGTCCCATTTACTTAAAAAAATAAAGCAATGCTGGCATGGGCCTAGATGCTCATGCTGAAGTGGTCACAGAGCTTACCTTACCTTGGGGAGGGCTGGGAATGGGACGTGTGTGAAGGAGGGCCTGCTTGCGTTGTTAAAGTCTTATAAGACAAGAATGTATCTCTGTATATTTCTCGTATGAAATAAAAACTGATCTAGCGTTTGGCAGGTGACCCCAGAGAAGAATCTGCACACAGGGGGGATGGAAGTCTACCACGGGGGCACGGGGGAGGGGAGGAATGGCCCCCTCTTGTCGTCTGATGGGTTCCAGAGCCAACGAGAGCTGTGTGGCGGGACTGAAAGCCTGAGCAGGTTTGTAGGTGGGGTGCTGCCCCAGTGTGAGACCTGGCCCTGGCAGATACTTCACACAGGCTGTTCCATGAGCCAACCACAGCTGTGTGAGAACCTTCCATGTCTATCAAATACATCGGCTGTGCCGGGCTCTGGGCTGCACAGCTGAGTAAGATGCGGGAAGTGTAGTGGGTGCCCAGGGAGGGTGAGCCCCCACCCATGGAGGTAGCACAGGACCAGAAGAGAGAAGCTGGCATCCCAAGAAGGATGCGTGGCAATTGGCCAATGGAAGAGATGCTGGGAGAAGGATGTTCCAAGCGGCCAGAACAGCAAGTGCTAAGTCCCTGCGGTGAGCGAGAGCCAGCTAAGGTCTGGGAAATGACAACAGGTCACAGTGACCAGGGGAAGAGAGGTGGGGGGTAGGGAGACAGAGAGAGGGAGAAGTGCAAAGAAGGGTGGGAAGAGGTCACTGCCTCAGGGCCACTTCGGTGTGAGTTCTATCCTGGGGGTGATGAGGGGCACTGCCAGCCGGAGGCCAGTGGGGGGACTGGGACAGCTCCCCAGGCTGGGGTGGGCATAGCAAGGTGTTGGGACCTAGCAGAGGAGCTCAGCTGGGGGTCTGCACTGGGGAGCCTCCAGAGCCCAGCCCAGTGAGGGCCAGGAAGTTTGGGGGAGGAGATGGACAAGGCCAGGAAGCCCAAGGGCTGTCCTCCCTCCAGGCCCAGGAATCTGAAAGCAAGTGGAGAGCAAGGTCCCTAGGCCCTTGCCTGGCCAGGAGCAGATCCCACTGGGAGCTCAGGCAGGACCAACGGGCACCCTACTCACCCCAACTGGTGATAGCTACAGCTAGAGTGGAATGAAGGCACAGGCTGGGTGGTGGGGTACATGGACCCTTGTACCCAGCTTTCCAACAGGAGTCTGAGTCAATACAGTGTAGCGGCTGCCCGGCAGCTCCGGCCTTTCCCACCCCCTCCCTGCCACCCTGGCCACTTGGGAGAGTCATTTCATTTCTCAAATTAAAAATCCATTTTGTGCTGTGAATAATAGATGGAATGAGCCCTGGGAGGCTGGGCGGAGGACAGGAAGCTGGTTGGGGGACATGTTTTCCAAGGCAAGGAAGATCCTGCGGCACTGTTGGAGGGGGGGAGTGGACTGGTGGGGGTGGGATGGAACAGGGGGGCATCTCCCAGAGCAGAGGCAGGGCTAGGGGGTTCAGGTTCGAGCAGCAGGCAAATAGAGGCCCAGTCTGTCCCTACACATGCAGGCCAGACAGGTGCAGAAATGGGTGTGACCACGATGGGCTCCAGGCTGGCTTCAGGGCAGCAGCCCTCCTCTGAGGTCAAGCACTTAGCACCTCACTTGGTGGAAGCTGAACAGACGGGAGTCATTAGCGTGGGGACTGCTGTACCCATAGAGTGGGGCAGAGAAGGGGCTGCTCTGACCCCTTCCCCAGAATCCAGACCCCGTGATGCCCCGCCCAGCAGGGTGGGCTAGAATCTGGGAAGGGAAGAGGCAGAGGCTCCCCTCACTTCTGCCCCTAGCGCTGCGCCCCTTTCTCTCTGCGGCCAGCTGTGGCCAGCGCTCCCCTGCTCTCCCTGCCCCAACCAGGCATCCAGCTGCCCCCTCAGGGCTTGGCCGCGTCCTGCCATTCTCCTGCTCCTCAGTCAGGGAGTCATTCTGACAACGAGAGGGGACGCCGCGAGATTCACAAGGAGAGTGAGGAAGCCGGGGGCCAGATGCCTAGCGCCCTGCACGCAGCCTCCCTTTCCGAGGAGGGACAGAAGGGCCCAGGAGGCGGGGCCTGGTCGCTCTTTATTGGTGGGCGGTGCAGGGGGACTAGGACTGAGTGGTCATGGGCCCAGTCCCCAGTCAGCTCCCGTGGGTCCTAGTTGCTGCGCTCAGGCCTGGGGGAGCCTCTGGGCTGCGGTGAGGGATGAGGTGCTGTACAGAGACGCGAGATGGAGCCAGGCAGGCAGACAGCGTGGCCTGGCCGGGAGCCGGGAGGCAGATGAACAGATCAATGGCAGCTGAGAGTCTGGGAGAGGGTTGGCCAGGAGGGGGGTCCTGCAGCTGACCTGGGAGGGAGGGGGGATGGAGGAGGAGCTGAGGGCCTGGGTGCCCCACCCCTCAGTGACTGGAGCAGCAGAATCCCTGGGGAAGCATGTTTGCCTTTGTGCCTTTCTGTCGGAAGAGAGTCGGCTCCCTGAGACAATATCCATCTTTATATTTCTTGGAAATTTCGCGGCATTCATTTCAGGGAAAATAAAAATCTGTCATTGTTGGAGAAATGATACCAATCAGGACCTGAAAAGGCTGGAAAATTATCCTCCTGGAGGCAAAAACATTGAGGGAAAAATGCAGATTAAAAGCACAAAGAGACGCTTTGCCACCGCCCTGCCCTCCCCTCCCCCTTTATGGAATCACCAAATTTTACATAATTCCACCTCCCCTAGGTGGAATTAACTGGACGAAAGAAGAACTCACGGGTCAAAGGAGGACCCTGAGATGGCCAGAGATGGAGGCACAGAGTATCCAGAGGGGTAGCTCAGAGGTGGACAGTTGGACAGAAAAGGGACAGGCAGGACGGGGGCAGAGGTGGCCACTCAGGGCCAGTGGCCAGTAGCCAGTATGAGCAGCCCCAGGGAGGGGACAGGGTATTGGGTCCTTTATTTCGTGCCTTGTTCTGGTTTTTATCAGATGGGGCTCCCTAGCAGTCTTGGGCTGTCTCTAAGGTTGTTTAAGTCAGTCCTGCAAGCTGGAACCGTCAGGCCTGAGAGTGCTGGTGTTTTTGTGAGGTCCCCTGCTAAGGATGCTGGAAGCAGAGAGATGGGTAGGGCAGGATGGAAAAAACGTGGGTCACAGAGATAGTATCATTCATCCAAGAAGCTCCAAGTTCCCTGTGGGTACAGGGGTGAGTGAGCCTGGCAGAAGTAGGCCTTGTGTCCAGGGGCTGGGAGTCGTGGGAGGGAGGTCCCACATTAAGAAAGCAAATTGAACCAGAAGAAAGGAGTGGGTGGATAAATTCATAGTCCCCCCTGGCTCCTGCAAGGCGGGCTCTTGCATTAGTCTCTAGTTGGTCCCCCGCCTCCACTCCACCGCCTACCCCACCGAGTTCCAGGAGGTCAAGTACGTTCCAGGAGGTCAAGTACCCCAGGGGCTTTCAGAGCAGTGGGTACCAAGGCCAGTCAAGGTTTGGGGAGGCGCATGGTCTCAGCGCTGCGGCCCCTTCTTGCGGCAGCCTCTGGGGCTCTTCCTCCACCACTGCCAACCAACACCCCGACGTGTCCCTGGGGGAGGGCTGAGCATGGGCAGGAGCTAAAGGGGAGGACCCGGAAAGCCCCTTACTGAAACCCCTCTGGTCCAGGCGCTGTGCCAGGCGGTACAGGCGCGATTTCAGCGCACCCCACAGCCTTTCAGCGCGTCCTCCCTGCACGGTGCTCCCGTCCTGTGGGCTGGGATGGTCCACCAGCTTCTTTATTTTCAGCTTGAGCCTCTTTCCGGCGGGCTGGTAGGCATCCCTGAGTGGGAGCACCGGAACGGAGGGGACCTGAGGCCCTCACTCCTCTCGGGGCTGGAATCCCGGAGCCCAGGGCCTGTGCTAGACCCTTGGGAGCGTGTTCCCGAAGCCTCCTTCCCCGCCCCCGAGCTGCCACAGAGCTGACAGGTAGCCGGGATGGAGGCAGAAAGAAGGAGGGAGAGCTGGGGGGCGGGCGGAGGAGGGTGGAGCCGCCCGCGCGCCCCCTCCCTCGGGGCCGGCGGGCGGCGCAGCGAGGCACGGCAGCAGAGGCGGCGGCGGGCGCACGGAGAGAGCGGCCACCCGCCCAGCTCTGCCCCCGGCTCCGGCTCCGGCCCCGGCCCCGGCTCGGGCTCGATCCGCTCTGTTCCCGCTCCGCCCGGGCGCGCACCTGCCGGGTAAGTGGCACCCGAGCCCGCGGCCGCCGCGGCCACATCAACCACCACCTCCGCCGCCACCGCCGCGCCTAGCCTCCAGGCTTTGTCTGCGTCCTCGCAGCTCCGGCTCAGGCTGCGGCTGCGACTCCCGGGCTTGGTTCTCTGGCTCCGCGGACTGCGCGGCGCGGGAGGCTCCGCACCCAGGGCTCGGGGCGCGCGGGGCCAGCTCGCTCTGCGCCGGGGATGAAACTTCGCCCAAGTTTGGGTTCCGGGGAGAACCTGTTGAAGCCGGGAGTGGCCCAGGGCGAGGACGGGGGGACGAAACCGGTTCCGGGTCCTTTAGGGCCGTCGGGGCTTTCTCCCTGATCCTGGGCGGGATGGCGCGCCGGCGCGGGCCGCTTGGGAACGGGACTGGTGGGCGTTCTGGCCATTGAATCGAGAAGACAGGGCTGGGGATGGCTCTGCGGACATCCGCGAGGACGAAGTTTGGTTCTTTAGTCGCTTTCTTGAGCGTCTAGTTCCCGTGCGGAAAGCTGAAGGTGGCTTCAGGGTCTGCATAGAAACGGCACTGACCGCACCTCCTTTCCCCTGCCTCCGCTTTTCCCCTCCCCCCACCTGGCCTTGGCTGTAGGAGGTCCGGAACAAGAAATGCAAAGAGAAGAGAAACAGCCTTTCATTGAAGGCCTGCTACGTGCCAGGCCCCATGCTCGGTGCTCCCCTGCTTTATTACGGGCCTCCCAAACCTGCGGCGGGCATATGTATGCGGAGAGAGGGGAGGTTAAAGGACCCCACTGTGCAGTGTGGTAGATGGTGGCCACTCTGAGCGGTCCCCTTCCTTCATTCTCCGAGTGGCGCAGGGAGGCCAGGCCCCAGGCCCACTCGTTGTTGGGGACTCGGGGTGGCCTCCAGCCTTTGGACCTAGGCCTGTGCCCTTCCTCGTCGTGCTCATGGACCCCGTAGAGCCCCAGTACCCTTCTGAGCCTGTATCTACCTCTCCCGCAGCTGCGGCCCGGGGGGACCATGCGCCGGCCCGCTAGGAGCCTGGCGGCCGGGAGCATCCTGTAGCTGAGATCGCCAAGGGCTGCGCGGTGGTGCCCGCGGCGCCATGGAGGCCCCGTATTCGATGACAGCACACTACGACGAGTTCCAGGAGGTCAAGTACGTGAGCCGGTGCGGTGGGGGAGGCGCGCGGGGAACTTCGCTGCCCCCCGGCTTCCCGCTGAGTGCGGGGCGCAGCGCCCCCGGGGCCCGGGCCGGGCTGCCGCGCTGGAACCGGCGCGAGGTGTGCCTGCTGTCGGGGCTGGTGTTCGCCGCGGGCCTCTGTGCCATCCTGGCCGCCATGCTGGCTCTCAAGTACCTGGGCCCGGGAGCGGCGGGAGGCGCCACCTGCTCCGAGGGCTGCCCGGAGCGAAAGGCCTTTGCGCGCGCCGCCCGCTTCTTGGCCTCCAACCTGGACGCCAGCATAGACCCGTGCCAGGACTTCTACTCCTTCGCGTGCGGCGGCTGGCTGAGGCGCCACGCCATCCCGGACGACAAGCTCACCTACGGCACCATCGCGGCCATCGGCGAGCAGAACGAGGAGCGCCTGCGGCGCTTGCTGGCGCGGTCCGGGGGCGGCCCCGGCGGCGCAGCCCAGCGCAAGGTGCGCGCTTTCTTCCGCTCCTGCCTGGACATGCGTGAAATCGAACGGCTCGGCCCGCGGCCCATGCTCGAGGTCATCGAGGACTGCGGGGGCTGGGACCTGGGTGGCGCAGCGGAGCGCCCGGGGGCGGCGGCGCCCTGGGACCTCAACCGGTTGCTGTACAAGGCTCAGGGCGTGTACAGCGCCGCCGCGCTCTTCTCGCTCACCGTCAGTCTGGACGACAGGAACTCCTCGCGCTACGTCATCCGTGTGAGTGCGCCCCCCCTCCCGCACCGGGCACCCCACAAGCGGCTAGGAACTAGGGGTCCCGCGGCCTGGCAGGCCTGCCCCACACTCCCTATGCGCCCAGAAGACGGGTGCGGAAGGGGAGGGGAGGGTAGAGGAACGGAAGGGAGCGCGCACCGGCAGAGCGCGGGAGGAGGGCGCAAGTAATTTCCCTCGAGTAATTGCGGTGTTTAGCAGAGCCGCGGGAGCCGCAATTTCCCAGCCCTCTGGCAGCGGTGAGAGCTCTGAGGGAGGGGTGTACTGATGGGCTGTGGTGACAGGCCTGTGGGGCTGGGGCGGGCTGGAATGCCTGCGAGGCGGGGGACCAAGTGTCAGTGCGCCCCTCACAGGTAGGGAGAGGACAGGGTTACAGGAGGAAAGGCGGGGAGGGGGGGCGCCCCCCTCTGTCCCCAGGTTAGGCCGGTCAGGTGTGTGGGCTTAGACCGGCTTCTCTGGAATGAGGGAGGGGTTACTGTCTTTATGCTCCCCGGGCTGGTGACAGTGGATGCCTGGCGTGTCCTCAGTTTCCCTTTTGAATGGGAATTGAGTCTGTTTGCAGGAGCCGGGAGAGTTGATCTCTGTCCCCCGTCTCTCTCCACAGATTGACCAGGATGGGCTCACCCTGCCAGAGAGGACCCTGTACTTAGCTCAGGATGAGGAGAGTGAGAAGGTGTGGGCGCGTGCGGTGGGGTTCAGGGAAGGCCTGGGACTCCGGGCGGCCTGGACCAGGGCCTGGCACCGACTGCATCCTTGCCGTGCCCCTCCTGGTGCAGATCCTGGCAGCTTACCGGGTGTTCATGGAGCGCCTGCTCAGCCTCTTGGGTGCCGAGGCCGTAGAGCAGAAGGCCCAGGAGATCCTGCAGCTGGAGCAGCAGCTGGCCAACGTGAGGAGGGCGACTGCTGTGTGCTGGGGGCGGCGAGTACTGGGCGGGGCTTGGTCAGCTCTGCCGTCCATCCCCAGATCACAGTGTCAGAGTATGATGACCTCCGGCGAGATGTTAGCTCCATATACAACAAGGTGACACTGGGGCAGCTGCAGAAGATCACCCCCCACGTGAGTGTGACCCAGACCTGGTGGGGGAGGCGCTGATCTTGGGACTCTTGGGCTGTCCCCTCCCCAGGGACGAGCAAGGCCTCCATGGCCATGGACTCACGTGTCCTCTTGTTGCCCCTACCTGACCCCCTCCCTGTCTTCTGTGGTCCCTGCCACCCCACCCCACTGTCCCCATCCGTGGTCCCACAGCTGCGGTGGAAGTGGCTACTGGACCAGATCTTCCAGGAGGACTTCTCAGAGGATGAAGAGCTGGTGCTTCTGGCTACAGACTATATGCAGCAGGTGTCCCAGCTCATCCGCTCCACACCCCGCAGGTACAGCTGCCCGTTACCCGCCTGCTACCCGCCTGCCCCCCGGCCCCCCCTCCCCCGCATCCCAGACCTATCTGCTTGGAAGCTTTGAATTTCTGCCTCCACCTCTGTCCGGTACCCACCCACTCTGGGGAGGCAGGCGAGGAGCACCGGAAAAGGAGTCCAGACCCCAGGTTCAGACCTGGCTGTCCCACCTACTCTGTGGGACCCTGGGCAGAGCTGTGAGCTTCCCGGGCTGCGGTTTCCTCATGTGGGGATGGCGAGGCTTGAGTGAGTCTGAAGTCAGAAGGGGAAATGGTGGCCGCAACTCTGCTCCCCCAGGGCCACCTTGAGGAAAGCCCCCCTGGTCTCTGCCCCGCTCGGGAAGGACCTGAGGCCTCTCGAGGCCAGTTCTGAGGCAGGCAGTCACCCCAAGTGGCCATTCTCCCACCCCACAGCCAGTCAGAAACCAGTGCTGGCCCGTGCCGCATTAGCCTCAGGTGCTCTGCCTGGTGGCAGAGGTGGGTCTGCTGCGTGTGGGCCCAGCCCTCCTCCCTGACTGGGGCTGGGAGTACCTGGAACGACCCTCAGTCCTGTGCAGGTGCTTGGTCCCGCCCTAGGCTGGGGGCTGGGGGCTGGGGGCCGGGGCGCCCGCGCACGTGAGCCTGTCGGGACACCCAGCTGCTTCACCTGGCCCTCAGGATCCTACACAACTACCTGGTGTGGCGCGTGGTGGTGGTCCTGAGTGAGCACCTGTCCCCACCGTTCCGAGAGGCCCTGCACGAGCTGGCACGGGAGATGGAGGGCAGCGACAAGCCACAGGAGCTGGCCCGTGTCTGCCTGGGCCAGGCCAACCGTCACTTTGGCATGGCGCTCGGCGCTCTCTTCGTACATGAGCACTTCTCGGCTGCCAGCAAGGCCAAGGTCAGGCTGCCCTGGCCTTGACGGTCGGGGTGCGGGTCCTGAGATGGGCATGAGGTTCTTGCATGGCCTTGGTCCAAGCATGAGGAGCACGGGGAGCCCCGCACGTCCCCCTGCAGCCAAGGGCACCGGGCTCGGCCCTCTCTGAGCCTCCAGGCTACTCCTCACCAGGTTTCCTCCTCCAGGAAGCCTACCTGGTTTGTCAGCTGCAGGACCCTCTCCCCACCAAGCTCCTGCCCTCCCTGCTCTGCCGTGCTCAGTGGGATGGCCTTAGGAATGCCGAGCAGCAAGTCCTGGGCTTAGGAAGTAGTGGTGCTGGATGATTAGGGGGTACCCCTTACTCCAGGTGCTGGGGGCTCAGAGCTAAGGCCTCCTGGGTTGACCCTTGATTCCTGCCCCCTGACCCTGCAGGTACAGCAGCTGGTAGAAGACATCAAGTACATCTTGGGCCAGCGCCTGGAGGAGCTGGACTGGATGGATGCTGAGACCAAGGCAGCCGCTCGGGCCAAGGTGACGTGGGACCCTTTTCCCATTTGTTGGTTCCACAATCACACAGTCAGTGCCTACTGTGTGCCAAGCGCTGGGATAACAAAAAAGACAAAGACGCCTCTTGTGGAGCTGGCATCACCCAGCCTGCTCTCCCCTTTGCCTGAGCCCCAGCCCTGTGCTGGCCCTGGAGCTTTCTCCCTCAGAGGGGTGGAAGGCCACCTCCTGAGGCCCTGGCCCACTCACCACCCTCTCGCCTGCAGCTCCAGTACATGATGGTGATGGTGGGCTACCCGGACTTCCTGCTCAAACCCGAGGCTGTGGACAAGGAGTATGAGGTGGGCCTGCCCCTACCCTACCCAGCCTGACCCCTCAGGCTTCTCCAGGCCCGTGGCCGAGACCCCTGTGGAGACCAACCACCACCACAGAGAGGAGCCACAGCCCTCAGCTGACGGACGCGGGGAGGGCGTGGGGCCTCCTGGGTGCTGGTCTGGCCCTGCCCCGGCCTGCCGCTGAGTGCTGCCCACCCCCCATGCAGTTTGAGGTCCACGAGAAGACCTACTTCAAGAACATCTTGAACAGCATCCGTTTCAGCATCCAGCTCTCTGTCAAGAAGATCCGGCAGGAGGTGGACAAGTCCACGTGGGTACCTGGGCTGCAGCTGGGGGGCCCGGGGTGCCATGGGGACAGTGCTCCTTACCAACGCCAGGAGGTTGACGCCTCATAGACACGCTGGTGGGGAGCGAGGACCAGGCCTGCACAGGGTGCGAGTGGGGGCTGTCAGGGTGTGGGACCAGCCCGGGGGACACCCAGGATATAGCTGTAGGCTGGGACACCAGGGCATCCTTTAAGGAGGAGGAGACTAGGAGGTAAGGGTTGTAGGGGAGGGAGTGTGGGTCCCCCCAGCTGATCCCAGCCTCCCTCCACAGGTGGCTCCTCCCCCCACAGGCGCTCAATGCCTACTATCTACCCAACAAAAACCAGATGGGTAAGGGGGTGTGTCCAGACGAGGGGCAGGGTCTGGAGGTGGGGAGGGTCTCCCGCTGACCATGGCCTCCCTGCAGTGTTCCCCGCTGGAATCCTGCAGCCTACGCTGTACGACCCTGACTTTCCGCAGTGAGTAGGGAACCTGGCGTGAGCCAGAGCTACGGCCGTGGCCGCGTCTGCGGGGTGGGTGGGGACTGCTCAGATGGCCCCAGGCCCGGGCTGGGCACCGCAGTCATGACAGCTGCAACCCTGGGTCCCCATAGTCCCACTTCATCTTTGGTTATTTAGATAAAGGTGTAGGGTTTTTTTTTTTCATTCTTTTAAATGTCCCGAGTCCCCCTTACCTGGTTTGAGGCTTTTTTGGGTGTTGCAAAACTGGAACAATCCTAGTGATGAGGAAAAAGGCCAAATCCCACGTGGGGTGCCTCAGTTTCCCTCCTGTCTCCCTCCAACCCTGTCTCCTCCCCGCAGCCCTGCTCTGTTAGATGTTATTTCCTAAAAGGCAGCTGCACAGGTATCACTGGCCCCTTTTACGTACCCCACGAGGAAGCTGAGGCACAAGCGCTCTGGGACCGTGCAGCCACTGGCCTCCCTGGGCTACCTCGTGGCCTGGCCAGGGCCTCCTGAGGCCTGGGCAGCAGCTCGGCGGGGCTCTCAGAGGGCGGGCGAGGCTGGGGCCTGACGCTGCTGCCACGGGCCCAGGTCTCTGAACTACGGGGGCATCGGCACCATCATCGGGCATGAGCTGACCCATGGCTACGATGACTGGGGTGAGACCTGCGGGCGGCCCGAGGGGTGGCGGAGGACAGGCAGTGGCGGGCAGGGTGGTGAGGGCCAATGGAAGCCCCGTGGCTCCCCTGTGCCTGTTGGCTGGTGGGTGGGGAGGGCCTTGGTGCCCAGCCGGGCTCTGCGGTGAAGGCCAGTCTCGGCCCGCCCCCACCCGCTGCCCACAGGGGGCCAGTATGACCGCTCGGGCAACCTGCTGCACTGGTGGACAGAGGACTCCCACAGCCGCTTCCTGCGCAAGGCCGAGTGCATCGTCCACCTCTACGACAACTTCACCGTCTACAACCAGCGGGTGAGGCCCCCTCGTTGCCCCCTGGGCCCCTCAGGCCTGGCCAGCGCAGACTAGGAGCGTGCACACCTCCATGCACGCTCACGTGCCTGAACAAACCCAGCGCCGAGCTCCGTGCACACCCGCCAGGGTCTGCGTGCACACTGACTTGGGCGAGAGAATGAGTTCGCACAGACTCACGCACGTGGGGCACAAAGTGGGGGAGTCCTACCCAAACCCTCTGGGAAAGGGCAGGTGGGTGGAGGCAGGGCCCAGAGAGGCAAGGCCCGAAGGAGACCAGAGGGCCTTGGGCAGCCTCCAACCTCTTCCCTTCTCGCCAGGTGAATGGGAAGCACACACTTGGAGAGAACATTGCGGACATGGGCGGCCTCAAGCTCGCCTACTATGTGAGCTGCCCCTGCCTGGCCCTCGATCCCTGAGGGAGGAGTGGTGGGGGGCACTGGGGACTAGGCTAGAGACCTAGTCATCCCTCCCTCCCCATCCTGTTGAGCTCTGGTCTTGGAGGTGAGGTGCTGTGCTGGGCACAGGGTCCACTGGAAGCGGGACTCCTAGGCCCCCCGCCTTCCAGGAGAGCAAAGAGGGCTGCCTGGAGGGGGTGGCACCTGCCTGGGGTTAGCCTTCTGGGCAGGGAAGAAGGCAGGGGTCTGGGGGGCTCAGCAGGGTGGGTGGTGCGCAGAGCTGGGGCGGGTGAGGGCCTGACTGAGTGGAGGGTGCCAGGTGGCCCTGTTGTGGGCACCGCAGCTCCATGCTCTGCGCCCCCAGGCTTATCAGAAGTGGGTGCGCGAGCACGGCCCCGAGCACCCGCTGCACCGGCTCAAGTACACGCACAATCAGCTCTTCTTCATCGCCTTTGCCCAGGTGTGCGGGCGGGGCCAGTAGGGGAGGGGGGAGGGGGGCACAGCTTCCAGCCCATCTCCCATCAGCCACCCTTCCGAGAGCCCTGTGGGTTCTGGTGGGGGATCGAGGCCTAGCGTGCAGGGCTTCGTCAGTGGACGCCCGGCCTCACGTCCCCGCTCCTCCCCGCTGCCCCCGTCCTGGCCCAGAACTGGTGCATCAAGCGGCGGTCGCAGTCCATCTACCTGCAGGTGCTGACCGACAAGCACGCGCCTGAGCACTACAGGTACCCCGCCTGCCTGCCTGGGCCTCGCCCCCTCCCGTGTCTGCGCTGGGAGTGGGTCGGGGTGGGAACCCCCACCTGCCTGCCTGGGCCTTGCCCCCTCCTGTGTCTGTGCTGGGAGCGGGTCGGGGTGGGAACCCCCACCTGCCTGCCTGGGCCTCGCCCCCTCCTGTGTCTGCGCTGGGAGCGGGTCGGGGTGGGAACCCCCACCTGCCTGCCTGGGCCTCGCCCCCTCCTGTGTCTGTGCTGGGAGCGGGTCGGGGTGGGAACCCCCACCTGCCTGCCTGGGCCTCGCCCCCTCCTGTGTCTGCACTGGGAGCGGGTCGGGGTGGGAACCCCCACCTGCCTGCCTGGGCCTCGCCCCCTCCTGTATCTGCACTGGGAGCGGGTCGGGGCACGAAGGGACAGCTGGGGTACGGTGGCCTGTGCCACACACTCTGTGGGTGTCTCCTCTGCCCCAGGGTGCTAGGCAGCGTGTCCCAGTTTGAGGAGTTCGGCCGGGCCTTCCACTGCCCCAAGGACTCGCCCATGAACCCTGCCCACAAGTGCTCTGTGTGGTGAGCCTGGCTGCCCACCTGCACGCGCCCACTTCCCTGCATGGACTGCCTCTCGCTGGCGGCCGGGGCAGGCATGCATCCAGCTCTGGTCCACTCTGGGTGCCATCCGCCTCCCCAGCACCCCCAGGACCCAGCACCCAGTCACTGTCCCTCACTTCAGGAGGGCCCCAGAACAGGGATGAAGTTGGGCTCCAGGAGGGCCTGGGGGAGACATGCTAAGGTCCCCAGACTAGGCTCTTGGGAGCCAGACCCCCGCCCAGGCTGGATTGTACAGGCCCCGCCTTCGCTGTGTTCTCGCTGCTAAGTCAGGTCAATAAAGCTGCTCTCCTCTTGCTTCCGCCTCCTCAGGGGCCCCCGAGCAGGTGGGACTGGATGAACTCCCGGGGGAGGCTCAGGCGCTTAACAGAATGAGACCCTAGAGAAGACCTTTTCGTCCCCTCCTGGTGGCCTCGGCTGGGCTGCCTCTGTCCCACCTCCCCAGCTCTTGTCTTTCCCACCAAGCACCCACGCCACCCTCCACCAGAGTCCTGCCGAGGCCCCTGCACGGTCCTGAGGGTGCCCCTGGACCAGTCTCATGGGGGCCAGAACACCAAGCCCAGTGACCTACACCCCAGCCTGACGCTGGGACTTAACTTCTCCTGACTGTGCAGAGTGGTCCCCCCTCCGCCCTGCAGGAGTCTCTGCAGTGTCCCCTAGCCAGTCATCACCCCGCGCTAGGCCTTTGCTAAGCTTCTTGGAGAAAGGCGTCCCCTCCAGAGAGAAGAGAGAAGGGGAGGAGTGGTGGGGGCAGGGTGCCGAGGGGGGCTGCAGGTGTGGCCCAGGGTGGGAGGGGAGGAGGAGTGCTGCTCTATCTTGGGCGGGAGGGCAGTGGGAGGGAGGAGCCCCACTAGGGGATCCCAGGCGTCTGCAGGGCTGAGGCTGCCGGCCCTACCTGCTCCAGTCTGTTTCTCTTACTTCAGGGGTGGCCTAGAGAAATCAGCCACTCCCTGAGCAGTGCCTGGTAGGTGTGGCCTGTCCCCATCTCCCGCTGCAGGGGTGAACCTCTTGCCGGTCCAGCTCCTGTCTTTATGCTCAGATGGCTGTCTGCCTCTCAGCCTTGAGTGATGTTTAAAAAGTCCCTGTTATCTGAGCCTTGGACGCACCAACCTGAGGGAGTGGGGACACAAAACGCTCCTGCCACACTGATCGGGCCACAGTGGAGGGTGGGGCGCTGCAGAGAAGAGGCAGGAGCGAAGAAGGACACCACGGGAGAGGCTGCGCTAATCAGTCCAGGGCGCAGAGCCCTGCTCAGGGCCGCCTGTCGGGGGGGCGGTAGGGCCCTTGTGTTCAGGGCGCCCGAGAGGTGCTGTGTTTATGGATCTTCCTTGGTTTCCTCCTGAAGCCTCTTTCCCCCTGGGCTGGGCACATACATACCATGTCCTTTGGGCAGTGAGGGCAGAAAGACAGTCTAGCTCCCTGTCTCGACCTGCCGCCCACCTTCTGGTCGGGGACTTTCTGCATGCGGACCCTCACCCCCTCCCTCTGGCCTGGGATCCTGGCTGGAATCGTAATCATCAGGCCCAGCCCTCTGGTCCCCGGCCCGGCTCCCTGCTTTGCCCAGCTCCACCCAAGACTGATCCCTCCCGTCTCCCTGCCAGCCTAGGGGAGGCCTTGGGGTTGGGGGACCTGTAGTGTGAGACTCCAGCAGGAAGTGCAGCGAAGCCCAGGTACCCCTGGGGCCAAGTTCCTCCCCCTTCCGTCTGTGCCCAGCGGAGGGGGCCAGTGGGGTCGGGCATGTGGGCCCCTGGGATAGGACATGGGGTTCCTGGCCTCGAGACTGTCCCGAGCTGGAAGCTGGGAAGCCTGGGGGCCTCAGCTGCTGGCCCGGGGCCTGATGCCCAGCGTGTGTCCCAGCTGGGGACCACCCACCCTTCCGGCAGGGTTGCGGATGACAGGCTGTGAGGCCACCAGAGACCCCTCCGCCTGATGGATTCCTGCTGGGCTCATGGTGGTGATGTCACTGCTACCCGGGGCTGCAGGGCTCCTCGCATCTTTGGGGAGGACGGAGGGAGACCAGCGGTCAGAGGGAACGCAAGCCAAGGGCATACCAAGGACAGGGTCCCGGCCCTTAGGGCCCACGAAGTTCAGACAGCCAAGGAACCCAGAGCCACGGGGTGGCCCTGCGGGGCATGGTGGCGACATGTGTGTCACCCACTGGTTCCCAGAATGCTTTTCCAGACAGAACCTGAGAGCATCCTCACTGCAGTGAAGCTGGACAGAGGACAGAGGCAGCGCCTCTTACAGACAGGGAGCTCAGGGGAGTCCCATGCCCTGTGCAGGGTCACACTGCTCGTGGCAGTTGCTGGGCGCGTCTTGGTTGCCGGGTCCTCTGGAGCTCCGGCTGCCCGTACTACACCAGCATCCCCTCCCAACAGGTTCTGTTAGGAAACCGAGCATATAGCGTAGACGCTGGCCATTTCGTTGTCTCCCAGGCCCTGTACTTGCAGCCGAGCTGCGGGTCCGCTGACTGTGACGCTGCTGAGGTGAGGACTTGACCCGGCTCAGCACAGCTGCCCACGTGGACTCAGTTTCCCTTGTGTTGGGTGAGGGGTCATGAGTGCAGTGGTGAAGGCCCTTCCGGTGCGCAGTGACGCTAGAAGCAGCCTCAGGGCAGGTCGTTGCAGGGCTGACTCCATCCATCCCCGGGGGTGGCTCACCGCGCAGCAGTCATCCTCTGAGCGGAGCTTATTGGGATGACAGAAAGCACTCTTCAACTAAGCGCTTAACAGCGGGGAAGGAAAGGAGCTCGGGGATGGTTTACAGCAGCACCTGAGCTTCCACCTGTGAGCCCTCGTGCACGGGGCTCATGGTTCTGCCATCCACGGCTTTGAGCCGGAGCCTTGAGCCTGGGGGTCACTGCTGGGTGACCCTGGCGAGTGATCCTCCCTCTCACCCTGTCTGGACCCCAGAAGCATCACCGGTAGACCCGGGGTGTGTCTGAGGGGGGGCCCGCCTGTGGTGGATGCGTTTGAGCTCCTCTGCCCCCAGGACTGCATAGCTGCTGCCTCCGCAGTGAGAGCCCCACAGAGTCCTCAGTACCATCAGGGTGTCACCGAGCAGCCCTGTCCCGCAAGCCTTTCTAACCAGTTCAGTGGGGCCCAGACTCAAGTTCCTGCCCCCCGCGTGGCTGCTTCTGTGCTGACCCAGGTGCCCAGCGCCCTGGGGAGCCCGGCTTGCGAGGAGCCCTAGACGCAGTCTTTTTAAATGGCTTGAGCCCTCGCTCCAGGTATGCTGGGAACTCCAGGGTCGTCCATGAGCAAATACCTCTGGGGTGGGTTCTCAGGGGGCTTGGGCTCCTCCTCCTTCCCACCCCACCCCCCGTACCCCCCATGCTGGGCAGCACCCTGACTCCTTCCCTCCCCAGGGGGCAGGTGGAGTCAGAGACAGCACTGCAGGTCTGCTTCCTGCGGGGGCCCCTTTCACTGCCTCTTTCTCTCCCCTCAGGGCACCTCACCCCTCCCCTAAACTGGCTTGAGGAACCCCCTTTCCCTGGATTTAGTAAAAAGAGCAATGTCCCGTCCCCCCTGCCAGCTCCAGGCCTGTCCAGAGGCTGCCCCTTGGGCCACCCTGTAGCAGACAGGACAGGACAGGGCAGCGGCAGAGCATGAGAGCCCAGCTTCCTCCCCGTCTCCACAGCCCGCGTAGGAGCTTGGACTCGAGTTTGGGTGGTACTCACTGAGCGGGACCTTGGCAGTCATGCCTCCCCTCTCCACCCCACGTCCCAGGAGAGACTGAGAGGAGGGGTCGTTTCTTATGGATGTGAATTCTGCCACCTCCACCCCTTAGAATCCATTTTTGTTTCAATGGCATTTCCCCTTCCTGCTTCCCTTGCGAGGCGACACAGACACCTGTCACCAGCCCAGCCTGCAGGGGTCCCAGGGGACTTCTGGAGAAACTGAGACCCTTTCCACCTTGGAGCCAGGCAGCCTCTAGGGTATCTGTCACTGCACAGCAGGTGACCACGAGAGCCAGTCCTTGGGAACATCTTCCAGAAAAATGCAGGCCTCCGGCACGTTATTTATAACTCCTTCATAGGATTATTGAAGGTTTCAGAACGATATGAAACTCAGCCCATCCTCCCCAAAGAAGTCCTCGCTCTATAGCCTCCCTTTTCCTGGAGGAGATCCCAAGTTTGGACGGTAGGTTGCTGAGCGGGACCTCAACTGTGTGTGCTTCACCCTGAGGCCGAGCAGGAGAGCAGAGCCACCGTCCTGGCCTCACAAACCGCCAGGGGCTGGGATCCTACGTCCCGAGTCCCCCTTGCCTTCGGGGAAAGCTAGTTGCACCCTGGCCTGGCCTTTCCCTCAGAGCCCTCAGGTGAGCTGGCCTCCAGCCCTGGTGTCCTGGTGGGATCCCTGCCCCGTGAGGTCAAAGGGGACCCCAGGCTCCCGACCCTGCAGACGGTTTCCCCTCCAGGCCCGACACTAGCCTTTGTCCCCAGTGCTGTTCACGGGACATGGCTTGTGGCTCATCTGGGGGCTCCTTGTTGGCCCGGGTGGCGTTCTCAGCCCTCACTCGTTTACAGCCCACCTTTGAGCTGCCGTCCCACAGGTTCCACTGGTCATGGTCCCTCCCACCGGTGTGGGGGTGTCGCTCATTTTGCCCCGTGTCTCTGGCTGGGTTCGCCCTCTGCCTTGTGGTCTGCTGTCCTAAACAAAGGCCCGCCCCATCCAGGCCTCCTCCCTGCCCTGCTTGCCTTACCGCACAGGGTGGGGGGTGCCCCCTGTAGGGCATGCGCCGTTCATCCCTCAGCTCCAGCCCTTCGAGGGCCCCTGCCAGCCAGGCTGCCGTCCAGCGGGAGCTCACCGGGACAGAGGGGAAAGAGGCGGCACCTGCCTCCGCGACCTCAGCTGCGCCGGGACCTGGGAGCCTCTGGCAGCGGCTCGGGCTGACTCACTGGGCTCAGGCAGCTCAGAGCCCCCCAGCTGCTGGCAAACGGTGCTGTGAAGCTGCATCTCTCCTTGTCTACTTCGCATAAATGATAATAAAAAACCCTCTTACCTTTCTGCGGGACCAAAGCATCGCGGGCACTGCTGACTGGCGAGGTCTGCAGGCAGCTACTTCCCTGTCACCCGAGGAGCCCAGGCCGGGCTGGGAGAGGAGGGGGTGCCCTGCTGGCTGATAATGAGGAACGTGCAAGTCTGGTGAGCAAAGAAAGGGCCAGAACAGGGCACGGGACCTGGACACCCCCATACTGAGGGAGGACGGCGGCCTCACCATCTGGGACAGCGGGGCAGCTGTTTTCTTCCTGAGGGTCAGCTCCAGGGACACACAACTGGTCCCCAGGCACAGTGCCAAGCACGGCGGTGCAGGCTTGGCATCCCTGGCGGCAGGGTCAGGTCAGAGGACCCTGGGCTGTGGCTTGGTGTGTGTGTCCGGAGCGAAGAACCCTAGAGCTCTGCTCAGCTGGAGCAAGCAGGCCCTGGGGCCACCTTAGATCAGAGGGTGCAATTTAAAACACGCACAGCTTCCTGCAGGTCTCCGGGCCCCTCCCCCTGCCACTGGAGGTGGGACTGGGGGAGGCATCGCCGAAGGGGCAAGAGCCTGTCATGCAGATGCTGACCAGGTGGGGAGACCTGCTTCTGGAAGCAGGGGGTGGGTAACAGCCTCAGATGGTCATGTCAGCCCCAAGGTCAGGAGGAGGGTACATCTGGCATCCCATCGGAGGCCTCCCGAGAGGCTTCAAGGCAGCGCGCCTGTTTTTACCCATCGTGAAGCATCCTGGGTAGCCACCAGAGCCATGCTGGGCTCGGTGCCCAGCATGGGACAGGGGGTCACAGGGGCTCCAGGAGCTGGGGGTGGGTGGGGCTGCAGGTCTGGCTGGGACTGAACCTGGAGCACCCCCGAGGGCCCAGTCTGAACTCTGCAGGGAGTGATGCACCTGTGGTCACGGGAGTTTGGCCTAAGAGTCCTGTCCGGGGCCCAAGTACGCCTGGCCTCCCGTCGGAGTCTCAGGGGGTTGGGTGACGGGACACTGGGCCTTCCAGAGGGCCTAGTGTGTGCTGGGGTCTCCCAGGCTTTATCTCATTGGCAGCGTTGCCACATCCCTGGGCAGTCGGCACTGTTCCTATTTAATGTCTAGCTCCATGCTGCTGTCTTCATCCTGATGGAATCAAATTTATGTTTGGGGGCAGGAGAAGACAATTTAAGCATAACACACTCCCTGCCCGTATTGGGCCCCCCCTAACGTGCAGCGTGCACCTGCATTATACATGAAGCCGGCCTTCTCAGAGGTGCGAACGCCTGCTCTGTCGTGAAGATCGGTGTTGTTTTTTATCTTTTCTGACACCGGCAATGTAACTCCGTACAAGATTACATTTCTTTCCCAATCCCGTGAGGGGTCATGGTGACCTGTCGCTCCCTTTGTATGTGCTCGTCTGGATCATGTATCTTAGGTCAACTTTGTGTGAAACCCCGGTGTGTGAGTTTAACATACGATCCTTTATCTCAAAAATGTGTATGAACAGTCCTCAGAGGTTTCTGAAAGACTCTGTCCCGGGTTGTAATCCTCAGTTGGCTCAAATAAAATTCTCTATTTCTTCTTTAGATCACTATTGATTAATTTTTCATCAACAGCGGTTTCGACCAGGCACCCACCCTCCAGCATGGTTCTCAGGTGTCCTGGGGAAGAGAATGTGGGCCCTGCAGGGGGGCGGGGGGCTGACACAGTGTCCCCTCCTCATTTGCTCACTTCCGGTGGATTGCGACCTAGTAGAATTGAGTGTGTCTAGTTAAGTAGATTTATGGATTATATGATCTAGGTTTTAACAAACGAACCCTCCCAATCAAGTGGCTTACCAAAAAGTCCTGTAAAGGAACTGCAGATAACACCCGTCATCTACAGCAGGTGAGCAACCACAGAAGTGGCAGCTGTGACACTCCTGACACACGCTCCTCCTCACCCACGGTACAGACCTGACGAGAAGTCAGCCCCAAATATAAAACATGAAACAAAACCAAACTCTTTGGGGATGGCATATCCTGCTACCCTTCAGTGCTGTAAGCCAGGTGTGACCAGTCAGGGATATGCTTGGTTTCTTTTTTATTTCAATATATTAAAACATTCTTGTATTTATATGCTGAAATAAATATAAAATTTGAAAGTTAAAAAAAAAAAAAAACCAAACTGTTTGAAGCACCCTCACATCCATCATTGCTGGAGAAGCTACTCTGGGCGCCTTGAGGTCTTCGTCGATAACAGCAGGAAACTCTCCTGGTGAGCAGCTAAGCTTTCAGAACATGAAGACAAACCCCGCAGTTTTTTCCCAGTGATGTTTAAAGTGACGTGATTTTTGATATTTCCCTAAGCAATGATAGCATAAGACAAAAAACACCTACCCCCAGGGTAAACATTTATTCTTTCTGCTGTAGTAACAATGGCAGAAACGATGAACAGAAAATGATCTGTCGACAGACTGAAAGGCATTTCTTTGCCAGCAAATACCTTTGGAAGATGTAGAGAAAACACTGCTCTAGACTGAAGCAAAAAATGTTAGAGCAAATTACCCAGTGTGGGAGGTTTGCTATACAGTTAGCTGGCTGAAAGTACAGATGTTTCTACACGTCGCAGCTTAAGGTATTTGCTGGATTCCATTCCGATAATCAAATACACAAACCACTTTTTTTTTCTGTGTGAGCCACTAGAGGAAAGATATGGCAGGGAAGATATATTTCCAACATTTCATACTTTGTTTAATAAAAACAATGTCATGTGCGGAAACAACGTAAGTGCACCCGGTGGAACAGCTGCTCCGAACGGATCTGATTTTAAAGGATATTAGATGATAAAACCTGCAGTGGCAGCAGAACCTGCAAAACTCACTCACTGGCCCATCCATGGTCAACCACGGCAGGGAAAAACTAGAAAACCTGAGGGCACATAAAATGCTGCAGGAGCCATCAGTGCGGTTACCTTTCAGAAACCAAGATTGTCCGAGTAGAGGAGAAGCTTTATGACAGATACTTGGTGATGAGGTTGGGTGTGACCATGAAAACATCCCAGATCAACCCCACAGAACGAGCCATGTTTATGGCAAGGTATTGAGAGCTGTCATCAGTCCTCCTGCCCTCTTTCTTCCTAACTTCCTTTCCTTCTTAAAGACCAATATGCTGGTATTTTTCCAGGTGACAAGCATGGGGACCAAAATAAACAACCCATAATAGGAATTGTAAAGAGCTTTATTTGAGCCAAACTGAGGACCGGAAGACAGTCTCCAGATTACTCTGAGAAACGGTTCCAGAGAAGCATGGATTTCAGCACAGCTTTACATCCCGTCAGAACAAAGAACATCAAACAAGTCAGGGATACATTCCTTCAAGGTTTCAAAACAGCTAGATCAGCGCACACACAGAGCGTCAGTATGGCCTTGGCACCTGGGAAGGGAGTCTTATCATGGAAAGAGGACCAACGCTGGCATCTCAAGAAGGGAGGAATTTAATTTTTAACTTGGACGTTCTTTATGCCTGGTCAATGTGTCCTTTTCTTAGTAATTAAAGTGATGTACAATGTATGTTTGATACGCCACAGGCAGGCTGTTCTAGTAAGCATAAAATTCAAGTTAACTCATGTATAAGCCAGAATGACTTCCCCAGACCTCAATATGTGAACATTTCTTTTATCAACAGCTATCAGTCTTAAGCACCCAATAAAAAGCTTGAAAAAAATAAACACACTTTCTCTGCACCTGCCCCTTCAAGATAAAGATGTTAGAACTGATGCTTGAGAATGTTTCCATGGACGCATGATTTTGTGTCCAACACTCTTTGACTGATAAAAACCCCTCGTACCTGCACAGTTTTTAAAAACTTGGAAACAGAAACCGGTTGTAATTTAGGTTTAATTTACATACCATAAAATTCACCCTTTTAAAGTGTACAATACAGCGGTTTTTTCGAATACCCAAAGTTGTGCAGCCATGATCACTAATTCCAGAATAATCTGTTTTTAAACCTGTAGTTTGAAAATGTAGAGTCTCCTTGGGCTTTGAACCCACCTATGAAACATAAACCACCTTCTTCCATTCAGCTCCACAGCTTCGTGACAGCCACTAAAACCCAGAGTCGAAGTAAACTGCCCTGAGAGCCTGGCCTTCAAATTGATGTTTTACAGCGTTAAATCAAAATTTTAGTAAATAGAGGAGCATACTGTCATATTAACATTTCTAGTGAGAGCAAAATGCTTTCTTGCAACTTTGTAAATGTACAAAGAAATTTGTAATTTTATAAAATTTATCAGAAAATATGGCTGTCCTCACCTTTATAAAATTCTCTGAAATGTTCCCTTTGGGGATAGATACTCAATGAGTGTAGTCATACTGGAGAGGGTGCTCAGGCATGTTCTCAGGCAGAGGTCAGAAATGTTACGAGTCTGCACTTCCTCTCTGGTTTCCCAGCTCCCACCTCTGCCTCACAACCTGCAACAACAACAAAAGCAACAGAACAGCCTCTTCTCCCCTCAGGAGCCAGCAGGCTATTTTCTAAGAGTCAGGTCCTGTTATGCCCCTGCTCAAAGCCTTCCAATCACAGCCCACACTCTGGGTAAAGTGCAGACTCCTCCCCCTCTGCACCCCGCCCCCATCCCTCCTGTCCCCTCAGCTTCTACCTTCTTTACCTGCCCCACTCCCTCCAACTCTGATCCTGCCTCTGGCCTCACCGGCGCCTGCCGCTGCTGCCTGAGGGCCCCTGCACCGCTGTCCTTCTGCATCGCTCCAGCCCTCACTTCCTTTGGTCCTTGTTCAGCCGTCAGCTCCTCAGGCAGCCCCTCCCTGACTGCTGATGTGAATCACCCCCCACCCCTCACACAGACACACACTCTGCCCCCACTTGCTAAGGAGTTTTCTGCCTAGAACATATCACTCCGGGCATCACACTGTATAACAGTTTATTTGACAATTGCTTTGTCCCTCCCGGAACCCAGAGCTCCCCCGCTGCTCCTTGGCTCTCCCAGCCTGGAATGGGCACGGGGGCTGGGGGGGCGGGCACCATCACGGTAGCTGAGTGACGTGGGACAAGCCTCCTTCCTGGGTCGCCGTCTCCTTTCTAATGGTACCGCTGGGTTCCCAGGAGGGGCGGCTGAGGACTTTGTGTCGAGGGCCCCCTGGCTGTCCTGGTCCCAGCAGCCTCCTTGGCCAGCAAGGTGCCTACAGGGTGGGTTCCAGGAGGACAGGAAGCCACGCCTCCGCAGGGGCCCCTAAGTCCTCGGGTCTCCAGGAAAGGCGAGGCGTGGGTTCTAGGCGGGCCTAGGGACAGCTCTGGGAGAGTGCCTGCCTGGTCCGCAGGCAGGGCTACGGGTGCCAAGTGGAGACTGCGTGGTCCAAGCCCCCGCCTTTCCTGGGGTCCCAGCTGGACAGCACGGAATCTTAGGCCACCGAGCTTGGGGGCAGGGAGGGGGACTATAGGTGTCACAGGAAAATCAGGGCCTCAGCCTCCAGGGTGGCCCGGGCCCGTGAAGGGCGGGGGGCTGGCGGAGGGCCGGGTGGGGGACGCGGGGGCGGTGGCCAGGATGGGACGCCGTGGTGGGGACTCCGAGGTGGCAGCTCGGGTGTGGCCTGGGCTAGGGGCTCTTGCGCGGGAACAGGAGCCCCTGAGGCCCGGGGCGGGTGTGGGTCAGTGCGGGCCAGTCGCCAGCAGCACCGGCAGCAGCGCCGAGACCAGCAGCGCCAGCAAGGGCGGGCAGGCGGCCTGGTGCGCGGCGTCGGCGGGGCCGCCGGGGGGCTGCAGGTGGCAGTAGCTGGTGTAGGGCTCCACGCAGGCAGCGAAGGCCATGACGTGCGCCACGAAGGTCTGCTCCTGCACGCCGTGCACCAGGTGCGCCTGCGGGCCGCGCGCGAACACCGCCACGTCCTCGCCGCCGTGGGTCTCGCTCCTCAGGGGCACGGCCGCCTGCTGCCGGTACGCGGGGTCGCCTGACCGGAGGGTGGGAGTTCAGGGCATGCGGGGAGGCGGGACCCCTCCCGTGAGTTCCCGGCCGGGGTCCCGCCCCCAACGCAGCCCCCTCTGCACTCACTGCTTTTGGTCTCGTTGACGTCGGGCCTTGAGGCTCCAGGAGGCACGTACCCCGGGCCGTTGCCATAGAGGATGGAGGTGTAGGACTTGCCGTCAGTGGCCTTGTCAAAACCCAGCCCTGCAGGGAGGAGGGGGTCCGGTGACTTCCATGCGCCTCCTGTGTGCTGAGCCCGGCCACTTCTGGCCTGTTCACTGGCTCACTCCTCGCCGGAGCCGTGCAGGGAGGAGGGGGTCCGGTGAGCACTTTGGCCCCAGCCTTCCATGCGCCTCCTGTGTGCTGAGCCCGGCCACTTCCGGCCTGTTCACTGGCTCACTCCTCGCCGGAGCCGTGCAGGGCAGTTGCTCTTACTACCCGACTTGGCGGATGAGGAAACTGGCTCAGAGCAAAGTCTGCCATGTAACTTCCGGAAAAGCGCCCGCGCCGCTCCCTGGGCTTACCGAAAACGGAGCTTCCGCGCAGTGTGTAGCCGCCGAAAGAGAAAACATGGGAGTGGTCGGCGGTGACGAGGATCAGCGTGTCTGCTTCACTAGTGAGCTGGCTGGCCTTGGCAATGGCATTGTCGAACATGACCGCCTCGGTCAGCGCCCTGTAAGCTATGCCTTCGTGGTGACCGTGGTCAATGCGGCCTCCTGCAAGAAGGTCACGTATGAGATGCCGAATCTGCCCTGACTGCCCGCTTCCTTCCTCTGCTCATCAAGGGGCTGCCACTCACCCTCCACGAAGAGGTAGAAGCCACGGGGATTCCTGCTCAGCACACGCAGGGCTACTTCGGTCATCTCCTGCAGGGATGGGTCCTTGGTGTGGTCTCGCTGGAACTCATACTTCATGTCTGCTGGCTCAAAGAGGCCTGTGGGAAAGGGGACCAGTAGTGACCGGCAAGTTAGGGTGCAAGGAGGACCAAAGGCAGCCATCCCGGGGGAGGACAGTGGGGTGGGGTCATTACCCATGAGGTGTGTTACACTGGGGTCCTTAGATGCCTGAATGAGCGCAGTGCGGTTCCACACGTACTGGGTACCCTGGGAGGGGCAGGACCAGGCCTCAGCCCATAGCCCGACACCCTGCAGCCCCTGCCCTGCTGTACCCCCTGCACCCACGAGCCCCCATCACCTGCTGCTTGGCCTGCCACTCCTGCACCAGGTTCCTCTGGTCCTTCCGGATTCCGTTCTCACTGGTGTTGCCTGGGTATTCAGGGTCTGGGGTCCCCTCAGGAAACATGTACTTTCGGCCTCCACCCAGGATCACCTGGGGCCAGGGATTAGGGTAAGTGGGTTCGGGGCCCGGCTGGCCCTTTGCTCCCTCCTCAGACAGCCCCTAGCATCCCAGCCAGGTCTGTGGGTGGCCTGGGATTGTGGCGGGTGTGGGACCCGCCCCCTCGCCCCGCCCCGCCCCTTGCCCCTTGCCCCTTGCCCCTCACGTCTCACATCTATGTCCATGTTGTAGACGAGCTGCATGGCGATGTCCTGGCAGCCCTCCTTCTTCGCCTGGGCAGGCATGTCCGTGTCCGAATACCAGTTACGGTTCACCGTGTGTGCATAGGTGGCAGCTGGCGACGCATGCTGCACCCTCGTAGTGGTCACCACTCCCACTGACTTCCCTGGGGGTGGCAGAGGTCAGGATGGGCCACTGAGGTCTCTGAGCCTGTCCCTACCGGCGAAGCTGGCCCCAAGCCTACCTGCTTTCTTGGCCCGGCTCATCACAGATGTGACCTCATTGCCGGGTACCGTGCTGCACTGGTTGTACCGGGCAGCTGCACTTACACCAATGGTCTTCATGTTGGCCTTGACCCCGCACAGGTAGGCGGTGGCCGTGCCTGCGCTGTCTGGCACCTGTCTGTCCACGTTGTATGTCTGGGGGCAGAGATGCTTTCAGCTCTGCTCACGGGTGTACACCCAGATCCTGACCCAGGCCCTGGGGCCCATGCTCACTGTACCCAGGCCCTACCTCAGCCCCAGCCCTCCTGGGACCTTCCTCCTGCCATGCTCCCTAGCCCCACGCCCACCCCTCTGGTGTAGAGCACCCTGAGGCCACTCAGCCCTTACCTTGGACAGAGCCACGTACGGGAACTGGTCCATGGCCAGGGGCGTCTCCGCTCCCAGTTTGCCATTCATCTGCCCCTTTAGGATCCGAGTGGCTGTCACCGTGGGCACCCCCATCCCTGTAGGTACACCTTGTGTCAGGCCTGAGTCCCCAGGGCCACGCTGTGTCTGCCGGCAGCCGAGGGCTCCAGGGCTGCAGGGCGCTGGGATGGACAGGCCTAGCGCACTCACCATCCCCCAGGAAGAGAATGAGATTCTTAGCAGCCGTCTGGATGGGCTGCAGCTTCTTAGCAACATCCAGGGCCTGGGCTGCCTGGCGGTTCCAAAAGGCTGGGTTTTCCTCTTCAACTGGCCAAGGGGAGAGTGGACTCAGGTAGCCTCGGGGAGCCCCCTGTGTCGGGGGGCGGCTGGGAGGCGCCTCACTACCTGGGCTGAAGCCAAGGGAGAGCCGCAGGCCTAGCAGCAGAGGTACCCAGGCCCCCTGCATGCCTGTGCGATGGCGGAGGGCGTCAAGGCTGGGACGCTGGGGACGTGGCTCTCGGGCGAGGCTGGGACACCAGGGTATCAGCTTCAGTACAAGCTGCTTGGGCTTAAATCAGGGAGGACTTTATCCCGGCTGTAAAAGGCTCTGTGTCCCGCCCAGTGCCCGAGGCGGCCACACCCTGTCCCTGGTCCTGACCTATGACTTTAAGCCATGTTGCCAGAGGGAAGTGGAGGGGTGTGGCTGAGTGCACGGGGGTCCTGATGGAAGCAGGTCCTTCCCTCACAGGATGGTCCCCAGCTGGCTCTTCAGGGTGGGGTGGGGATTAGGGGGCAGAGGCCCTTTGCCTGAGGAACATCTGCAAGGGCCTGATGGGGGCCACTCCCCTCTCTCTGCTCACCAAGTCCTGTGGGAGAACCATCTCTCCTTCATTCACCTCATGTGTCAGTAGTTTCTGAAAGTCAGCATGGCCTGGTTTGGCCCTGGGTGGAGGCACACAGCCAAGGCCAGGGGCCGAGGTTGGCCTTCCTGGTGCCCTGAGGCACAGAGACACGTGGGGTGGTCTGGCTGCCCTGCCACCCACTCAGCTTCTCACCAGTCTTGGCCTGGGCAGGTGGGGCGGGCACGGGGCTGGTGGCGGGAGAGGAGGGGCCCTGGAACCTGGGCCTAAAGTTCTCCTGCTGTGAAAAAGGGTGCAGCTGGGTGACAGCAGAGTGGGGGCCTCGTGTGTGTCTCCAATTACTGAGGGCTAGGCTGGGCCAGCGTTGTCGTGTGTGTGTGTGTGTGTGTGTGTGTGTGTGTGTGTGTGTGTGTGTGTGTGTGTGTGTGTGTGTGTGTGTGTGTGTGTGTGTGTGTGTGTGTAAGGTGCCTGTAAAGGGCTGGCAGGGGTGGGACTAGTGCCCTGTACCTGAAGTTGACCTCTGCTCCCTTGGACAGGTATGGAAGCCAGGGGTGAGTCTGTTCTCCCCACAGGCAAGGCACACTCACAGGCGTAGCTTCTGATAAGGAGCTAAGAGGTTTCAGTTGCCCCAGGTTGGGTTCAAAACGTTCCTCCAATCCGGCAATCCCACTTCTGGGTATATATCCCAAAGGACTGAAAGCAGGATCTAGAAGAGGTATTTGTCACCCACGTTTGTAGCAGCAGTACTCACAGTCGCCAAGAGGTGCAGGCAAGTGTCCACCAGCAGATGAGTGGATGAAGAAAGCATGATACAGCTACAATGGAATATTATTCAGCCTTAAAGAGGAAGGGAAGTCTGACACCTGCTACAACATGGATGAACCTTGAGGACATGATGCGCGGTGAAGCAAACCCGTCCCCCAAAGACAAACACTGTGTGATTCCGCTTCACTAGGTGTCTCAAGTTGTCAGACGCATAGAAATAGAAAGTTGGATGGCGGCTGCCAGGAGCTGGGAGGAGGGGGCTTGTGTAACGGATGCAGACTTTCAGGTTTGCGAGATGACAAAGTTCTGGGGACCTGTGGCCAACAATGTGAATAGATTAACACTACTGACCTGGACACTTAAAAGTGGTCAAGATGGGAACTTTTATGTCGTGTCTTTTACCACAATTAGGAAATTTTTTTCAAAGAAAACAACGTGTACCTCCCAGCCCCACCCACCCCAGTGGACCGCAGTAGCCCCTCCCCACGCAGCCACCTCACCCCCTGAGTCAAAGTGCCCTGGCCCCCAGCATCCCCCTGCCCAGCCCCACTCCCCAGTGTGCCCTCCCCTCAGGCAGAACTTCTGGGCTCCTCCTCCTTTTTTTTTTTTTTTTAAATTTACTTACTTGATTTACTTATTTTTGGCTGTGTTGGGTCTTCATTGCCGCGCGCGGGCTTTCTCTAGTTGCGCCGAGCGGGGGCTACTCTTCACTGCGGTGCGCGGGCTTCTCCTTGCGGAGCACAGGCTCTAGGTGAGCAGGCTTCAGTAGTTGTGGCTCACGGGCTCAGTAGTTGTGGCGCATGGGCTTAGTTGCTCCGCGGCACGTGGGATCTTCCCGGACCAGGGCTCGAACCCGTGTCCCCTGCATTGGCAGGCGTATTCTCAACCACTGCGCCACCGGGGAAGCCCTCTCCTCCTCCCTTGACCTGCTCTTCCACCCGCTCACCATGCTGACCCAGGTGAAACTCTAGCTCTCAGAGGACACACCAGGTTAGGGGGCATCCTTCCTGGCCTCTGCGAGTTGCCTCCATAGCTGCCTCTGTCCCCTGCATAGTCTTGTGCTTGGAAAATTCTTGGCTACAGGTCAGGAGAGACTAACGCCTGGGCAGGCCCTTAATTCATGAATCGGTTCCTTTGACCAGGCCGTAGGTTAAAGTTTTGTTACTCCAAGATTAATCTTTAGTCCAGTGAATTCCCAGTCCCCTTTTTTAATTTGAATTTTTGACATAACTGTAGATTCACTTGTGGTTCTAGGAAATAATAGAGATCCCTTGCACGCTTCGTCCAATCTTCTCCAGTGTTATAATTCACAGATTTTCACATTTCTCTTCAGATTCCCCCATTTTACACGTGCACACCTGTGATTGTGTAGGTTCTGTACCATCTTATCACATGCGTGGGTTCATGTAAACACCAGCACAGTCAAGGTGCTGAGCAGCTCCAACCCCCCCTGCTCCTTTACAGCCACCCCACCCTCTGTCCCTAATCCCTGTCCCGTATTTCTAAAATCCTGTCATTTCAAATAAGTTACATGAGTGGAATCATACAATCTTTTTTTTCTTTTTTTTTTTTTTGCGGTACGCGGGCCTCTCACCGCTGTGGCCTCTCCCGTCACGGAACACGGGCTCCGGACGCGCAGGCTCAGCGGCCATGGCTCACGGGCCCAGCCGCTCCACGGCATGTGGGATCCTCCCGGACCGGGGCACGAGCCCGTGTCCCCTGCATCGGCAGGTGGACTCTCAACCACTGCGCCACCAGGGAAGCCCCACACAATCTTTGGGACTGGTCTTTTTCACTCAGCCTAATTCCCTGGAGATTCACCCGAGCAAGGGTCAGCTGTTGACTCCTTTGTGCCGCTGAGCAGTGTCCGGGGTGAGTGGACCCCGCAGCGTGTTTAACCATTCTCATGTGCAAGGACCTCTAGGCTGATTCCAGGTTTGGCTGTTATGAATAAAGCTGCCACGAATCTCCTCGGACAGGTTTTTGCGTGAACGTTTCATTTCATTCCATTTCTCTGGGATGCGTGCCCAGGAGTGCAAATGCTGGGTCACAGCGTTGTTGCATGTCTAGTGTTTTTGTTTGTTTGTTTAAGAAAGCACATTCCCCTGCGGCCCCCCAACCGAAATGACCTGCCTAATTGTTCTGCAGAGTGGTCGCACCACTTTGCATTCCCACCAGCAATGTATGAGCGATACAGTTTCTCTGCATTCACACCACCATTTGGTGTTGTCACTGTTTTTAATTTTAACCATGCTAATAGGTGTGGAGTATAAAGTTTCCTTTAATGCTTTTCTTATGATGAGATTAAGTGATCATCAGCTATGACCCCTCTTGGTTTCGTGTGCATTTTGTCCTGTGCCTAGGCAGGATCGGAGACCAAATACAAACCCCGTGTCTCTTGCAGTAAACAAAGGATGTTTGTCCATGTTCCCACCAGGGCACCCTGCCTCCCTCCTCTGGGCCTGAGTCACCTGACTGTGATGAGATGCTCTTACACATTGTCCCCTGGAGCCCAGGGATGACAAGGCAGCAGGCAGCGGAGCTTTCTGCTCTGGAGTAAGAGATGACACCTCCAGTCCTGCACTCTGGGGTTACGGATACCTCGGGCCAGGGGATGGCCAGCTGCATGGAGCCTGCTCTCTGGGGGATGTTTGTCCTGGTCTCTCTGTTCTCTGGGAAGGAAGGCCTTGTCCTGTGGGGCCCCATCTAGAGCCCCAGCACCCTCCACCGTTGTCCCCACTTACCACCCTCGGCTCTCTGGACTGTGTCCCAGCCCCCAGCATGGTGGACCCTGCAGGCACTGCCGGCAGCGGGCGGCAGGGGGGTGTGATGCCGAGCCCACTGCAGCACCAGCCGAGCCATGGGGGATGCCTTCTGCCTGCCTCCTGCCCTCCCAGTCTCACGATGTCCCCTGGAGTTGTAGTGACAGTCCTTCCACTCAGGGGAGAGCAGGGCGGCAGCTGGGAACAGAAAGGCTGTTGATCATCAATAGGCCACACCTCCCCCCCAGCACTTTGGGGAAATGGAGGCCCCCCTCTCCAGGGGCAAGTGCTCCCTGGGCCCTCGTCCCCAGCTCTCATTTCCACCTCCCACCAATCCTGTAGAGATGGTATGAACGTCCCCACTCGTGCTGGGATGCAGGAAGCCAACGCAAGTTTTATTTTGCCTTCTTTTCTTTGGGGGCCACATGGAATCAGGGAGGTGTCGAGCCTCCTGAGGCCACCTGGGCATCTGGCAGGGAGGTAGGAGGGCACGTGGTGAGCCCTGGGGCTGGGGAACGTCATCTCAGCCTAGTCCAGCCAGAGTGGCAGCGCCTGGCTGGTGTGGGATTCCTGATGAGGTCTTCGCCTCTGGACAGGCCTGCCCATGCATTTCTGAGGCCACCCATCCCTCCTCCCAGCATGCCTGAGGCAAGGGCCATCAGGAAAGTTGGTCACAGGGAGGCCAGCATTGCTCACATAGCAATTAGGCGCATCACAGCCCCGGAGCGACTGACGGCTCAGAAAGGAGCGCTCAGCTGAGAGCAGTAAGGTCGCGGCCCCTGGGTCACAGGCTCCTTAGGAGTCCTGTGGAAGTCAGCTGCCCAGAGTTCTCAGAGGTCACATGGAAGGTGAAGGCACTGGCATTGGGGGAGGGGAAGCTGCCTTTCTTTGTGGCTATGGTTTGCGTGCTTCAGAACCTGGCTCTGCACTTCCCGAGGGGCAGATGCGAGTGACTGGAGAACAGCCTCGGGAAGGGCCAGTCCTGGGAGGCCTGTGGAAGGAACCAGAGACAGCACGAACCCCAGGGCACCCAAGGGTCACACGGGGGAAATGTCTGCAGAAATGTGTTCTGGACTCAGCAGAGCTGGAGGGCGCACATCGGGGTTCATCCGGGAACCCCAGGGATCACGCTCGCCCTCGTGCTGGGAACCTCTCCACCTGCAGAAGGGTCAGCAGCAGTTTTGGCATTTGGGGTTGGAGGGACGTGGCAAAGCTGAAAGGAAGGCCCCAGAGGCAACTGTTAGTAGAGAGAACTCATGATACTTGCCTTGGAAGCAGGTCAGGAGGTGGGGCTGAGGTCTCAGAGGCTCTGTGGGGCTCTCTGAGAGAGGCTGGCCAGAGAGGGTCTCAGAGACAAAAACCAGCTCAGCGGCTGCATGTTCTTCAAAGGAGACAACTTGGTTCAGTTTAAAGTCTCTTGAGCAGCGACCTGGAGGCCCAGATGAGCCCCCGCAGACCCAACCGGTGTGGGGCCTCCTGTCTAGGGGGGTGCGGGATGCCTCAACCCACTCATGCTCCTGGACACCGTCCCGGGGAAGAAGTGAGGTCCCCTGGGCTGGTTAGTAGGAAGAGTGTGGACCTTACGGGCTGGGGCCCAGGGGCCTCCCCTGACCAGAGTGTCTGGCGCCCTTGGGAGAGGGGCAGGAAGTCAAGCTGGTAAGTGGGTTCCCATGGAATCTGGGCGGAAGAGAAGTCTGGATGTAAGTTCCAAGACGAGGTCGCAGGATTGGTGCTGGGCTGTGCTTCAGGGGCTAGAAGAGGGTGGAAAGAGAGGAGGGGATGCTGGGCTGAGGAGGTCGGCCTCCAAGATGCTGCTGGAGGGGGTGGCACTGGAGGAGGGGGAGCTGGGGCAGAGGCAGGTCGGGAGTCACTGGCAGAGGAAGGTGGCAGAGGCACTTTGGGACATGGTGTGACACCGTTCTCGGCCCTCAGAATCTGCCCTCTCCTTGGTCCCTGCCCTCCTTGCTGGCTCCCTCTGAACAGTGCCTCTCAGAAAGCCCCTCCCCCAATCCCTCTTCTGCAGCTGTCCTTGCTCTGTCAGCCACTCTCCCATCCGCCTCTGCCGTAGCTGCCTTTCCAGCCCCTACTGGACAGGTTTCTCATACAGGGAGACATTGGAAAGGCGTTCAAGTGATGCAGCATAAACCACATGGTGGTATCACAGACCCCAGGCTGGTAAAGCCCAAAAAGCCCAACTCTGCGAGCCTTGGAGAAGAAGAGGAGACGGAACCGAGTCCACTGCAGACACAAGCCTTCTCCAGTGACATGAGGACATGCCTGTCCCATGACGGAGGTAGTTCTACTCTGGGTAAATGTCCTGGAGAGTCCGTGGCACATGTGCCCCAGGAGGTATGTGCCAACACATTTAAAGTAGCACCATTTAATAAGCAGCCAGAAGTTGGAAATAGCATCGGCAGGAAAAAATTACAGCATCGTCATACGTGGAATACTAGACAGCAATGGAAGTGATGAGACTTTTGCTGCATGCAACAGATTCACTGCTTCTCACCAACAGTGCTGAATGAAAGATGCAAATCACGAAAGAAGGCATCTCAATTCCATCAACTCTTATACCCTAAACCTTAGCCTCCGTTAGGACTCCATTAACAAGTCTGTTTTGCAAGGAGCCCCAGAAACCTTCCTTTTTATCCCTCCCACCCTGCTATTTTATCCATTCTCATAAAAAAGGCTTTGGGGTCCCCAGTGAGGGGTCGAGCCAAGGGACCCCTTTTGTCAGTCTTGGACTTGATTAATTGGCCTAACTGTTGCCCCAAGTGATTGCTGGTCAGGTATCTCAAGTGCAATATTTTTCTTCTAGCCTTTAAAATTTTTCTACTTGGGGTAAATAATGTGGACTTGTTTGGGAGATGAAAGTTTGTATAAAAGTGGTGTATCTGAATAAGCTTTATGTAAGATGGCTACTTCTCCTTTTCCTGATTGTACTGTGGGGATAGACACATGTCTCATTGGGAAATGCTTCCTCTGCCTGGTATATAAGACAGGGCAAGGCTTCCCTGGTGGCACAGTGGTTAAGAATCCGCCTGCCAATGCAGGGGACACGGGTTCGAGCCCTGGTCCGGGAAGATCCCACATGCCGCGGAGCAACGAAGCCTGTGTGCCACAACTACTGAGCCTGCTCTCTAGAGCCCGTGCTCCGCAACAAAAGGAGCCACTGCAATGAGAAGCCCGCGCACCGCAAAGAAGAGTAGCCCCCGCTCGCCGCAACTAGAGAAAGCCCGTGTGCAGCAGCGAAAACCCAACGTTGCCAAAAATAAATAAATTTATAAAAAAGACAGGGCATATACATCTGCCTCTTAGGCAATGTTAATTCAAAATACTTAAGAAAATCACTAGGATTACCTGAGCCCATACAGTATGAGGTAAAAACTGGGGGCTAATAAAAGCAATGATGGAGACTTCTTTTTGCCCCTAGGGTGAATTGGTCTGACTTTGACCAGAAGTCCAGACCTGAAAGAGGGCCTTTGTTGAATGCCTTGCGCAAACTTTTCAAAGCATGGTACATTGAATCCTAAAGATCTAGAATATAGAAATCTTTTTTAAAAAATTTTTTAATTACTTTACTTATTTGTTTTTGGCTGCGTTGGGTGTTTGTCGCTGCGTGTGGGCTTTCTCTAGTTGCAGTGAGCGGGGGCTACTCTTTGTTGCGGTGCATGGGCTTCTCATTGCGGTGGTTTCTCTTGTTGCAGAGCACGGGCTCTAGGCGCACGGGCTTCAGTAGTTGTGGCTCGCGGGCTCTAGAGTGCAGGCTCAGTAGTTGTGGTGCATGGGCTTCGATGCTCCACGGCATGTGGGATCTTCCCGGACCTGGGCTCGAACCTGTGTCCCCTGAATTGGCAGGCGGATTCTTAACCACTGCACCATCAGGGAAGCCCCTATAGAAATCTTTTGATTTCCAGTTTAGTTGGAAATATTCTAACTGATATAAAGGAGCAAATTAAAGAAAATGTAGTTGGACAAATCAATCTTTTGATATCATTTAGGTGGCAACCCAGTTCCTTTGGGAATGAAAAGCAACTGTCCTTGTCTTACAAATCTCTACAAATCAGAAATGTAAATACAGCCCATAATGGCCTGAGACTGAGCCCAGTTAACTCTATCAGGTAGAACCTGAAACCAAAGGAGAAAAAAGGGAAAAGAAGTCTTAAAACTCAAACTGCTGGAAAGGCTCTCTCATCTAAAATCTAATTCACAGCCTCTTTAAGGATTTGTCAAGGACGAATACAAATCTTAAAAGTGTTTTCTGCAAATAGTAAAAAGCCTTAGCCACTTGAGCAGATAACTTATTCCAACTGGTATTTATAAGCTAGTAAGTTTTATAGTGTAATACCTGGTTCATGACTAAGTTTTAAAATGAAGCTATGAGATCTCTGGTTATCTGTTTGTCATAGGTATGTTACAGCTATGTCTCTACCTGTGGATGGTGTAACCAGATTGGGTAGAAGTCCCTGGAGAAAGAGAACTGGAAAGACTTTCTTGACATAAGGAAGCCATTTTCTGGCCTAAGCCATTTTGTGATCTAAGGCTGGCCACAACGTGTTCCCTTGAACAGGTCTCAGTAATAATGGTCTTAAGGGCGAACTTATCAGACAAGAGAAGTAACAATTGCAAAGATAATGAATCAGGTGTAAAGACTCCCAGTTCTATTTCAATGGTAGGAATTAGCCTAACTGTCTTGAGCTGTTTTGCAGAATTTAAACCCTCCCCGGTAGGGTGCTCAACCACCAGATAAACAGGAACCTAAGGGATGACGATGTTGCCTTTTCTGACCCTCATGACTTCAATCAACTGAAGCTTGAACTCTGTCCACTGCCCAAGCCCCCTGCATGAACACACATGTACCTTTAGCTTAAAAATTCCCCACTTTTGCTTTTCTGGAAGAAACTGGTTTGGGAAGATCGCCGGTGTTCTCCCTAGTTGCTACAAGTAGTAAATCCTTCCTTCTTCTCTCTCTAGCTGCTGTACTATGACCTTGCTAATGGTACTAGCTAGCTATATTACTTATATCTTGCCCATTTTATGATTCTCGTTTCTTGTATTACCTGATGGATAACCAGTTCTCTGATGACTAAATGCCTTGAGACAATTAGTCACATATGTAGCTCTCTAGAAAATTAATTGTAGTAGTATAACTCTAGATATGGGAAGAAGCAACAAGGGAGAAACATTTCCTGGATCATAATAGACTAATAAGATAGATGATCCAGAGAAGTTTTAGGTTATTAACAGGGTCTAATCCAGACATAGCACATGAATGGCCTACCAATGGAATCCTCACTTGACCTAGGAATGACACTTCCTAGAACAATGGGACAAATTGGTCATGAAATGCCCCTCAAACCTTGGTTGAACTTATGACCAAAAAGGGGGTAGACTGTAACAAAAAAAAAAAAAAAAAAAGGAACAGAGTGTCCTTCACCATCCAGTTATACCAAAGGTTAAACTGAAACCCACTGCAGTCCCCCACCAACAGTGTGCCCTGAGGGGAGTTCATGATGGAAAAAACAGGATGAGGCATTCTGTGCTTTGGATAAATGAGTCCCTAGACAGTTGAGATGCATACCTCAGGAATAATTCCAAAGAGCCATACATAGAAAAGCACTAAAATCATTGAGATCTCTGTTCTTCCTGGTCAGCACTACTCTTTTACTGAGATGTGTGCTTGACTATGTTTTTTCATAGCCAAAAAAATCATTATATATATATTGGCACCTCCTCCACCTCTGCAGAGCAGTTCCTCAGAGCAATCTGAGACACTGTTTCCCAGGCTATAGTCCTCAGTAATGTCCTTGAGTAACACTAAACTCATAACTCTTTGGTTATTTTTTTCTTTAAATTGACAAGTCAAAACTAAACCATAGGGCTTCCCTGGTGGCGCAGTGGTTGAGAGTCCGCCTGCCGATGCAGGGGACACGGGTTCGTGCCCCGGTCCGGGAAGATCCCACATGCCGCGGAGCGGCTGGGCCAGTGAGCCATGGCCGCTGAGCCTGCGTGTGCAGAGCCTGTGCTCCGCAACGGGAGAGGCCACAACAGTGAGAGGCCCGTGTACCACAAAAAACAAACAAACAAACAAACAAAAAAAAAAACAAACAAAAAAACTAAACCATATTGCAGATAAAATCAGAATAAGAAAATGATTTTCAGAAAATTCAGTGGTTCCCTTTGGTGGGGAAGGAAGGGATAGGTTGTGTAGGAGAAAGGGCATGGGATGGGGTGGGGAGGACGAAGGCCACATTCCATTTCCTGATTTGGGTGGTGGTTATTTTATTTTATTTTTAGAAGACAGAATTATATATATATGTATTTTATTTTTATTTTTCTTTGGCTGCGTTGGGTCTGCGTTGCTTCATCTTTCTCTAGTTGCGGTGAGCGGGGGCCACTCTTCGTTGTGTTGTGCGGGCTTCTCATTGCAGTGGCTTCTCTTGTTGCAGAGCACAGGCTTCAGTAGTTGTAACATGTGGGTTTCAGTAGTTGTGGCACACAGGCTCAGTAGTTGTGGCTCGCAGACTCTAGAGTGCAGGCTCGGTAGTTGTGGCCATGGGCTTAGTTGCTCTGTGGCATGTGGGATCTTCCCGGACCAGGGCTTGAACCCGTGTCCTCTGCATTGGCAGGTGGACTCTTAACCACTGTGTCACCAGGGAAGTCCCAACACCCCAGTGTTCATAGCAGCATTATTTACAATAGCCAAGACATGGAAGCAACCTAAATATCCATCAACAAATGAATGGATAAAGAAGATGTGGTACATATATACGATGGAATATCACTCAGCCGTAAAAAAGAATGAAATAATGCCATTTGCAGCAACATGGATGGACCTAGAGATTATCATACTAAGTGAAGTAAGTCAGACAAAGACAAATATCATATGATATCACTTATATGTAGAATCTAAAAAAAGATACAAATGAATTTACTTACAAAAGAACAATAGATTCACAGACATAGAAAATGAACTTACAGTTACCAAAGGGGAAAGTGAGGGGAGGGATAAATTAGGAGTTTGGGATTAAGACATATACACTACTATATATAAAATAGATAACAACAAGGACTTACTGTATAGCACAGGGAACTATATTCAATATCTTATAATAACCTATAAGGAAAATGAATCTGAAAAGAATATATACATATATTTATGTAAAATGTAATATATATAATACATATATATAACTGAATCACTTTGCTTTACACCTGAACCTAACACAACATTGTAAATCAACTATACTTCAATTAAAAAAAAAGAAAAAAATGTATTAAAAAAATTAAATAAACAACCGTACTGGGGCTTCCCTGGTGGCGCAGTGGTTAAGAATCTGCCTGCTGGGCTTCCCTGGTTGCAGAGTGGTTAAGAATCCGCCTGCCAATGCAGCGGACACGGGTTTGAGCCCTGGTCCGGGAAGATCCCACATACCACAGAGGAACTAAGCCAGTGAGCCACAAGTACTGAGCCTGCGCACCTAGGGCCCGTGCTCCACAACAAGAGAAGCCACTGCAATGAGAAGCCTGCGCACCGCAACGAAGAGTAGCCCCCGCTCACCGCAACTAGAGAAAGCCCGCGTGCAGCAACGAAGACCCAACGCAGCCAAAAGTAAATAAATAAATAAATAAAACAATAGTACTGATCTTGGAGAGGCAGCAGTGAGTGGTGGCGTGAAGTGAGATCTTAGTTCGCTGCTCAGGAACTGAACCTGGGTAGCCTGGATGAAATCCAGGAATCCTAGCTGCTAGGCCAGCATAGGGCTAGAGGCTAGAGGCAAATTTTCCCTGGCCCTTGCCCCCAGTGCAAAATGCATTTCTCAAGGAGGCCAAAACTGTAAAAAACAGGGACAAAGTTTATTATTAGAGACACAGCACAACAGCACAACAGCACAACGAGTGGGAGAGCATACAGAGAAACAGTTTGTTAAGACAGAAGCAAGGCAGAGATGCACACCCGGAGGGCAAGGGTGTGGGTGTCCTCCCTAACAGGAGTGCAGGAAGGAGGCGGTTAAGTCATTTATACAGGGCAGTTCTTCCAGGTCTATGTTTACCTTTGGCCAATTATCTGGTTTCTTTTCCACACCTGACCTGCGCTGGGACACTCCCCAACACTCATGCGCAACTTTTTCCCAAGATGGATTCCAGCCCAGAGGCCTATGGGACGGCCTTGGCATCCCATATTATGGGGTGGTGCCCCCTCCTTTCTGCCCAAGGAGCGTTTCTGCGCGTGTGCAATGTCTCCCTTGCCCCAAGGATGGGAAATATATGACCTCTTGATCTTCAGTCAAATAGGGTTTAGCCCCTCTCTGTTCCTGCCACAACTGTTATCTCAAAGTGTCCACAGGAGACAAAGCAGGCTATTTACCCTGTTTCTGTTCTTATTTCTATTTCAAAGTGCAAACAGGAGGCTGGTTGTAAATATCTAACCTGGAGCCCACCTATCTCCTGTCTCAGGAAATGCAAACAGGAAGCTAGTTGCAAGTGTCCCGCCTGAAGCCCATCTTTTTCTCACCTCAAGAAATGTAAACAGGAGGCCATTTGTAAACGCCTAGCCTGGAGCCCATCTATCTCCTGCCTCAGTACAAGTAAGCTGTGGCCATGGCAAACACTCATTAAGGTGATACACGAGGAATTCCCTGGTGGTCCAGGGTTAGGACTTGGCACTTTCACTGCCGGGGCCCAGGTTTGATCCCTGGTCAGGGAACTAAGATCCCGCAAGCTACGTAGGGTGGGGGGAAAAAAAAAGGTGATATATGAAAAGCTTTAGCTTTGAGAAATGTTGATTGAAAGAAATCAGTAGATTTTGGGCCTGGGCTCATTCAATTTCCACCACTTATTATGGGTATTCTCTGGTACCTAACCTCTTCAAGTCTTAATTCCTTCATCTGCAAAATGGGAAAAATAATAGTACCTGTGTCACAGGGCTGTTAGCATGGGGCCTGGTGCAGAGGCAATTCTGGAGGTGGGGTAGGGCTGAAACCCTAACCTTAAGGCAGGAGTTAATATCCTTAAGGCATGTTTGCAAGCTGAGGGTTTGAAAGCCAAACAAATGGCCAAATATTAAAGCAGCTCATTTCCAGAAAACAAATATTTTACAATATTTCCTAATCAAGGTCCGTGTAGACTGCTTCCCTCTGACCCATTCCAGCTACCAGGGAGGGACATCCAGGCACTTCCCTTCCACAGGGGAACTTGGGTCAGGTGCCTGGGGTGGGGAGAGGAAAGGGGGCCGCTCTACCACCAAGGCAAGAGACAGACCAGCCCCCGCTCTCACACAGTTCCCGGGGAGGACTCTCAATGACTGTGGAGCCCCGTATGCAGTACTGAGTTCTGGCTCAGCCTGTCAGAGGCTGGGGTACACCAGAGCCCTGGGCAGAAGGGAGGCTCAGCCAGGCAGCTGGCAGAGGCCAGGCCTCTGCTCTGTCCTGGGGTGGTAGTATGGTAGTAGCTGTTGCATATGAAAGACAACTCCCAGGCCGAAAGGTGGTTTGGGCATCAATATGTAATGTGTGGAAATGAAAGCCTAAGAAAGGCAAGAGCTTCCCAGGGAATTCCCTGGCGGTCCAGTAGTTGGAATCCCTGGTCGAGGAACTAAGATCCCACAAGCTGCGAGGGGCAGCCAGAAAAAAAACAAAAAGTCAAGAGCCTCCTGTAACTCAGGAGTGAAAATAATTTCACGTTTATTTTGTATCATAAGAACGAGGAGGACAATTTTATTCCAACAGTACCTTGTGTCGTTTGAAAATCTATTAAGGTAAAATGTGCTAAAGGAGAGTTTCTCTTTCATGTTCTATTTTGCACTTGTTGCTGTTGCTTTTTCAGTATTTGGCTGACGGCTTTCCAGAACTGAGCAAGGTGCAATTTAAGAACGTTAAAGGATCAATGCAATTCATGAACCTGGTTAAGTAAGATAACTTTTTAAGGCACTTCCCTGGCGGTCCAGTGGTTAAGACTCAGCACTTCCACTTCAGGGGGCACAGGTATGATCCCTGGTCGGGAAACTTAAGATCGCACATGCTGCATGGTGTGGCCAAATAAATAATAACTTTAAAAAGTGAAATATTTAAATGTATTTCCCCCCTAAAGTGGCTTCCTACATATTAAAGATCCCCAAACCACAAAAACCCATAAAGAGACAAGGTTCAAAGAGATTATCCTGCCATACTCAGTTATGTGCAGGTGCTGAAGACACCCTCCTCCATCTCCAGAGCCTTCTCTGTTGTGAAAGGCATCTTCCTCCTTCCATTCACCAGGCCTCAAATCTTTAATCTGCTTCAACACCTAACCCATACCCCCCAACTCCAAATAACCCTGGAATCCGGGATTCAGACCCAGGAACTCCTCCAGGAAGGGCCCGAGGCTCAGCTCTTCTGCGGAGCCGCCACAGCTGGGCCGGCAGCCTCACCTGCAGGCTGCTTCCTGCCTGGCTGGGACCTCACCCTGGACGCCCAAGCCTGGGCTCAGACACAGAATAAACAAGGCCCCTTAGGGGCTCCACTGAGGCAACCGGGACTCGTCACCCCCAAGACTGTTACCCGAGTCTTTAAGTAAAAAACCTTAGGCAGCGTTTTAGCTGAGTGGGAATATCAGGTCGTGTCAGCAGGAATTTTATCTTAGTTGCTGGAATAATGGACTGTTTCATACACCCATTGCTGAGTGCACAAGAAGCCTTTTAAACCAATTGTAGATCCACTCCTGCTAAGCAAAAAGAAAGAGAAAAAGGGAAAAAAATTTTGTTTTTAGTTTTGATTTTTATCCAAGTTATACATTAATGTAGTTTAAAGTACCAAATAGATCCATAAGGTTTGTTACAATAAAACAAAACAGCAGGTTCCTGTCTCCCTCACTGCAGTTTCCCATCTCCGAGGCAACCATTTTCCCCCTCTTAGATTTTAATTTTGATATTTACCATTGTTTCTAAATCACATACTTCTTCATTTTTCAGCTATATTTATTGCTATATTCTTGTTGATATTCTGCATTTTATGGTTGTGTAATGAACCATCCCCAAACAAACTTAAACAACAATACTTTCTTTGATCACAAACTTGCAATTTGGGCAGGGCTTGAAGGGAACACCTTGTGTTTACTCTGGGACACTTTAGTCGGGGTGGCTGGACAGGACAAGGGGCCAGAACAGGGAGGGTCCTTGAAACCAAGTCCCCCTAAAACTGAGTTCCGCTGCCGAGTTTATGATGAACGTCTCTATCCAAAACTTTATTCCCTTTCTCGTCCTGTCCCTGTTCCCCTCAGGATTGAGGAGGATCAAAGAAAAGGGGGAACTGAAACTGAGCAGGACCCACGAGGCCTTTCTGGGTACAAAAGCCCCGCTGTGTCCCCCATCTCTTGTTTGTAGGAATAAAGTCTCCTAGGCCTTCCCTGAGTTCCAAAGAACAGACACAAGTAGTTACTAATCAGAGAAGTGAGGGAATGCAGAAACAGAGGAAAGCCCTCAAGCAAGAAAAGTAAGAATAGCTTAGACAATAGAGTCACAGGACGTCTAGTTCCTTCTCAAGGATTATACATAACAATCTGACACAAATCTTTGAGGTGTTCTGCAGGAATGAAGACCCTCCCACCCAGGTGGAGGATGGTAACTACATACTGACCACAGGCACTTAGACCCCAGACTGGCTGGAACCAGAAGGTTGATGCTTAAGATTCCCGAAATAGCACCCGGACCACCAACCAATCAGAAGAAAGCCCACAATCTGCTCATGTACCTCCAAACCCTCACCCTATATTGCTGCCTTTAAAACCCCTTCCCTGAAAGCCATCAGGGAGCTTGGGTCTTTTGAGCATGAGTTGCCCTTTCTCCTTGGTTGGCACCTGAAAAACACTTTACCACAACCAATGTCAGTAGATGGGCTTTGCTGATTGCTGGGGGAGGGTCTCCAAGATCCCTTTGGTAACATCCTGAGGCTTCAGGAAGACTCCTATCTTGGTTGCAAAGGAAAGAAACCAAGTGTGAAGTAGCTTTAGGGGGAAGGGAATTGATGGAAAGGCTCCTCATGGTACATGAACTACCACAAGGCAGAAAAGCCCACCACACGGAGGTGCCTCTGGGTCTCCTGGGCTGCGGGAAAGCCGGTGCCTCCGAGGCGCTCCGTCTCCCTTCTCTGAGGCCGCTTCCCTTCCTCCTGGTGTACGCTGTTTCCTTCACGGTGACTTTCTGGAAACATGAGCTTCTATGTCTTGCAGACTACCATCCTGGGGAGACAGTGACACCCTCTCCCAATTTTAGTTAGGATAGACCCCAGGAAAGAATGGGCCAGGTGCCCACCCCGGGTCCCATCAAGATGTCGTGGTACAGAATGGTGGCTCCTGGGGACCCACGCAGGTGGGAGGGATGGGCTAGAAGCTGGGGAGCAGGTCCCATAAAGAGACAGGGCCCCTGGGAAAACAACCCCAGAGGCCCTTTGGCCCCGTTCACCGACCAAGCCCACTCCTGCCTTGGGGCCGTGCCCACAAGTAGCCCTGGGCGGTTCCTGGACGTCTCTGCCACCTATGCCCCCTCCTCAGCACTGCTTTTCCCCAGCTGCCATCAACACCGTCCCCACCACCTGCCACACTAGAAAGGCGACTTCCCCTCATGACCATAAGCTTCTAGAGGACACGGCACATCAAAGGCACTCACTGCTGTTGATAAATGAGTGAAGGACAAAGGTCATATCGCCTCACGGCCCTGATGAGAATTCTCCCGGGGCTCTGATGGCCCACAGCACACAGGGCACGCTCTCTGGCTGCCATAAGGGTCAGTGGGGATCTACCCCGTTCCTACCTCGCCAGCACCTCCCTGCCCGTCCTCTGGGCACCCTCTGATCCTAGTGACCTCCACCCTTCACGGCTCATGTCAGGGATCTCCGAACCTCAGTTTCTTCACCCACGTGGGCCGGCTGCGTGTGCTTTCTTCTTCTGAGCACCCACCCCTCACGGCTGGGAACACACACCCCAGCCTCTGAACTTCGCTAGAACCTTGTCCTGCAGTGACATCATTTGCATCTACGTCTCCCTCCCCCATGGCGACCGGAGGCGGCTCCTTGAGGACACGTGCAGGTGCTCTGGGACAGCTGGAGGAACTACCACGGCTTCCTTTTTGACGAGATTTGGGTCTCATCACCCCCTTTATCAACAGTCCCCTGAGCGAGGGGCCATAGGGGGCTGTCTCCCTCATTGGACCATGGACGTGTGCAGGCCAGTGCCCTGCGCGTGGGTGGTGTCAAGGACACCTGCTGAGTGAGTAGATGCAGATGAAGGACGCAGCTGACGTTGTGGGGTAAAGCGCTGGGCCATTTGCTCTGAGCCCACAGGCAGGGCGTTTGGGGGAGGGCAAATGCCTGAACCCTGGACCTGGCTGGGCAGAGTCTGGCTGTGTCACTTTGGCCAGAGACCTACCTCCTTTCTGGGTGCAGTTCCTCCTTCTGTCAAATGGGGTGGAGGTGCCGGGGCTGCTATGTGTCCCCCAGCTCTAGGGCCATCAGGGCGAGGCCAGCCTCTGCTTCCCCAGCAAGTCCAGGCAGCAACGGTCTTCCCTGCTGACCAAGCTGGCTACGATTTACCACAGTCTGGGACGCTGGGGCCGTGAGGAAGGGTGTCCAGCCTGCGTCCATGCTGCCCGAGAGAGGGCCCAGCATGCTGGCCCACCACCATCCTGAGGGCGCCCCTCCGCGGGGCTCTGCTCTGCCCTCAGCTCCCAGGCTCCACGGGAGGCCCTGGGGGACAGCGCGAGGAGAGAGGGGCTCTGCTCCTCTGGGGGCGGGCAGGTAAGAGGATGAGGGCAGGGCCGGGATGCCTGGCTGCCCAGGCTGCAGAAGCACCCAGAAACCTCTTCATCCAAATACCAAACCACTGGACCCTCACCATTTCCCTTCCAGATAGCTGGTTCTAGAAGGCTCTGGGGCAGGAGCAGAGAGGGAACGGTGGCCTCTGGGATGTCTTGGGGGTGGCAGGATGGACAGACCGAAAGCTGGTCAAGGTGCTGGAGGAGGAGACACGGGAACTCAGGGCGGGCGAGTGATGTCTCTTTTGTCCCCCTCTGGCACCCGGCCCAGCGCTGGGGGGATGTGAGCCACGGCCGGCCGGTGGCTGAGACCAAGGCAGCCAGGCCCCGTCACCACTCCAGCCACGGCGAAGCCCTCCTACAAGGTGCTCCATTGAAGTTTCCTTTGAAGAAAATTCACTGAAATCAGATCAAGTGAGCTTGTTAATACCAACACCCCAGGAATCAGCCTGGTGGAACTGGGACCTTGGTCCCCATGGGGTTTTAACCCTAGTTTCTGGCGGCTCCTGGGGAAGCCAACCTGTGTTTCTCTAGTCTGCTGGGGAAACTAGAAGCACAGGCTTAGGTCAAACCAGCCGGGGAGAGAGCCGAGTGCGGTGGCCTCCCACCTCTGCCCCTGGGTCCCCAAGGATCACTTGGTGCTCAGGCAGATAGCAGGCAGTCGACTGGGCCAGGCCAGGGCCACCAGGAGCACACCTGCCCCTCTCTGGTCAGGAAGGCCGGTCTGGGGGCCTCTCCCCTTGGGCAGGGCCAGGCCTCGCTCTGCCCCCAGGTTCCCTTGCTGCTGCCAGGGCACAGGATCGGGACAGGAGATGCTGGGGTGCTGGCCCCCCTTAAGGAAGGTGGAGAGGGCCACCCAGAGCTCCGGCCTTGTAAGTGGGGGTGGGCGGCACAGGGCCCAAGCCCCCGTCCTGGGGCCACGGGGGGCGGCAGCCGGCAGAGAGGAAGTGCTGGGGTGGGGATGGACACAGCTACATGCGGCGCGGTGACGGGTGAGCCTGCCGTCTTGCATACTAATTCCGTTTCTAATCAGCCAGAATGAGGCGCTGGCATCAATCTGCCACGCGGCCAGCTCTGTGAATCATCCTGGAACTGCCGGAAAGGCTCCCAAGGGTGGCAACCCCAGCTCAGCTGTGACGGGTGGAGCCCGGGCCAGGTCCCCCGTCCTGGGTCCGAGGGGCACCCCACTACCCTGGCCACCCCGGTGCCCCACACACCAGGCAGCACTCACACTTGATTTTATTCCATGACTCTGATTTACTGAAAACCCCTGGTTTTCTGGGCACGGGAGGGCAGTGGGTAACCTGGCAGAAGGGGCGCTGGCCTCCCAGGAGGACCAGGTCTAGCTCTGAGCTGCTGAGCACCGGCCAGCCCGCAGCCTTCCATCCAACCCCACCCTCCCCCTCCAGTTTGAAAACCAAGCTGCAAAAATAAAATAGAATGAAAAAATAAAAACAAAACCCTGAGTTGTTAAAAACCAAATTAAGAATCCCCGTTGGTGCCCGAAGTTCCTATTCCTAACGGGAGTGGGGGAGGGGTGGGCCGGCTGGCGGCTTCAGTCCTGTTCCTCCGCGAGGTCCCGGCCGCCCTGCTCGTCCTGCCAGTCGAGGAGGCCCTCGGTGCCGGGTCGCTTCAGGATGGCGCTGTACTTGAGGGCCGTGGCCTCTGCCCGCAGCACCACCTCCACCAGGCTGAAGATGCTGACGACCTGAGGCAGAGCAGAGCCCAGCAGGGGACGCGGGTGCCGGTGAGGGGGCGGCCCGGGGGGCTGCCCACCCAGCCGGGCCCCGGGGCCCCTCGCTCTGCCTCCCTAGGCCTCCACTGGCTCATCTGTAAGCGGAGCTTGTTCAGGGCTGAGGCCGTGGGGTCCCGGTGTGAAGCAGAGGAACCACGCGCTGCTGTGGGCAATGCCTGCTGGGGCCGCTCAGCGCTAGGGAGAAACCACTGGGGTCCGGGTCTGCTCTTTGAAGCGTGTCGTAGGTAAAAAGCTGTTTCCTTGGGTTGGAGGTCTACGGTGTTCATCAGATTCTCAAAAGGACACCCGAAGTTAAGGGCCCTGCTTTAGGGAGGTAGGCAGAGGCCGCTGCCTCTCCCCAGGGTGGGTGATGCCGGGGAAGGAAGGTGCTGCCAGGAGGCTAGGCCCAAGGAGTGCTGACGGGGAGCCGCTGCCGGCCTCGCTGGGTAGAGCCGGAAATCGCAGCCGGGAGCCCAGGAGGGGAGGCCCAGGGAGCGCGCCCAGGAGGCAGGAGGGGGCTCGCCAAGAGTGGGGTGGACGGGGACCCAGTGGCGCTCCGGAAAAGCTGCCCCACCCCCGGGTCTGACCTGCTGCGCCGGCCCCTGCTCCGCGTCCTCAGGCTCCCAGACAAGCGTGAGCTCCGGCTTCTTGCCCACCTTCTGGAAACGGTATGACTGCAGGGGCAGCGCCTGGGGGTGCACACACCTGCATCTCAGGACCCGGGCTCTAGGCGCCGCCTCTTAATCTCTGACCCTGCAAGGCCACCAGTGCTTGGAAGCAGCCCCTCGCCTTGGCCCGCCTCTGACTGGCCTCAAGGGAGCTCCCTGCCCTGCTGCCTGCCAGTGGCTGCTCGACCTCTGACGGGGGGGGGGGGGGGGGGGGGGGCCGCACCCTTGCCTCTGGCCTCCGGCCAGCTTCTGGGCGGCCTTGAGAGGCCACCTTCACGGAGGGGCCTTCACTGAGGGGGGCACCGGGGGCTCCACGTGTCATTCGGGGCAGGTGGTGGGTCTGCCTCATCAGGGACCATCCCTGTAGGGTCGAGGTGGACCGGGCACCTGAGGCTGGAGGGCTGCCGCCCCTCCCGGCCCTGGGTCTGTTAGCACAGACTGAGGGCTGGGTTGTGAGCAGAGGCGATCTAGACCTGAACTCCATGCTGTTCAGTGAGCTTCAGGACGAGAGCCCGACTTGATTCCTGCTGACTCCATTCTGTCTCTCCTGCTCTAATCCATTTCATTCATGCCATGTTTATTCCACACTGTGTGCCGCGTTCTGCACTCCCCAAGGTCCTCTGGGTGTTGGAAATTCAAAGCCAAGGTCAGGGGCCAGGTGGTGACTCACTAACCACAAGGTCAGCTGGAACAGGTCCCTCAGGTGGCATTAGACTGGCACCAAGTACCCTTGGAAAGAAGCTCGAATGAAGCAGCCCCAGGGCAGGACCAGGGCAAGGGCCAGCCTCTTCCTGCTTCTCAGGGGACACAGCTTCCAGAGTGGCCACGGACCGTTCTCTCTGGTCTTTCCTTCCCCTATGTTCCTTTAAAAAGTCTCCCAAAGCCTGCCTACCCTGCTTCCTATACTGGTTATGGAGGGACCTGATCTCTGGTTGCTCAAGTCCTTGGGAAAGAGGCCTGACCCTCGGCCTGGATCCCTGATCCCAGGCAGGCGCGCCTGGCTGTCTCGGCAGGACCCATCGGGTGCGCGCGGTGTAAGCACAACCCGCAGCTGAGCGACGGGCGCAGCGTCACTGCTCGTGTGTCTACCAAGGGCTGTTTCCCCAGATGCTGGGGAAACAGGAGGAGACCCAGCAGTGGGAACAGGGACAGGCAGGTGGGAAGGGAATGTGCTAGGTGGACGCGGCTCGGTGCTCCCTCTGCCTGCTCAGAACACCCCTAACCTGGGCCCTGGCAGCCCCCGGTACTCACATTACAGTAGATGCGCTTCTGCACCCCGTAGCGCAGCACCAGCACGTCGAAGGCTTGGCTCAGGACGCCCATCACCATGGCTTCCGACTCCAGCGGGCCGCTCTCCTGCATGGCAGGGCTCCAGCCAGGGCTCGGCCAGGGGATGCAGTCTCCCCCCAGGGCCCACCCCAGCTGCCAAAGGCCCCGGACTCCGGGAGCCCTCCCTGTGAACAGGCGCCCTGGCGGGAAGGTGGGGTGGAGGGAAGGGGAGGGGCGACAGGCTGGCGGCCTCACCTTGACCAGGATGGCAAAGAACAGGCTGGTGCTCAGCTCCTGCACACGCTTGGAAGCCATGCGGCGGTCATTGCAGTGGTCAGCCTGCTTCTGCAGGGCCTCGGGCTCCACATCTGGAAGCTCCCTGTAGCCTGGGCAGAGAGTGGTCGGGGGCCCGCTGGCGGGTGCTGTGTGTGTGCCGTCCTTGGCGGGGTTCTGGGCAGCATGGTGCCCCTGGCCCGGGTCAGATGGGGCCTGGGAGCCCCGCGCAGAGCTGAGGCCTCCCTGATGCCCAGCTTGGGAGGGCCGAGAAAGGGCGGCTTGCCACGGTGGGGGCCCTCGAGCCCCTAGCACACGCTCACAGGGGAGGTTCCGGCACAGGCTCCCCTACTGCTTGGGCTGCCCACCCCTTGGGGCCTTCACAGTCATGGCAGTGTGGCCTCTGGCCGCCGGGCACCCACTCTGGGTGGGGGGAGTAGCTCTTAGCTGGGCACAGACTGGCACCGCCCCCTGTGCTGCACCCCTTACCCAGCGTGGCGGCCAGGAGGCGATGCACCAGGACGTCAGCGAAGCGGCGGATGGGCGAGGTGAAGTGCGTGTAGAGCGGCACATTGAGGGCGTAGTGGCGGAACTGCGCCTGGTCCTGCAGCACCCCCGAGCAGAAGTACAAGGCCATCTGGGGACGTGGGGCGGACCTCAGAGCCTGGCCAGGCTGGGTGCGCGCTGAGTGTGCTCCGCGAGCCGGGGAGACTCAGAGCCTCACGAGGGGTGGTCTTGGGGGCGTGGACCCACCTGCCAAGCTGCGGGCAGCTGAGCAAAGCCGGGCAGGCCCGAGGACGTCAGGGGCTGTTCTGTGTGACGGGACCCCTGGGGCTGCCATGAGACTGGGCGGAGCCGTGGGTGCCCTTGCCCCTCTCCTGCTGAAGGCAAGGGCAGGTCTTGCCCAGAGCCCCTCTGCCAATGACCGGAAGTGGAGTGGGCCGGGGGGAGAGGCTGTGTGTTTCTTGCTGGGAACCCTTAAGATGCTGAAGGGACTCCTCCCTCAGAGCCCTGGGGGACCTGCCACCAAAGCCCTCGGGGAGGGGAGGGGAGGGGAGACCCTGTGCTGAAGTCAGAGGACAGCGGGGAGGGGCTGGAACTCATCCTCCTCCACAGCCGGTCACTGCTGAGTCTTAACGGCTGTTACTGCCAGGAACCAGGAGGAGGGATCGTTTCTGGCTGGCCCCCTCCCCAGGACAGGGCTAGGGGAGCTACACTGAAGTGGGGAACAGGAGAGAAAGCCCGTGGGCCTGCCGGACCGGCGGCTGCAGGACTTCGCCAGGACACAAAGCCCAACACCACCATGTGGCCAGAGCGGGAGGTAGGAGAGAAGGTCCAGGATGCCCTCCACCCAGAGCAAAACGGGCGCCTGGCTCTTCCTCTCTGGCCCTGGTCCAGTCTTTGGTCTTAGCCGACCTCCTGCCCTCTAGTCCTCATCCCTGCCCTGCTGAAGGCCACGCCTGCACCCCAGCACCTCTGTGCCCCCTATACTCCACCTCCCACCAGCCAAGGGAGGCAGTGGTTGGCCAGTCTCCCAGTCTCAGCCCTTCCTGCCCCTGACAACCTGTCCTGAGACCGAGACCCAGAGCTCTGAGTTCAAAAGGCCCTCCTGCAGGGCAGGAGTTAGGACTGTGGCCCAAGGAGAGACGCTGAGCTTCTCTAGGGGCCCAGCAAACAGCCTGGCCCGCGCGGTGCAGCTGTGCTGAGAGCCTTGGCCACGGGCCCTGAAGCCGCTTGCCCTGCGCTCCCCGAGTTCTCAGGGCTGGGGATCCAGGACCCGCGGCTGCCTGGGAGCAAGTGACCAGGTTCCTCTGCCAGGGCCAAAGTCACACCCTCGTGTGTTCGCTTGCTCCCTCCCTTGCCGCTTGCTCACCCTCACACCCTCCCGTGTGTTCGCACAAATGGACAGCCGGCTCCGGTTACTCTGTGCGTGACGGCCTTGGAATCCAGGACGCAGCTGGCGGTGCCCTGCTCGGCTACCCAACTCTGCTTCCCTTCCAGCTCCCACTGGGCCCTGGGTTACATCTCGGGTAAGTCACTGGAGGAGGGAGCAGCCTCCACTGTGAGCCATGTTTGGACCTTGTTCTCAGAAGTGGCCCAGTTCCCCAGATGAGCTGGGCTGAGGAGGGCAGAGGGCCCCGGCTCCCTTCCTGGGTGGCGAAGGCGCCTCTGGGCAGCGTGGGATGGGTGAGGGCCCAGAACTGGGACACAGACAGGGAACCAGGCACCACGGTCACTCTGGTCACTCCCTCACATCAGATCCGCAGGCAAAGGCTGGCCTCTGAGGTTGCTGGCAGGCAAGGCCAGGAGAAGCCGGGTCTTTTTCAGGCTCTGGGTTGACTGGGCTCCTTTCCTTGGACCTCCGGGGCTGGGTTGGCCTTAGAGGTGGATGGCTTCCAGAGGCTGAGGGCAGGGAACGGCAGCTTCGTCGGGCCTGTATGTGGTGTCAAGCCCAGTGGCCAGAGACACACGCCCCCCCTCTCCATGGGGGGTGCTTTACAGTGCTTGGTGCGGGACAGACATCGGTGACTGGGGGCAGGGTAACGGCCGCCAGACCCAGACGGACCTGACGGTCCCATTCCTGGCAGAGCTGTGAGGTCTCAGAAAACAAGTCGGTTGCGACCAGCTGAGACGATCTTGTTCTTGGGAAACAGACTGAATCTGCCCAGTGACCGAGCCCCTGAACGATGGTCTATCACTGTTCCCAGGCCGGGCTGCGGCCCACCGCTGGACCCATTAGCACCCACAGCTCCCGCCGACCTGACAGTCCACGGGGGCGGCTGCTTCCCAAGATGCTCAGCCCCACAGGGGCTGGAGCACGGCCTCGGAGAGCTGCGGCTGGCTGCCAGGAGCAAGCCCACCGTCTGCCTCCCAGGCGGCCGGCCTGTCCTCTAGCTGCAGACACAGCCTCACGGCCTCAATTCCCCCTCTCCCGACCGGTTGCGACAGGGAGATTTCTCTGCCCGGGGCCCGCAAGCCACAGTGGGGGCTAAGGACCGGCCCCTGCGCAGGCTGCTCCGGGAGACCAACGTTCTCTTTCCCCTCCAGGGTCCCCACCTGACCATGAGTTGCTGACCAGGCCCCATTCCCTTGCCCGAGCTGGTCTGGTGTGTGGGGTCCGGGCCCTGGAGTCTTGGGACGTGCCCTGGCGTGGCTCCCCACCTGCCGCCAGGAAACAGAGCCCCAGAGGCCATGCAGGGGGGCAGGGGGGCAGCAGAGCAGCGGGGCTTGAAATGTCTCCTCTAACTGAGCCCACAGGCAAGTCTGGGCAGGAGGCAGCAGGCCAAGCTCAGGAGCCCAGGGACTTCCTGTGCTGGGTGTTGCCGGGGGGCACCCTCCCCAAACCTCCCCTAAGGTTCTCCGAGCCCGCGGAGGCATGGGTGCTCCAAGGAGAAGGCGGAGGATGGAGGACTGGCCCTTCCTTACCTGCATGGGCCGGGAGCACATGTTGGTGAGCACCTCCTTCCGGGCCAGTGAGTACTTGTCATCTCCAAATGTCTCCATCAGACTTTTCTGGAAGGAACCCATGTGATACGCAGTCAGGCTTGGGGAGAGGCTCTGGGGCCCCATCACCCACTGATCATCTGGCACTGGGGAGGAAAGGTCAGCCGAGGGGCCCAGCCCTGTTCAGATGGCCATGGGTGGGGTGCAGGGGGGCCGGCAGCCCCCAGACTGTGTCCCACACTGGGTCTGCCTCGAGGGTCCTGGCTTGAGGTCAGTCCTTCCATGTCCAGCTGGCTGGCCTGGGTGGGCTGGTTTACCCCAGGCCTGGAGCACAGATGGGGACAGTCTCCCTCCCGTGTGGTGCGAGCCGAGGCCATGGATTCCTGAGCCCCATGCTGCTCAGTTCCAGGTGGGCAGCATCTGATACCCCTTCCCGTGAAAAACAGCCTCTGGCTTCCAATAATCCCAGCCGCTACGGAAGCCTCTGGGTCCGAGCCCGGCCCATCCCTGGCCACAGCTGAGCCCTGAGGGGACCCCCTCGGTCTCCCGGGCTCCCTCCCAGGCCCTGTGAGTTGCAGGCTTTGTCCCCAGGCCCTCCCCTCTCCCTTGGGGTGGGGGCGGGGATCTGGCTAAAGGGTAACGGACCCTGGTGGGATGCAGAGGCTGCTGAGCCCGGCTCCCAGGCCTTCTTCCTCCTTCCCTAAGCAGGGCCTCCCCGGCCCCTGTGCTCCCAGCACTCACATTGAGGGCCCCGGCAGAGCTGAAGTCCATGGGCAGCCCCATCTGGTCACAGAATTCCACCAGGTCGTTGAGCATCTTGGTCTGGGGTGGGGGGTGCCGCCGTAGCAGGGCTCGCTCGGGGAAGGCGCAGTGGATCTTGCGGGCCACAGCCATGTTGGCCAAGAGCATGAACTCTTCCACGAGCCTGCAGTGGGGAGGGACCGCGGGGGTCGTTCTTTCCTGCTTCTCTGCTGGCTGGCTCTCTTGCACCCTTGTGTCAGCTTCAAGCTGCCCCCCACCCCGGGCATCCAATCTACTTTGTTCCTGCAAGTTGCTTCCCCCTCATTCCTCGGCTCATGCCCCTCACGGCACTAACCAGTCTGTACTCTTCCCTGCTGATGTGTTAGCTCGTGCGCTGGGTCTCCTACTAGATGGGGATCCTGGACAGCAGGGATGGTGCCTGTCTTATTCCCCCCTGTAGCCCTGGTGCTTGGGACCTCACCTGACCCAGAGAAGGTGCTCAGTAAAGATCTCTGCTGAATGACTAAGCTTCCCAGAACACTGGGGGCCACGTCCAGCTGTAAGAAAACGCTATGCCCGGGCAGGCCATGAGAAGCCAGAGGACTCTGCACGGGGGCGTATAGAGGCAGGCGCGCAGACCCAGGGCCCCCCGTTCCCAGGAGTACGTGGCTTCTTTTCCCCCCTGGAAAGATGAGTGTCTCTGAGGATGAACAGGAGAGTCACAGAGGGCAAGAGGAAAGCCGTGCGTTTTGGGACAAGACAAAGGCGTTGCTGCGGTGTTCAAACCACAGAGCCATCCTTCTAGGAGTCAACCCTCCAGGCCTGCTTCGCCCGAGTGTGATTAGGGTCCACGAGTGTGGATGGATGTGGCTCCAAAGCAGGCCAAGAGTCACTGACGGGGGAGGGCAGAGGTGCGCCAAAGCGCAGGAGCCAGGCAGAGGGGGACGCCGCATCACCGCGCTGAGCTCAGCACACCCTCAGCCCCCCGATCTGGGGCAGGAAGCCCACGTGCTGCTGTCCCGCCCAGGGCGCCCGCAGAGGACAAGTGGATCGGGCACGTGTACGAGAGCTGAAGCCTCCAGGAAGGGGCGTGGGTGTGGGCTGGTGCCCTACGTGGGGAAAGCCTCCTCCCTTGGGGAGACTCTTGGGGCCTTGCCCAGCTTAGGGGAGCCTCTTCCCAGCCTTGAACCTGAAGCTCTAGGTTGTATGTCAAGCCCATGCTTCTCCCACAGAGGCAGGAGAGGTCAGGGAGGAAGCTCTGGCAGGCCTGGCAGCAGCTGGGGGCCCAAAATGAACGTCCCCTTCTGGAGGTGTGGGCAGTGCTTGGGGTTAGCCTCGTGCCCTCCCCAAGCTCTTGGGAAGGAACAGCCAGGGGGGACAAGAGCGTGAGTGGGCAGAGCCCCGCCTTCCCCAGGCTACGCCTCTACGCTGAGGGGTGGCTCTGGTCTGCCAGGCTGTCGCCCAGAGCACATCTGTCTCCCTGCAAAGCCCACCTTGTGAGGAAGAAGGGCTGTGGAATGCCCCAGGGCAGGCACCACCAGGACCTGGCCTGGACCTCGGGAGGAGGCCCACGCATGGCCTGCACTCCTAGCTCCTCCTGTGTGGGCACCGTGGTGGGCCGACCCCCAGCCTACCACCCACCATGGGGAAGGGCTTGGGTGAAGGACTGCAAGGGTCAGGTCTCAGTGGCCCTTCCGCCATGCAGGAGGCCTGTGTGTAGAATGAGTTTCTTCATTCCCCGCTGGGTTGCAGCAACAGTCTTTTAAGCGGCCATCCTGCCTCCCACCCCAAAACCTGTCCTTGAGCATATCACTTCCTGCTAAAACCCCTCGAGTTCATGCGCTGGAACTCGACCACCAAACCTCCTGAGCGAGGCCTACATCCTAGCTCCAGCATGTTCCTGCTGTAGAACCCTGCACAAGTTACCGACCTTCTCTGTTCTATTTTCTTGAACGTAGAACAGGGATAATAATAGCACGTGCTTCACAGAGTGGTTGTGCAAACCAACAGGAGTAAAACATGTTTCAAGGGCAGACCCTGTGCCTGGCGTGACGTCAGCCTCAAGACACAGGAGGTGCTGGGAATTCCCTGGCGGTCCAGTGGTTAGGACTCCGCACTTTCACTGCCGATGGCTTCGGTTCAATCCCTCGTCCTTGGGGAGCTAAGATCCTGCAAGCCGCGTGGATCCTGCAAGCCGCGTGGTGCCCTGTGATTTCCATCCCTGCCATTTGTCACCCTCCTTTGACCTTTCCATGTCTTCCCTGAAGGGCATCTCCATCCCTCGCGGGCACTTACTGCCTGATTAGATACCTGGCAACAAGGGTCAGCCTGTCTAGGGCCACCTGTGTCACAGTCTAGCACCATTTGACTCTTCACATTTGGTTTTCATATTTAGATCCTGTCAACTCGAGAGGAGTCTCAAGTCCTGCTAGATTGATGTCTGACTTGATGTCTGCCTGCTGTTGGTCAGACCCTGCGGAACATCATCACGTAAACGCTTCAGATGCACAATTCAGCCATTCATTTGTTGCCTACTCAGCACACGTGACTGTGCCGGCCGGTTCCAGACTTGTCTCCCCATGCAGTCCCAGTATCACTGTGGGCCGGGGGCACACAGGCTGCTCCTTGGAGCCCTGCGGTCTAGTTCAGCTTCAGGCTTGGGCGAGGAGGGAGCACCTGTAACCTTGGGGCTGACCCTGGGCTGCGTTTTGCAAGCGTGGCCAGCAGGGGACAGCATGGCCCCATAGGAGGGCTGTGTGAGCTCAGGCTAGGGCAGGGCAAGCAGCAGCGCAGGGCTGGAGGGGCGGGGGCTCCAGCCTGTGCCCCGCCCTCTCTAACCTCACCCCCACCCCTTGGGTCAAAGGAACTGAATGTTCAGGGAGCCTCCTAATGAGCGGTGCTCTAGCTCCTATTTCCCGCAGGGGCTCTCCCGCCTCAGGATCTCATAAAAGGCGGAGAACCCAGGGAAGGGACAGCAGGGTGGAACTGATACCCGAAGCCCCAGGCAGTGATAACAGTCCTCCGTCAAGCTGCTTCTCCAGAGACCCCCAGTACGGTCCCACGAGTCACCTGAGGCTGGTGAGAGAAAAACAAGTGCGCTCCTGTTACCTTGAAAGTCTTGCGAAGCTTTGGTCGCAGGGGCTGACCTTGGACAGGCCCCTTCGTACCTCTGGGGGCTCCACATCCGTGAGTGTCTCAGCCCGCCCCTCAGGACAGGGGGCCGGAGTTAAGAGGTCAGCCTCCCTCCAAGACAGTTCAGAGATACAGCCCATGCCTCCCAGAAAAACATCAGTGTCACCTAACAGGGAGGTGGCACAGCAGTGAGCCCGATCCCTCGGTGCTGCCACAGCTCATTAGTGTCCCAGGATAGCTGCAGGGACCGTCTCCCCACAACCTGTCCGCAAAGTCCTTCTTACACTCCCAGGTGGGGGGCGGGGCGGGGAGGAAGTGCAAGCTTGTGGGCGGGAGAAAGCAGAGCAGCGCCTGGAGCCCGAGCCCATCCAGCCCTGGGGTGCCTGGGAGGGTGCAGCAACGATGGCGCAGGTCCCCCCACGCAGCGTGGCAACAGGAAGGCCAAGGGAAAGGCAAGCGATCAGCAGCCAGATTGCAATGAGTTCAGGATTCACCGTCAGAAACGGGGCCGGGCATCCGGAAGGGGAGCCGGGCTGGCCAGTACTGGGGCGGGGGTAGGTGGGTGTCGCTGCTCTCATCTGGGCCAGCAAAGGGGCCCGCTCCTACGGGGCTCCACAGGTCCTCCTCACGGGTCAGTTCCCGGACGGGCCAGCAGGGGGCGCCCAGCATCTTCCTGCCGCAGGACCTGGGACGTGGCAGGAGCAGCTTAGAACCCAGCAACTTCTGGGCAGGAAGGAGCCTTACTTTATAAACTGCAGCCCTGCGGCCCAAGGTCCAGGGGTCTCTGGGCTCCCATTCAGTGTGTTTTTCCTTGGCCAAAGCCAGCTCTGGGGCTGAAGGCTTTGCTCAGTCAGGGAGAGTGAACAGTGCTCTGAGGGAAGGCAGGCTGATTAGAAGAGGCGCTCCCACAGCTGACCGGTCAGCAAGCACCCCTTCACCCTGATCTCCTCCTGCCTCTGAGGGGCAGAGCTGCATGCCCAGGCCCGCAGCCAGAGCTCAGAGATGCTCCAAGCTGTCCTGGGTGTTAGGATGTCCTCTGAGAGCAAAGTGCACATACCGACTGGGGTGTGAAACCCAAGCCGGGATGGAGCCCTGCACACTGCCCTGGCCTCAGACTTGCTCCCTGGTCTGGGTACCTGCCCTGATCATAACCCAGCCCCCGCCCCAGCGCGGCACAGGCATGAGCTCACTCCCCTCTGCAGGGGAGGGGGGCAGGCGCTGGATCTCAGCAACTGCCTGACAACTGCTCTAAATAGGGCTCAGGAATGGCCACCAGCCAGGATCACCTTCCAGAACCGCAAGCCAAATCCTCAGAGCCGGGGCCTTGGTCTCAGGCCTGGCATCTGCTGAGCATCTGGAGCTCAGTGCCACCAGGGGCCCCATGACCCTGGAGGGCTGGGCCGGCTCTGCTGTGACAGACAGATGAAGGTCTAGCCAGGGGGCCGTGCCAGGATGCAAGCTCGGCAGCACTAACTCCGCAGCACCCCACCTACCTGTGCTCTGGGCCTCCAGGTGCTGGAGGGAAGGCTTCTCATCCCAGGGAGGAGGTGAGCAAGCCTAGAGGCCTCAGAGTCCCTCACCTGCTACGGCAGATGGCAGGTAAAGACCACAGGCAAGCTACACACAAGTACACACGCTCCTCACGCAGCAGAGATGCCTTGTGTAGAATGGTATATGCCAGACTGTGTTGATGTTACTTACTTAACAAAAAAGTATAGATATATATGAAATGCTAGGGCCTTAATGCATGTGATTTTTTATTACAGGACATCCCTTTGCCTTTAAGATGCTAACATGCATCAGGATTTGGTGAGAAGGAGCTACCGGGATGCGGCGCTTACTGCTCACTGATGGTTGAAACTGTTTGTGTCACATCTTAAAGGATGATGTTTGGGAAAGGCCGCTCTACCTGACAGGGGTGAGGCAGTGGCTAAAAGAGAAATGGGCTAAAATGTCTGCCTCTTCGGAGGAAGGCTGCCCACCCTTGTCCCTGAAGAAACTGGGTGTGTCTGTGGCCACAGGAGGCCCTCTGGTTGGGCGGCTGGGCGTGTCCTATGGTGAGGCGCATGCTCCTCACCTGTCCTGACTCCCCTCCTTCCCTGATGCAAGTGCACAGCCCGGGCAACTGGAGAGGAGGAGGTTAGTGGCTACCAGCTCAGCAGCTCGCCTTGAGTCCCAGCTCTACCACTCGTTAGCTGTGTGATTTCAGGTAAATTTCTTAACCTCTCTGAATCTCAATTTATTTACCTGAAAAAAATGGGCATACGATAGACAAGTGCCGGGTCTTAAATAAATATTACATTATTATTACGCATACTGCGCAAGTGACTGGCCCGGGTGCCCCGACCCTAGGGTTTGGGCTGAATACAGCAAGGTCCTAGACGCTTCCCGCCATAATGCCACCACCTCGGTCCAGGCCTCCATCTCTTAGCAACTGGCGTCCCTATTTCTAGCCACTCCCTGCTGTTTCAGTCTTCACACCCAGAGAGATGCTTTCTCTCTCAAAGGCAAATCTGGATGGTCAGGCCCCTCTCCTGCCTGAAGCCCTTCAGGGGCGTCCACTGTCCTCAGCACAGTTCCACCTCCCGGTAAAAAGAGGTTTTCCAGGCCACCTCTTGTCATGTGCTCGGGTCACCTCTCCTAACCCTCACACTCCAGTCATATTGAATTCTTTTAAAAAATATATTTATTTATTTATTATTTATTTGGCTGCATAGGGCCTTAGCTGCAGCCCACAGGATCTTTTTCATTGCGGCCTGCGGGCTTCTCTCTAGTTGTGGCGTGTGGGCTCCTGAGCGCGCAGGTTTAGTTGCCCCACGGCATATGGGATCTTAGTTCCCCGACCAGGAATCAAACCTTCGTCCCCTGCATTGGAAGGCGGATTCTTAACCACTGGACCACCAGGGAAGTCCCCATATTGAATTCTTGGGGCTCTTTCTTGCTTCTGTCCATTTGCACTGCTGTTCCCTTAGCCTGGAATCCTACACCATTCTCCCCCCATCTCTTTTTCTCAGATGTCCCTTCCTCTGGGGAGGCAGCATGAGGGGCCCACCTGGCTCCTATGTGCCTCCTGGGCGTCCCGTTCCTATCCCATCACAGCACTTAGCCCACACTGCTGTGATCATCCCTTTGATCGTAGGCTGTATCTCCCTTCCCCACCCAGTGCCGCCTACCCTGGGCCCAGTGCGAGGCCTGGCACAGTGTAGACGCTCAGTAAATCTGTGCACGATGAAGGACTCCCAGGATGGTGCACACTCAGAAGTTGAAAGGGCTGGGTCCCTGCCCCAAGGCCCCTTTTCTGCGTGGGCACACAGCCCTCACACATATACTTCGGACCCCTAACACTTGCTGCTAGAGGTTGTTGAAAACATAAAGCTCTGACTAAGAAGCTGACATCATTCCCAAGCACTGAGAAGGAAGCTACAGCCTTCCCCTGTTCTTTGCCCATCCTCCGAGTCTACAGAGCACCTGTCCCCACTCACAGCAAGCTGGTGGCATTTGTCATTTTACCCAGCCCCCCTCCAGCCATTCGTTGGTTTGTTCACTTACTCAGCCTGAAACCTTTTCGGAGCTGCTGCTGTGGGTGGGTGCAGGGAGAGAGGGAAGAGATAAGCACCTGCGACAGAGGGCAGGCGACAGCCTAGGTGTGGCCCATTAAATCCTCCTGCAGCCTGGGAGGTGCTTCCACCCCTTTCTAACGTGTGGGGAAGCTTAAGGTGCAGAAAGGAAAGGTGATCAGGCCCAAGTCCAGCACCTCGTAACCAGCAGCTGGGTTCGCCACCAGTTTGTGTGACCTCGACACCCTGCTGCCTCTGCCGTGTCCCGGGCCCTGCTGCCACCAGGAAGCCTTGGCCTGCCCTCCAGGAGCCCCCAGCCTCGTGGGGGGGGGATACACCCACAAATCTAAGACCAATTTCAGGAGACGGCCAAGAGGAGGGAAACACTTCACATGAAAGGGATAAAAGAGCAAAGGTGTGGACGAGGGAAAAACATGCATCAGCCACATTCGGAAAATTAGTAATCAAGCGAAGAGGGAGGAGGGCTACGAGGTGAGGGCGGGACGGGCCTCCGGGGCCTGGGGAGCCAGACTCCAGGATGTGGGCTGCGCGGGGGAGCTGGGGGAGGCTGCTGAATGAGGGCGGCCGTGAAAGGGAAGCACACGGTGGCAGTGGGGCACAGGGACCAGAGGCCCTGCGCAGTCGGGGGGTAGCTGACGAATCTGAGGGCTTGCAGGCCGCAGCCAGAGGCAGCAAGAAAGGCCAGGGCAGGCCCGAGTTCGGAGCTGCACGCCAAGGTGAGGCTCTGGGAGCAGAGGGGAGGGACCTCAGAGGGTGACGAGGTGGCCCAGAAGCCCACATGGCCTAAGAGGGAGCCAGCTCCAGCTGGGCAGCTGTGCCCCGTGCAGACCCTGAGCTGAGGAGGGGGCCTTGGAGAGGCCACTGGACTCGGCAAGGAGGAGCCTGTGGCCACAGCCCTGAGGGTGGGGAAGTTGGTTCCGAAGACCAAGGATTCAAGGGTGAGGGAGGCGGTCCAGTGGGGACTCCTCTCAATACGTTTGTTGGTGAAAGAAGTAATAGTTTGAAGAGAGGGTGAGAAGGGCCTCTGTACTGTTTTCTGATTGCTGTTTTAAGTTTCCAAACGGTCTGACTATGTTTTCAGAGGCAAAGGAGCTAATGGGAAAGAACCTGGGGGTCAGTACCAGACCAACCAACCGTCCGGCAGGAAGTGGCTACCCAGGGAAGAGGCTATGTATCCTCGCAGCTGTGAGCTCCCAGCAGGGGAGGCTGGCCCAAGAGGTTTGGGTGGAGAGGAGGAGGCTTGTCTGGGCCTCCCTCTGCTGAAGAAGGACCCCAGGGGAGACCGCGTGTGACGAGCACGCAGGTAACCGCGGAGCATCACCCGAGGCCCTGTCCCTAAAACTGTCTTCTCAAGTCCACTGGGCACAGGAGAGAAGAGAAGGGCCCATACCCGTCAGGTCAAGAGAGGCCCCTTGAATACAGCCTAGGGACAGGGCAGCCTCCGTGGGCCGACCCACAGTCGGGGCAGGCACAGTCCAGACTGAGGTCAGCGCTGGGCTGGCCAAGCCAAGCGGGCTACGCTGCGCTCCCACAGAACTCCCAGAGACGACGGGGGAGGCTGGCACTGGCAGCGGGGTCTCGGCCCAGCGTGGTGCCGACGGGCAGGGCCCCGGCCCTCGGCCTCTCCGCTCCTCTGCACCTACACTCTCAACCCTGCCTGGCCAGAGTGGCTCAGCCTCCAAGGATGTTCCGTCTCCAGATCCATTTCACCAGGCTAACCAGACGAGAAACTCACTCAGCCTTTCCATACCCAGAACACTCAGAACGTGGCTTTGGAAGAGACTGGGGAGCCAGGCAGCCAGGGCAGAGTGGCACGGCTGCTGCCCAAACCTGAAAATGCATCCATTTTCAAAGATCAAAACCAACTGAGAGACTTAGAACAGCCTCTTCTGCCCTCAGCCACCAGGGCACTGCTCACAACTCTGCGGGAACCTCCTGCAAATGGAATTAGACCGCTTACAGAGATTGTTCAATTAGCTCTCGGTGAAAACTGCTAACTTGGAAATTTGATAAGAATTGCTCCCAGCCAGTTTCAAATTCATTTCTTCTGAAGACTAAATCTTCCCCACTTGGGCACATCCTCACTGTGGGCCAGGAGCCCTTGGGCTTCGCATTGGCTGTGAAGGCAGCCGCTAGGCCTCTCACAAGGGCTGTGCGCCTGGGCGTGGCCCCTTCTCTGCAGCTGAGCAGCCGGCGGGAGCGGAGGCACTGGCCACCCTCAAGGGGCCCTCCGCTGCTCTCCCCACAGCCCCTAATTGAGTGTAGTGTGGTGGAAAATGCAAGGGCCCAGGAGCCGGTGAGATGGGAAGTCAGCGGCCGGATGAGCGCTAAAGTGGAAGCTGCTGGGGATGGGAAGGGAGCGCAGCGCAGCTCTCTCCCAGGCCAGGGTGGAGCTGGTAGCCCGAGCCGGAAAGGGGCGGCCTGGAGGGAGGGAGCCGCAGGCAGTCTCCCGGGTGGGTGGGTAGGTTGGGGGAGCACCAAAGGAAATGCAGCAGACTGACGGAAGGGCGCCCATCCACAGCCGGCGGGCACCCCGCTGCAGGCCCGAGTGGAGGGTGCTCCGGCCGCCGCTCGGGCCTCACGCTGACCCCTCTCCTCCTGGGCTCACTGCAACCTGCTGAGCGTTTTGGACATTCCCATGAAACCACAGGGAAATGAATGGGGCCGAGTTCACAGGCGTGGAAAACCCCAGAGGAGAAGGCCTCTGGAGCCAGACATAACAGGACCTGCGGGTGAAGCCGGAGCCAGGTTTCCTCTTCTGGGAGGCTGAATCCACTCCAGGGCCTTTCTATAGGTTCAGCGGGCGGGGCCCAGCTGCAGCGAGGAGGCACGTTTCAGCCGCTTGTTTTTCTACCTCAAAGGACGTCTCCAGAGGCTCCAGTTCAGAGCGGCCCTCGGGCCCTGCCAAAGGGAGGCCCAGTAGCTGCGGTAGGGAGGGGGGAGGGGACTGCCGGGAGCCGGGCTGACAGGCAGAAAGCCCTTTGTCAGCGTCAAGAAGCTAGAGAAGCCTCGCTCCCTTCCCAAGATTCAGGGCTCTGCTCTCCGAGGCGCCGGGCAGACCTGCGCTTGTGGCAGAAAACTCCCCCTAAGCAGAACCAGGTCGCAGTTTGTGCCGTGTGCCCTTGAAGAGCTGGGTAATTAGTGCTTGCTAGCTCCACCACAGTGTTGACACACATGCCTTTCTCCACCTCTAGCTGCTGTCCAACTGGAGTTAGAACCGCTGACCAGAGGAGGTACGGCCAAGACGCGCAGAAGCCCCGGCACCTCTGGGAGCCGCTGTGGTGCCCTCAGTGGCTCATCTGCCCTAGGTGGACTCCCTGGCTGGCGTCCCCTTCAGGCCCCAGCCCCAAAGCGGGGGCCGGTTCGGCAGCCCTGGATAGTGGACAGAGACCGGGCAAGCGCAGTGGGGGCCGGCACGGTGGGTCACCACTGACGTTGGGAGAGAGCAATTGTGATTTAGAAACTAGGCTTTAGGTACGAGAATATTCGAGAGATAAGGGTGTTGTGGAACGCACAGGTTCTCTCTCTCTCTCTCTCCATCCCTCTCTCTCTCTCTCTCTCTCTCACACACACACACACACACACACACACTACAAAAGGCAGCTAGATGAGAGAGGACGAGACGCGTGTCCTTGGGAACTCAAGCTCCTTTGCTTTTGCACCTTAGAGCATGTTTCGCTCACCTCCAAGACAGTCTTGGCCTCACTGCCGCTGGGGAGCAGCTCTCCTTGGGCAGGGCCGCCACCCCAGCTGTACGACCACTAAAGGCTGCAGGGAAATAGGAACCACTGCTGGTCTCAGGCTGGGCACGTGATTTCATCAAATCCTCACAAAACCTTGCACGGCAAGGGGCGTGTCAGGCCTAATCTGCCACAGGGAAACCGAGTGTCTGAAAGGCCAAGGATGGTGACCATGTAGATTACAGAGCCAGTGTGTGGCAGGGCCGTGGTCTGGAGACTGGGCTTTCTGACTCTGAAGTCTGTCCTCTACCCCTAACTTGTGATGAGAGGGGCTGCCAGGCCTACCTGGTGCAAGTGGAGGAAAGGGTAATGTGTCCAGGAGAAAAGCGGTTTCTGGAATGGGTAGAATGGGAATCCGAGTTCTTTAGGTCAGTAGTGGCCCCTCTGCCGTAAAGAGGGAATCTGCGTTTCCACGTTCTCCCCCCACCATGCCCCGGCACAGCAACTCCACCTCCAGCAAGCCCTGCAGGATTCTGCATTTCTGTGGGAGGCCCAGAGTTCCACTGGGGGTGGGGGTGGGGGGGCTGTCCAGGGCACACGTGCAATCGGGGCCTGCAGCACTAGGGGGGCCCCGGGGAGGCTGCAGCAATGAGCAGGAGGGGTGGGGCCCCAGCCCCGACACACTGACCTCCTGCGGGCACCTGCGCCGACGCCACCGGGAAGAGATGGGCCAAGTGGAAGGCGCAGGCAGGACGCACACTGGCAGGGGGACCTGGCTGTGAAACCACCCTAGGAAACTGCCTGGGCAGACTGGGCAAGTGCTTCCGGTCACTACAAAGGCCCCTGTGGGGCTCCTCGTAACCCTGACACGCCCTTTTTGGCTTTGTGGAAAAGGTCCAAGAGTGGGCTACAGTTCTAGCCACACACGTGGGTGGGATTGGCTTCCTTGAAGACAACATGTCTTGTAAAATCTTTTGGGAGATGTCAGTCCTTCCTTCTCCCCCTGGACCCAAGGCAGACCTGCCGGTCGTCGCTGAAGACGAGTCTTCAGTGCTCGAGGCCCTGGGACTGGGCTGTGGGTCCCAGCGAGGGTTTTCCGACTCTCCATGCTCCGCAGCCCTCTGCTCTGTTCGGCCCAGACAGAGACCAAGAACTGCACTGTCAAATACTTTCTTGATTACGCCCCCCAGCTCCCAGCTGACACAAATCCTACTCTCTCACGCTGCAGCCGTGTTCTGGCTTCTGCTTACCTGGGTCTCCACTCACCTGCACCTGCGATGCCTTTACTGTCCCAGGCTGCCCTCCAGCCCCACCCCCGACCCTTTATGGGCCACCAATCCCACCTGTCCCCCACCAACCTGGCTCTGGCTGGCTCAGCTAGCTCCATTTACCTTGATTCCCAGGGCCTGGAACAGTATCTGGCATTCAGTAGGCACTCCTAAGTATGTTTTTTATCTGCAATGTTTTGCTTGGTTCATGCAAGACCAATTCCTAACATTTCCATGGTGCTTTACGTTGTCTGCACGTATGGTAGCCATGTGACCCTCATTACAACTGCGGGAGAGGGAGAGAGAGAGGATCCTGCCACCTCCATTGCACAGAGGAGGAAATGGGCCTGGGGGTGCAGCCCCTGTCCACCTCGCTGTGGAGTGGGGAGCTGGCCCGAGCCTGGCCCGGGTGAGCAGATGCCTTTGGGGGTCTCAGGTGCTTGGCCACTGTTGGCCCTTCTGAGTCTCACAACAAGTCTTAGACCCCTCACTGTTCATACGAGCAAAGGGAGGCTCCGAGAGGTCATGCGACTCCCCTAAGCTTACAGAGCGAGGACACCGGGGCCCCATCCACTGCTCTTCCTCAGGTGATCCTGTGCCGCCTGCCTTAAGCTTTCTAAGGATTGGACGGCAGGGTCTCCTTCGCAGCGCCCAACCAAGGGCTCTGCTGACAGCGGGGGGTCAACACAGGGCCTGCCCTGAGGCCACGCTGGCACCTGGGGGACGGGCGCCCGCGGTGGTCTGCTGTGTCACTGCCGCCCTTCCTTCCTGACTGTCAAGGGCACCTCCCGCCCTCAGCAAGGGCTGCAGCAGCAGAGGAGCCGAGGTCACTCATCTCGACCTAGCTTGCCACCTGCCCAGCAACCTCAGAGGGACAGCGCCTTTCCCCAAGGCTCCCTGCCCCCACGTCTGCGGCTGGCCGTACTGGGCCTGCAAACACGCAAGCCCACCTCCGGGCCTGGCCGGGCTGGGACATTCTGTAACCCTGGAGGTCTTATGTTTAGCCCTCGGTTTACCTCTGCCTGTCTCCGGCTCGGCGGACAAGAGGACAGGAATAGGACTTATCCCTACACCGCCAGCTCCCCATGTGAACGCTTCCTCCCATCTGCCTTTGGGGCTCTGGCCTCCTTCTGTGTCTCGGTGTTGCCCCTGGGATGAGCACAGGGGCTGAGCACATTTGCTTTTACTGCTCTAGTTCTCCTGTCGCCGGATAAAGACTTGAAGGTTCTGCCTCTTTCATCTGTGGACCTCTTTCTGGCGAACGCCACTCAGTGGGTCAGAAGGGCGGGAGAGTCGTCCTCGGGGCCATGGCCATCTCGACCCTTAGACATCTTGGTCTGGAAGCCTGCCCTAGGAGCTGTCGAGACCTCGGCAAGCCTCACACAAGACTCTCTAGTCTGCCCCAAGAGGGTGTTTCCTCACTGAACTCTGAGCTGGGTAAAGAATTCTGGTCCTTTTTGTTTCCCCTGGTGAGTTCCACACTGTTAGAACTGCCCAGCCCCGACAGTGTAAAGGGCCCTCAGAGGGGCTGGGCTAAGGGTGGGTTGGCTTCTTGCATCAAAGGCTGCAGCTCCCTCGGCCCCTGCACGTCTCACTGACCTGCTGCTGGCCTCAGCCCAGCTCCCCCCGCAGCCATGAGGAAACTGGCATCTCTCTTTGGGCTTCCTCTTGGGTGACGTGCACCCACACTTCCTAGGACCCCCCTGGGGCTTCCAGGCTGCTCCCTCCACCTGCCACCCCTAGCCTGCCTCCACTCAGTCACAGCTGAGTTTTCAAGGCGCAGTTCAGGCATCACCCTTCTTGGCCCATGGTCCTCTGGGCTGATTCTAGCCCCAGAACTCATTGTTGGATTGCAACCGTCTCTTTTGAGGCCAGTTTTCCTGTCTGGGGACCAGGCCTTGTCCACCTCTGTGTCCCAGGGCCAGGGGCACGTGTAGGTGCTGTTCAACCTGGGTTAGACAGGCCAAGAGCTGCAATGTCAAATGCCTGTTTGGGGAATGAACGAGGCACTTCAGAGACATGATTTGCTTGGTGCTACACAGAAAAGAGGGAAAGAGGACTGTTCTGGGGGGTGGAAGCAGAGACCCCCAGGAGAAGGGTCTAGGAGTGGGGTTCCTGCAGCTTCCCTTCAGCTGTTCCCCGCTGGAAGGCAGGCATGTGAACTCAAGAGACAGAACCTAAGTCAGCTTCTGCCAGCCTGATGGGACCTGCTGATTTGCTCTAACGAAATTCTTCCCTACCTGTAGACAGTCATCACTTAGATCCAACACAGGGTGACAGTATGGCTGGGGCTCATGTGTTGGTCACCTGATAAATGAATACTCTTGTCCAGAGCAGCCCACCTCATTCTAAATATGAAAAGTAGCAGATTTAAAAAAAAAAAAATCTTCTCCTGGGCTGTTTCCATTGAACTAGCGCTTGTCTTATCACCCACTGGGATGCGGTATGTTGAGTCTGGCAGAGCTCTTCGTTAGTTATGTGACTCTTAAAATATTGACCCACAGTTTTATGAACCAGGTTCAGAGTGGTTTAAATGGATTTGTTCCCATCCAGAGCCTCTGGGCTTCCCCAGCATCGTCATGTCCCTGCCTAGACACACACACAGCCAACCTCCAGGGCGCACCGGCTCTCCCTCCGGTGAGAGGGCGAGCACACTGGGAGGGGTTGCAGGGGCGAGCACACTGGCAAGGGGGGCGAGCACACTGGGAGGGGTGGCAGGGGCGAGCACACTGGGAGGGGTGGCAGGGGCGAGCACACTGGGAGGGGTGGCAGGGGAGAGCACACTGGGAGGGGTGGCAGGGGCGAGCACACTGGGAGGGGTGGCAGGGGCGAGCAAGGAGACTGCTGGTTTTCATCCCCACCTCTACCCCTGCATCTCTGGACTGATGGAAGCTCTCATATACAGGCTGTGTGAAGACTTCAGCCCTTTCCAGGTGCCACCCTCAACTCCACCTTAGATCCAAGGCCAGAACAACCTGGATTAGGCTGGGTTGATGGTAAGTCAGACGGCAAGGCCAGTGGATGTCAAAGCCTGGATGGAGCCCACGGTTCTACTTTCCTGAGCTGCCGCTCTGCAGGCCAAGTCCATCGTTTAGGGCAGCCTGGGATGCCCAGGGAACCCTGCTTTTCCAGGACCTAGAGATGCTCTAAAACAGTTCTCTAGGCGCCTGGGAAGCTGACCAGATTTCTGCGTCAGCAATGGCCTCTGGGAGCCTCGTCATAGGTGGCTCAGGCCAGGCCTGGGCAGCCATCATGACTGGGAGGACCAGCCCGTTCCACCCAGGCTTCCCTCAGGGTGAGAACTGCTCTCCCTGGCAGAGGCCTCAGCCCAGCTGTCCCCACCTGGGAGGAGGCCCTGCCCAGTGCCCTGCAGGGCCCTGTGTGGTCACCTGGCTGTGGCCGTCCTCTCATAGCCACTGTGGAGAGAGAGAGACCGTGCTCCCTGGCTAGAGGTGTCTATGCCAGTCCATTTCCCAGCAAATCTTTGTGAAGTTCAAGCCCAGTTCCTCACAGGTCACATTTGGGTGTTGCAGAATTACTGCCATCTGGTCATTCTGCAACAACACAAACACTTGGCTGCTGGTTTCACCTCACAGGCAGAGCACAGCTCAGGGCGGTGTCCACTGCCAACTGCATGCAGAGACTGGGCGCACACCTCCACCATGGCCTTCGTCACCACCTGTGAATGTTACCTTACACACCTGTCTTCCTCTGTGGGCTGTGCGCTTCGGGGCGGGGGGGTAGGATCTTTCTCATTGCCCAGTAGCTGGCACTAGCAGGTGTCCAACAGTTTGCTAGACAAGCAGAGGAAAGGTGTCTAGATCTGGGCTAGGAAACAACGGGCAAATGCATCCCCTGCCCACGAGGCACGTGGGCAGACGTCCTCAGGGCCCTTCCTTCCACACTGAGGAATTTCCGAGGGGTCACTTTCTAAGTTTGGCAGTGGGAAATGATCCATCTGGCAAGTAACGCAACTCTGAATATATAAGGGCTTCCTGAAGATTCCTGTGGTTCCCCGGCATGAGCTCAGCTTTATCAGGGCTCGGACCAGCACTGGCCTCAGGCCTCTATGGAGAGCTGGTCTGGCCTGGATGGGAAGGGCGCGCAGGAGGGCAGGCTTCTCCCTGTGGATGGGCAGCAGCAACCTCTTGTGCTCTTGCTTGTTGAAGTCAAGAGGGAAGGTGGGGGGGGGGGGTGTCCACCATACACGGCCTGTGTAACCTGGACGGCTAACCTCCCTAACCTCCACTTCCCACCCCTCAGGGGGAGGATTAAATGAGACACATTACGTAAAGCTCTCATCTCAGGGCCCGGCATGTTGTTAAGCATTCCGTAAGTATTAGTAATTATTATTACAAAAACCTTAAGGTGACAAGAGTCTGGTGTCATTAGAATACTGAAGGATGCTAGAACACACAGCGAATGCAGCCAGCGCCCTGGAGACATTCACTCAGCACTTGCTGGGCATCTGCAGCATTCCAGATATTGTGCTAGGGGCTGGGACACAGATACTGTCCCAGCCCTTGGGCCTAGGGAGTCAGGAGATAAACACATACTCACTCCCCTACCGCCCCATGAGAATTTTCTTAGTCACACACTGGCTCTTTGCTTCGGCATTTATTTACTGAGTTCCCACAGCAATGTTCTCAGCACTTTGGGCGACGGATCCCTCAGAGGATCTGAGGAAAGCGGTTTTCCACGCATTCCTTCACACACTCGACCCACAAAACCTCCCCCATTCTATTGCAAGGAGTTCATGGGTCATGAAGCCTAAGGTGGAGCCTGCCTCACAGGACACACAGCAAAGTACTGGCGTTTCTGAGGAGGCGAACGGTCGCACAGGCCGCGTAAGAGTTAGGTCTGATGAGCCTGACAGCTGGAGAACACACCAGGAGAAAGCCGCGAGGCGTGAAGGCTTCCTTCAGCTTCGACAGCGGAACACTGAAGATCTGACTGTTTCCTGGAATATTTACGACACAGAAGATGGCGACCAGCTAACTGGTCTTTCATCTGCACTGAGGACTAATTAATGAGAGGAAACAGACTGAGATGAAACCAGAGGGCTGTTAGCACTAAGGAAGAATTTCCCAACATGACAGACGCACTAAACAATTCAGTTCAAGTTGATTTAAAAAGTACACCACCATCTCACTTATCTAAAACTCAACCACATGCTCAATCTTGAGTCTGATACATGGGGCAAAACCAGGAAACAACCAACAGACCAGGCCTTGGGGGCCAACACAGGTGCCGGAGCCAGGAGTCGAGTGTGACTCTCAGGGAAGTCCCGCCTGCGCTCCCCGCTCAGACCCTTTCCTCTTCTCGATGGACAGTTCTGACTACTAGACTCGGCTTCCTGGCCGACGCCACACCCCCATGGTGCCTCGTGCTCACAGCCAGGCTGAGAGGGTGCTCCTGGTGTCTCCTGGACAGCAGTAGAGAAGTGACAACGGGCCCTGACTGTAAAGGTGGACACAAAGACAGCTGGGGCAGGGCCTCAGTAAAGTCGAGTGAAAGCACACGGCACCGTGGGAGTATTTAGAGCAGAGGCAAGGCCGCAGAGCGCAGTAGAGCCTAAGGAAAATGCTTTTGTATCACCATATAAACATTGTGAATAATCCTAAATTATTTAAAAGTGCTGCATGATGTCCAGCGGACACCATTAAAGCAAAAAATACGTCCATAAATTAAAACAAGAGCCATTCCTTCTGTGAAGTTCCAGAGAGCTCACACACGAAGGTGTTTAGAGAAGATCACAGCTGGCCCACCACTGAGGGAGACACCATCGAGAGGACACCCAAGACAGGAATGCTGCCCAGAGAGCGCAGTGCTGCTGGCTTGGTGGGCCCTGCTTCTGAGCGCTCCCCACAGCCCTTCAGTTCCAGGGTGATGGCAGCGAGGTCCTCATCGACGCCAGGAAACGAGCCACGTCCTCTGCCACACCGGCCCACTCCTGGGCTTGGAAGGCAGACACCGTGTCTCACTCATCCTCAACCTTGGAGCCTGGCCCAGCAGCCCCTGGCACGTCCTTGGGTCGTGGGGTCATGTGGGGCTGGCGGGGGCAGCTTGCAGTCAGTGCGTGCTGTGTGCTCTGCATCTCAGCTAGGCTTTGCTGGGGTGGGTTTTCAGAGCAGCTGCGTAAGTTGGCCACTTGCTTTTTGCTTGACTCAACGGGCATGAGCTGGGCACCTGCTCTGGTCACTCTGTGAGGTCTCTGCCCACCTGAGTGCCCACCTTTGGAGAAGTGTGCTCAGAAGGGAGAGTAATCGTGTTCAATTCCTCTTCAATAAATAAAGTGATTTATATCTAAGTGATTTCCATCCACTGATGGCCTTTGTCATCAAGCACAGCAACCCCCTCAGGCTCTGGAGGCTTCCTGCCCAAGCACCAAGAGAAAGCCACAATGCCCCAGAGAGCTGGGGAGTGGCAGTGAAGACAGATCAGAACCACTTCCCCACAGAGAGCACAGCCAAAAGCGAGAGAGCCAAGCACGTTCTGGCCACCCGCCAGGCAGCTGCAGGAGGTGCCAGCCATGGGCACCTTTCTTCAGGCTTAGAGCCAACACGCAATCCTGTGGCCCATTTCCTGCATGGGCGAACCTCCCTCAGAGTATCTCAGGCCTCTGTGGCCTGGGCCTGGGCTCTGACTTCCAGCCACCCAAGGGAGGGTGCTTATGGCAGAGGCATTTGCTACTTTAAGTATCTGAACATGCCCTAGAGGCTGGTGCAGCCCACCGGCAGGCAGCACTTGCCAGGAACTGAGTGGACCTGCTCATCAAATGGGACTGGCCTGAATACCACCAGCTTCTAGCACTCCTCAAGGTCTTGGAAAGGGACAGCCCTCCTTGGGTTTAAAAACTAAACAGCTGAGCCATCAACTTAGAAAGGTTAGCCTTAGGGGCCAAAGAGCAGTCTTCCCACTGGGATGGGAATCGGTGGATGGACAAATACCCAGAGTGGCAGAAAAGACATAGGTCGTGCCAGGGAATTCTGACAAAGGTATATACATGGCAGAGAGAGAGAGGTACAGAGAAAACAAAAATGCTAATTTTCCCCATCCTCTCTCACTGGTCAAATCATGTCACCATATGCTCAAAGAGAATTTGGAAAAAAACAACTGAAGGATCCCAAGTCACACTGGATTGCTGCAGCCCTAGGAGGTTCCTAGAATGGACACGATTGCAGTCCATCGCAAAAAGATGAGTAAAGGGAACGGCAAAGCTACACAAAGGAAATTTAACAAGAAGGAAAAAATGCTGTTTGCTTAATGTAGCCCTGTGTTAAACCAACCAAGGGAACTCTCTTTTATAAGGTCTTTGAGAGTTGCAAAGTATTTAGTTTCGAGAGTTCCTGGTGGCCTAGAATTGTCTGTCTTGGGTCATCCTTGGGTAGTTGTTTGGGCTGCAGGAAGGGACACTCTCACATCGTGGCTCGGGCCCCGGAAGCCCCTGCCAGCCCCGGGCCTGTTTGGGTCTCTACCCTCCTTGTACTCTTCCTTGCTCTCTCCAAACCTCAGCAGAGAAAGATTCTGTGTGTCTGCATAGGGTTCATAATCCTCTAATTGGGACAGCTTGAGGGCTTAAAAACACACAGTCCCACCCAACAACCCAAGCAGCCTGACCAGAAGGAAAGCCCTCAATCCTCACTGCCCACCTCCTTGGCATCAGAGAAAAGCCCAAATGGCAGTAGAGGCCAGGGAAGGCCTAGCCTGGTGGGGGGCTCAGCCCGGTGGCTCAGCCAGGTGGCTGAGGAGAGCTGCAGGTGCAGCTGCACGGGCAGGCAGGGAGGGCTCCTTTCAGCATGAGACTTGGCTGCCCCAGTTTGCTTCCATGACAATGGAAATCAGAGAAAGGCGGATGTGCAGACGACAGTGCTATAAGGAGGTATGGGGGAGGGAAAAGGAAAAGATGTTCAGCGTACCTGTGAAGTAGCTTAGCAACTCTCCTCTTGGAAACCTATGACAAATGTGGTATTTTTTTCGTGACCTTGAGGGTTACACATTCAATATTCTACCAGGGAATCGAGGAGTAGTAAGAACAGCCTGGGCTTTGGGTCCGACACCACCTGTTACAACCCCTGCTCAGCTGTATCAGCCACGCGATCCGTCTGTAAAACGGACAAGGCAAAGTCTTCCTCACAAGGTTAAAATAAGGAGTCGCAGTCTTGTGATATTCCATCTGCCTACCTCTTAACATACAAAAACCACCACTGCCACATTTCAAACTTAAAAGTACCTTCGAATTGAAAGATCAACTTGGGGAAAAGTAAAATCAAATGTATACAAAAGGGAATTTTAGTGTAAGTTTTCATAATTTAAAAGTGAGTTTGTGGTAAAAACCCTTTTCTCTAAGATCAAGAACAAGACATGGACGCCTGCTATCGTCACTTCCATTAAATACTGTATAGCACTACGAGGCCAGAAAAAGACACAAATGGTGTTGATACTGGAAGGGAACAAGTAAAACTGGGTACAGAGAAAATCAGAAAAAATCTGCAGATGAATTATTTGAATAAATTTAGCAAGGTCACTGGACACAGGGTCAATAAAAATAAACTGTCCTTCCATACATCAGCAACAAAGAGACAAGGAAATTTATAAATACCATTTTAAATAGCATCACAAACATTAAATACCTAGGAGTAAATCTAATGAGAGATAATCAAGAAGACCACTGCATAAAAATTTATGAAACGTTACTGAGAAAAATTAAAGAAGACCTAAATAAAGAGTGGGATACACCATGTTTGTGGAGTAGAAGACAATCATAAAAGGGTTAATTTTTTCCCAACTTGATCTCAGTGTAAATCCAGTGCAGTCTCAGTGTAAATCCCAGCAAGTCCGTGTGCATGTGTGTGGCAACTGACACTCTGATTCTAAAATTTCCATGGAAATGGAAAGGGCCAGGAATAGGCTAGGTGCCCTTTATTGAGGAGTAGCAAGGTGGAAAGGTCTAACTCTGCTGAATATCAAGACTTATACTAAAGGTACAATGATTAAGACAGTGTGGTACTGGCACAAGAGACACGCAGATCAGTGAAACAGAACAGAGTGCAGATACAGATCCGTGCAGATACAGACCCTTCATTTTGACAAAGGTGGCCCTGGGGAGCAGTAGGAATGATGCTGGGTCGATTAGATGTCCATACGGGAAAAACTGCAACTTGCTGTACTATATTCAAAACTCATTTCTGAGTAGATTATGGTCTAAAATAGAAAAGGTAAAACAATAGAGCTTCTAGAAGATAATGTAAGAACATGTTGATGGCTAATTGCCTGTGTCCACTGGACGGGCCACAGAGTGCCCAGATTAAACGTTATTTCTGAGTGTGTCTGTGAGCACTTGCATTGGATAAAGTAGACTGCCCTCCCCAGCGTGGGAGGCCTGAACAGAGCCAAAGGGTGAGGAGGGAGTCCTTCCTCTCACTGCTTGCCCTCTCGTCTTATCTTCTCCTCCCCGCAGACTGGGAGTTACCATTGACTTTCCTGGTTCTCCAGCTTACCAGACAGCAGATCATGGGACTTCTCAGCCTCCATAATCACATGAGCCAATCCCTCATAATAAATCTCCTTATATATATATACAAATATAAATATAAATATATATATATATATATATCCTACTGGTTCTGTTTCTTGGAGAACTCTAATACCAAACATGTCTTCATGATGTTTATATAGTTTTCTTAAATGGGATATAAGAAGAATTAACCATAAAGAAAAAACCCGATACACTGAACTACACTGAAATGAAGAATTTCTGTTCATTTAAACACCACCAAAGAGAGTAAAAAGGCAAGCTACTGAGTAGAAGGTATCTGCAACATGTATAACCAACAAAGGACTCACACCCAGAATAGAGTGAACTATAAGTCAACAAGAAAAACGGAAAACCTAGAAGAATAATGGGCACACAATTTGAAAAGGCATTCTACTGAACGGCCAATAAATACATGAAATCTCATATGTTGCTGGCAGGAGTGTTAAACTGGTACAACCACGTAGGAAAATCATTTGGCAGTATCCACTAAAGTGGGTATTTTCTCTGAGTTAGTAGTTTCACTCCTAGGTATACACTCAAAAGAGATATGTGCATGTGTGCACCAACAGACACGTATAAGCAGAATTATTTATAACAACCTCAAATTGGAAACAACTCAAATGTTGAGTGAATTAATGCAGACTGGATAAATTACAATGTATTCATACAAAGGAAGACTTATAGCAATCAAAATGAATGAATTAGGACTATATGCAGCAACAACGATGAATTCTCAAAAACATAACGCTGAAAGAAGAAAGTCAGACACAGAAGAGAAGCCACTGAATGATTCCGTTTATATGAAGTTCAAAGCCAGGCAAAACTAATCTGTAGTGTCAGAAGCAATGATGGTGGATTCCTTTCTGGAGGAGAGAGGGGTATGCTGGAAGCTCCTGGGGTGCCGAAATGTTCTATTTCTTGATGTGGGTGATAGTTACGTGGGTGTGTTTGTTTGCTAATACTCTTTGAACTAGATGCACATGACTTGTGCACTTTTCTCTATGCATGTCATAGTTCAAAAATAAGTTTCACCAAGTGAGTTTATGTAAGAATCTATTTTCCAGTGTGTTGACTATGGAAGAAAATAGTGGAGTGGATATTAAGTCACCCTACGTGCTGAGACACGGGGACCAGTGTGCATGATGTGTCTGCATCTGGCCTCTGTCCAGTATAATCTCCCCATTGCCGCTGGCTTCCACATTTCCTCACTCTGATCAGTTCTGCCCTTAGAATGCCGGCAGGAGCCGAGGGGCTAGCAATTTCTATCAGGGGCTGAGCACCCTGGCCCAGCAGCATAGGAAACCTCTGATGAGACAATTCAGTGCTTTACAGCATGGCTTCAGGCTCCACCGCACCCCACCCCCCCATTCTCCCAAGACGTAGGGAAAGGGTGCTGACTCAACACAGCTGAGTAAGAGCTTCCCTGCCCTGGCCACCTGTGGGCTGCATTACATTTGTGGGAGACTGGGTGACTGTAACCCAATGGTAATGTAAGCTACACAGAAGGCAGTCTCGCTGACCCAGGCCTTGCTGCCCTCCCTGCCCAGGACCCACAGGCAAGTTCAGCATCACTCTGTGTAGCTGTTCCAGGCCCCACCCCTGCCGTGTATCACATGGCTGAGGCAGTATCCCAGGGAGAAGCCTGCTGGCTCTACCTCTGGTTTACAGCTTGAGCTGGGTGGGCCAGGGCACCACTAGGGGAATTGGCCTCCCTTTCTATAAGTGGGAGTGTTCATACTCACCCCCTTCCCTTCCTATAGGGAAAACTCAGGTCAAATGAAACTGCATTTTGGCACCCAGGATACCATTACTGTTGCTGCACGGAGTGAGGTGGTGGAGGGAACAGGAGCCCCCCACCATCTCTCTGCACGGTGTGGAAGTGGAGAAGCGCACCCCTCACTGATCACCGTCCTGATTCCAGCAGCTTAAGCAGGAGTCATGCCCGCATCACACCAAAGCCCGACACTAAAGGCTGCGGTGGGAAACAGTGAGCTCCCATCTGCACCGCAAGCGGCTGACTCCAAGACGCCCGCTGCAGCTGCCGGCTTGCTCCCATGAGGTCACTTCTGGCACCTTTCTCGGGCTGAGTTGCCTCCAATTTCCCCAAAAGCCCTCCTCCTCCGCCTTGATTTCCAGCTCTCCTTTCTCCTAACCAAGGGCTTCACCAGGAACAAGGAAGGCATTCTTCATTCTAACCTGGCAGTGTCAGCGGGAGGTCTGGAGGCTCTCAGGTAACACCACTCCTTAGCCTGAGGAACTGGCATCAGGTCCGAGGTGCAGGCGCACAGTGTCATTTCCAAAGTACTGGGAACACTGGGAAGTGTTAGTGTTGGTCTGAAGTTGTCAGGGCTGCTGGGAAATATTCCATCTGCTTATTTAGGTGAAGGAAGAGGACACGAACCAAGCAGAGGAGGAAATGAATTAGATGCAGGGCTTTATCCAGGAGCCCTGCTCTTTCTCCTGCCTGAGTGCGGCGGCCACGAAAAGGCGCCTCCCAGCTCTCCTGCCACGGGAGCATAAACGGCCTGGTGGCCCAGCCACAGCCCCTGACCCACCACTGCACTGACACCAAGGCCACACTTCCCGAGGGCTGCTCCCAGCCGGTGACTAAGCACTCGAAGGACCTGCAGGATGTGAGGCTTCTCCAGCAGGTGACTTTGGTTCCAGGACTTCCCATCAGTCTGGATGAACCTTCTTAAAACTGGGCTGCAGCCCAAGACTCTTCCTACCCAGTCCTCCTCCTATGCCCTCCTCCACAGGGGCTGAGCTTGTGTCAAGATCTGAAGACTCTCTTCCTGCCTTCTCCTCTTCTCTCCCCTTCTAATCCTGTCCTGGCATCTGCTTCTCAGCAGACCTGATGTGTTAACACAGTGGTACTGGAGTGGGTCTGAGAGAGAGGCAAAGAGATGGAGTTTGGGGCCTGGCTCGCTTACTACCCAGTGGGCAGAGACGACACTCTTCTGAGTCGAATGTGGGGCGTGGAGAATCCCTGGCACAAAGCAGTGGCCCAGCTGCTCAAAGACTCACCAGTGGTGACCTGGGAAAAAGCCTTTGCTTGACCGTGTTGATTCAAGCATTTGAGAGCCCGGGTGGTGCAGCGTCTACCAGGACCATGAAGTGAGGCACACGGCGCCCAGCACGGAGACGGTGACAGGCTGAGGGCCCTCAACCAGCAGCTGCAGGCTAAGCCGGAGAGCCAGAGGGCCTCTTACAGAGGCAGCTTACAGAAATGTGGCCCACACTCCCTGTGGAAGGCTAGTGACATCCTGTGCTGCAAGACATGCAGGGGGCGCACCCTGCATCCCCCACCTCATTTCTGGGGCTTCAAGGCCCGTAAATACGTTTAAATGTCAGGGAAATGGGGCTGGGGATGTGCTGGGCCTGATAAGGCAGAAAGAGATTATATACCAAGAGTGGGAAGGATGAGCTAGCAGGATTTGAGGGCCTTCATCAAAGGGGCCAGGAGATGAGATGAGCAAGAATTTACTGTTTTGGGCGAATTTTCTTGGGATGTGGGATTCTAAGGGACGGGGCAAACTCGCTGCTGGAGTGGTCCTTAGAGGCCTGCAGACAGCGACAGCTAAGGCTGAGCAAATGGAAGGGCGTGAGCTGCCCTGGCAGACAGCTGGGGGAGGAAGAAACACGCTGAGTCCAGAAGACCTAGCGGAGGCCTATGGGCTGTGGGGGGGCCCACAGGACACCCCCTTCACCAGGCTCATCAGAAGTGTGCTGGTGAGAGGAACACCAGCATTGCTAAGGAGATTGGTAGGAGATTTGCGGGCCACCAAGGACAGCAGAAGAGGCAGTCACAGAGCTGGGCTCATTAACGCCTATGGGGGTGATGGAACCCAAGGTAGCTCAGGCCAGGGGTAACACAACAAGGGTCCCTCTGAACTACAAGTGATGCTACTGCCAGGATTCTTCCCGCTGTGTATCCAGGGGTCAGCAGATGAGAGGAGGAGTTGCATCATGGTGGGGAGGGACTCTCCTGGTGCTCCCTTGCGCGACTGTGAACAGACACATGACATATGTATCAACCCTGCCCTGAGAAGGATGTGACAACCAAGGGCTCGGAACCTCCCAATGAAGTTTTGAGTCACACCACCAGCTACGCTGCCAAGACCTGCTGAGGCGCCGGCTGAAGGTGAGAAGAACTCTATGGACCTGCTGAGGCGCCGGCTGAAGGTGAGAAGAACTCTACGGGCAGCAGAGGCGGTGGTCTGTCCCATTAACACGTCCTTTCTAAGCTCTTCCTCGGGAACAGAGGCCACGGGAGCCACAGAGAAGCTGCTCCCCACACGAGCGGAGAAACGGATCTGTGCAGGGCAAGGGGTGGGCTGTGGCTGCCCACAAGCAGCCCCGTCCAGGCAAACGGCCCTGGCCCTCTGGATCCCTGTGCCCAGGGCTGACTGGGCACGGCAGGGGTCCTGAGGCAGGCCCGCCCCTGTGGGACCTGAGAACAGCACCGTGGGCTGACACTCTGCCTGCCCAGCCCCCTTTCCCCGTCCCTCTCCTTCACAGGGGCAGGCCAGAATGGGCTTTGGAATCTGCTAGAACTAGAGGGAAATTCAGGCTCTGCTCTTGACCATGGTGTGACCTAGGGCAGGCTAACCTCTCTGACTCTCAGCCTTGTTTTGTTTTTATTTTATTTAATCTGTAAAACTGTGAAAATAACATAACCTCCTTGACTTTTTTGAAATCTGTAAAACTATAAAAATAAGATCTGTCTTGAATGGTTTTGAAACTAGAGATAACTTGGGTAAGCCCCGAGCCCAGTGCTGGTGAGCTGTGGGCATTCAGGAGGTGGTAGCTCCCATCACTATCATGCTACGTGGATCAGAAACTCGACAGGTCGTGAACAAAGTGTAGCCTTGCAATTATACTCAGCTGCTGCAAGTTTGCTTGGCATATTTAATGCTCTTTATAATTATTACTATGCCCTCCTATCAGGCAAAAAATGGTAGGTAGTGTTGTAAATAACTGCAATTACTACGATATTTACAGAATTAAATCAAATGTTTGCAGTCTCTTTCTTCTACGTGTTAGGTCTTCAGAATGCATAAACCATCCAAGGAAACCGTTTTCCCTCATGTCATGTATAATTTAATCCTCATGATAATCCCACAAAAAATGAAAAGACAAAGGTTGGAAAGACAAAGGCTGCGTAGCCAGGTTCCCTCTCTAAAAGGATTCAATTAGGTCTCCCAACCCCTGCGCTAGGCACTACGGGTACTGAAATAAACAAAACAAGGCCTTGACCTTAAAAGGACTCAGCGTAGAGGAAGTAGGAGACAAGTAAACCAGTGCCTGAAGTGCACTGTGATGAGTGCTGAAGCAGAAGCAGAAGCGGACAGGTGTGGCAGAGGACTGCGGAGAAGGCACTCATGCCTCAGCCTTTCGTGATGGCTGTCAGGGGTTGGAATGGCTTCCCAGAAGTAATACTGGGCTGAGAGTGGAAGGAGAAGTAGAGATTACCCAGATGGGTGTGAGCGGGCGGTGGGAAACAGTGGTGTTCTAGAAACGGGGCATGGCATGGTCACACAGAGACACCTTGCATGCGGCAGACTCAAGATGGTCTGGCAGGATGGAATGTGGGGTATGCTGGAGCAGGTAAGCGTCTGATCACAGAGCTGTCTTCTGGTGACGGGTGCCCCGTCCCTTCCTCTAGCCTATGAGCCCCTGAGGGCCACGTGAGTGTTTATTCAGCTCTGCAGCCTCAGTGACTAGCTCTGTACTGGTACCCAGCAGAAACTCTCTGTATGCTTGTTGAATGAATGAGTAATCAGACTCACATTTTCAAAAGTTTATTTCGACTTCTGGTTCTGACAAGATGGTAAACTGAACTGATGTGGACCTTTTTCCCAACACAAACACAAAGAAAAGAT